>NC_061838.1:1678789-1684204 GCF_019202785.1 Penaeus chinensis | reverse complement strand
ATGGATGGATAGGCGAGTGGATGAATGGGTGGATGGATGAGTTAGTGGATGAATGGGTGGATAGGCGAGTGGAATGAATAGATGAATGTGTGGATGGATGAGTTAGTGGATGAACTAGCGGATGAGTGTTTAGTGGATGAGTGAATGAGTATGTGAATGGGTGGGTGTGTGAGTGGATTTGCGATTGACTTGGATGAATATAAAAAAAAAACGCAAATATAGAAATCAGTAAAACATTATAACAACAACAACAACAACAAAAAGCAAATTTATAAACCAGTAAAAGGAAACAAAACAACATTCATAAAATCAAATGAAGATGAAATGATGATTTAATAACCCCGCGCCCTCTTTCCTTTCTCCAATTACTAAAACATAAATAAAACAACCGAAATAATTTAATAACCCCGCGCCCTCCTTACGTTATATATCATATTGTATATTCGAGAAAACTTTTAGGACAAAAAACACACGTGAAGTTCTCCTTCCCCCTCCTCCATCTCCTCCTCTTCCTTGTTTCCCTTCCTTTCCACCTGCTTCCTTCTCCTTCTCCTCTTCTTCCTCTCTCCTACCCCCTCAACCCCCTCTCATGAGTCATGAGAGGGGTTTGACAAAAGAAACAATAGTTTAATAACCCCGCGCCCTCCTTCCTATATCTAATCACTAAAACATAATAACGATTGAAATAACCATTTAATAACCCCGCGCCCTCTCTCCTCCTTCCTCTTGCAGGTGAGGTGGTGTCGTTCAAGAAGTTCCAGGGGAAGGTGGTGCTGGTGCAGAACACGGCGTCGCTCTGAGGGACGACCACCAGGGACTTCCACCAGATGAACCAACTCAAGGAAGAGTTCGGGGACAAGCTGGAGGTCCTGGCCTTCCCCTGCAACCAGTTCGGGCACCAGGTGGGTCAGATAGTCTATTTCTTCTTCTTCTACTTCTGCTTCTTCCTCTCCTTCTCCTCCTTCTGCCTCCTCTCCTTCCCCTGCAACCAGTTCGGGCACCAGGTGGGTCGGGTGTTCTCATTCTCACTTCTTCCTTCTTCTTCTTCTTGTTCCTCTTCCTCTTCCTCTTCCTCTTCCTCTTCCTCTTCCTCTTCCTTTTCCTCTCCTCATCCTCCTCCTCCTCTTCCTCCTCCTCCTCCTCCTCCTCCTCCTCCTCCTCCTCCTCCTCCTCCTCCTCCTCCTCCTCCTCCTCCTCCTCCTCCTCCTCCTCTTCCTCCTCCTCCTCCTCTTCCTTTACACCATATCTCCTTTTCCTACGAACAAACTCACAACACTAAAATGAAAATGAATGACAATGAATGGATAAACAAATGAATGTCTTAAGATAACGAATAAATAGACAAACAAACAAACAGATACACAAACAAAGACAAACGAAACACACCCTTACTAACACCATCATCACCTTCTGCGCCTTTAGGAGAACACCACCGAAGGAGAGTTGCTGAGCTCCCTCCGCCACGTCCGCCCTGGCAACAACTTCGAGCCCAAGATGGTTATGTTTGGCAAAGTCGATGTCAACGGGTCAACAGCTGATCCCGTCTTTAAGGTGAGAGGGTTGTGGAGAAGGTTGTAGAGAGATGGGAGAGGGGGAGGGGGGTAGGTGAGACTTGTGGGGTGGTGGTGGTTGGGGTGAGAGTTGTGGAGGGGTTGTGGGAAAGGGGGGAGAGTTTTTTTTCGTGGAGAGGGTTGTGGAAAAGGTTGTAGAGAGGTGGGAGAGGGGATGGTAGTTGAGGTGAGGGTTGTGGAAAAGGTTGTGGGAAAAGGGGGGGGGAGGTTTTTGAGGTGAGGGTTATGGAAAAAAGGTTGTAGAGAAGTTAAGGAAAGGTAGAGAAAGGGGGAAGAGATATTTGAGGTGAGGGTTGTAGAAAAGGTTGTACAAAGGTTGTGGAAAAATGGAAGATAGATCGTATGGGTTTAAAATGAAGGTTGTTGTGGGGTTGTGGAAACATAGTAAGAGTTGCTCAGGGGTAGAAAAGAAAGGAGAAATTGCTTGGATGCAGATGGCCTGTCTTCCGTTAATTTGAAATCAATGAGGGAAGTGATAAAGAGTTTTTTTTAGTTTAGTCATTTATTTACCACCCTGGCTAACTGCACAGGCGAGTGATAAAGAGACATGTCTATAAGGGAATGTGGAAACCATAGAGTTTGATAACTTTACAGAAGGATCAATACCTTATACCCCGCTTAAAGTGAGAGGGCTGCAGTTGTATAGAGATCATAGACAGGCTGAAAGGAGGGAGAGGGAAGGGGAGGGAGGGAGGGAGGGAGGGAGGGAGGGAGGGAGGGAGGGAGGGAGGGAGGGAGGGAGGGAGGGAGGGGGGAGGGGAGGGGGGGGAGGGGGGGAGGGGGAGGGGGAGGGGAGAGGGAGAGAGAGAGAGATAAAAAAGGAGAGACAGGGACAGACAGACAGACAGGGACAAACAGACAGACAGGGACAGACAGACAGGGACAGACAGACAGACAGACAGACAGAAAGAAAGAAAGAAAGAAAGAAGAAAGAAAGAAAGAAAGAAAGAAAGAAAGAAAGAAAGAAAGAAAGAAAGGAAGAAAGAAAGAAAGAAAGAAAGAAAGAAAGAAAGAAAGAAAGAAAGAAAGAAAGAAAGAAAGAGAGAAAGAAAGAAAGAAAGAAAAAACGAAAGAAAGAAAGAAAAAACAGAGGGAAGAAAGAACGAAAAAAAAAAAAAATTGAATGGGTGTTTTGAACTTAATAGATAATGCCAAAAAAAAACAAGTGAATATGAGAGTCATGGAAGGTGATAAGTAACCAGGCCATCAGCTGATTTTGTCTGTAACTTGTTTGTTTTCCTAAATTGTTATTCATTTCATTAGACTTTTTAGTGTTTCTCTTGTTCAGAGAGGGAGAGGGAGAGGGAGAGGGTGGGAGAGGGAGAGGGTGGGAGAGGGAGAGGGTGGGAGAGGGAGAGGGTGGGAGAGGGAGAGGGTGGGAGAGGGAGAGGGTGGGAGAGGGAGAGGGGGGAAGAGGGAGAGGGGGGAAGAGGGAGAGGGGGGAAGAGGGAGAGGGAGAGGGAGAGGGAGAGGGAGAGGTAGAGGGAGAGGGAGAGGTAGAGGGAGAGGGAGAGGGAGAGGGAGAGGGAGAGGGAGAGAGAAGGAGAGGGAGAGAGAAGGAGAGGGAGAGAGAAGGAGAGGGAGAGAGAAGGAGAGGGAGAGAGAAGGAGAGGGAGAGAGAAGGAGAGGGAGAGAGAAGGAGAGGGAGAGGAGAGGGAGAGGGAGAGAGAGAGGGAGAGGGAGAGGGAGAGGGAGAGAGAGAGAGAGAGAGAGAGAGAGAGAGAGAGAGAGAGAGAGAGAGAGAGAGAGAGGAGAGAGAGAGAGAGAGAGAGAGAGAGGGGGAGAGAGAGAGAGAGAGAGAGGGAGGGAGGGAGAGAGAGAGAGAGAGAGAGAGAGAGAGGGGGGAGAGAGAGAGAGAGAGAGAGAGAGAGAGAGAGAGAGAGAGAGAGAGAGAGAGAGAGAGAGAGAGAGAGAGAGAGAGAGAGAGAGAGAGAGACCACGAAAGAGAGAGAGAGAGAGAGAGAGAGAGAGAGAGAGAGAGAGAGAGAGAGAGAGAGAGAGAGAGAGAGAGAGAGAGAGAGAGAGAGAGAAGCACTATTTACCGAGAATTTAGTGGACAAAGAGGTACGAATATGTATTTTGTAGTTACGTAATGTAGATTTTAAAGGAATTAAGCAAGTGAATAATATGTAATTGATATTTAGTGCAGTGATTATAGTGAAACATGACTCAGCATAATTTAATTGACAGATACAATGCACTGAAATTCGACGCCGATGAATATTATAGTAAATGGATAACATTAAACTCGGTGTCTCGGTGCGTAATTGAAATCGGTCACGCGATCTATTAGCGTTATTGGAATTCTCTAAAGCGGCTGATGTTATTAATCTAAGTGGTTTCTGTGGAGCGTACGGGGGAGGGGGAAGCCGTAAAAAAAAAATAGCCGCCTGGGATCTCTTTTTCTTTTTTTCTCTCTCTTTTTTTTTTTTTTTTTTTTTTTTTTTTTTTTTTTTAGGTTTTGTCGATTTCACCAGCATCGGAGACATCAGACTCTTCCGTAATTCACAAGCCATTGCAATAATATTAGTTAATTATCACGTTAATGATTAGCTGAATATCTTATAACTATAGCTAATTAACTAACACGTAAAAAAAAAATATGATGAAAGTAATATCGCAGTACAGGAATGTATGTACAATGATAAAGGAAATAAACAGTAATATTTATATCCCTGAACACTAAATACATTCCATATCCATAAAGACCTAGAGTGACAATAATAGTCTTTATGTACAATGCAGATTAGAATGAATATATCACATAGTTATAATAATCAGTCTCAGGACACACTTAATATATTTCACATAAGTATTAAAAATGTAGATCACAGAGACCTAGCGTTATGATAGTCAGACTCAGTCAACATTTTATACATTTATAAAGACTAAATATACAAATCAGAGTCCTGGAACTATAATAAAAATAATAACAAATATATATACACTGTATATCTAAAGCAAGTTATTTCTCGCCCTCTTCATCAAACACTACATTTTTCTTACAGCAAAATAAACATACACAAGCCTATTTACAACAAATGAAAATAACCCTCTTTCTGTTTTCTCTCTGCCAGTACCTGAAGGAGCGACTGCCACTGCCCGCTGACGACAGCGTGAGCTTCATGTCAGACCCAAAGTGTATCATTTGGACACCTGTCTGCCGCTCTGACATCGCCTGGAACTTCGAGAAATTCCTCATTGGCAAGGATGGACAGCCGTTTAAGAGGTGAGAGTGAGAGGAAGATGGGGGAGGAAGAGGATAGGAAGGAAGGGGAAAAGGAGGAGGAGGAAGATGAGGAGGAGGAGGAGGATGGGGGGTATGGGGAGATGGAGGAGGAGAGGGAGAGGGAGAGAAGGAGAAGGAGAAGGGAAGGATGGGGGGTATGGAGATTGGGGAGGGGGAAAGGAGAAAGATGGGAGGTGGGTATAGCGCTGGAAGAGGAAGATAGATGGGAAGGGGAAGGAGAAAGAGAAGGGAAAAGGGAATAGAAAAGGAAGATAAGAAAAAGAAAGAGAGATTTAAAAGAGAAGTGAGAAAGGGAGAGAAGAGGTGAGAGGGAGAGCAAGAAGGAGGAACAGTGGATGGAAATAGAAGAAGGAGAAAGACGAAAGAGAAGGAAGGTTAGATTACATTCATGACCCGGATGCTGGGAGGAAAGGAAACATAATTCCAGTTATTCTTTACTAGATTCTTAGTAATTGGCTTGACATTCATCACTGGTATGTGGTTTTTACAACTGTTGCTGTTATTTTATGATTTATTTTTACCATTATTATTATTATTATTATTATTGTTATTATTATTGTTATTATTATTATTATTATTGTTATTATTATTATT
>NC_061838.1:1666289-1671289 GCF_019202785.1 Penaeus chinensis | reverse complement strand
GAGAAATAGGAGTAGGACAGAGAGAGAGGAAGAAGATAGGGAAAAAGAAGAAGAAAAAAAACCCTGAAAGATGAAGAAAAAAATAAGATAGATTACGAAAGGAGAAAAAATAAACGTAAGAATTAGTAAGAAAGAGAGGAGTAAGGCAGCAAAGATAGAGGGAGGGCGAGGGTGAGGAAACGAAGAAAGGCAGAAGAAAGAAGAGCGGGAAGGGGGGGGGGGGGGATGGAATTGAGGGGGAGTGGGGTGGAGGGGGAGTTGGGGGGAGTGGGGTGGAGGGGGAATTGGGGGGAAGGGGAAATGAACGAGAAGGTCAGCTGGTGTTCCGGCTGAACCTCGAGTCACTCAGTAAGGTGTTCACGAGACAAGAGGTTGTGTGTTCAGTTCCTCTCTCTCTCGCTTCTAAGATGGCCGCCAAGTCTTTCTACGATCTCTCGGCGAAGAATGTTGAAGGTGAGAATCACACACACATTAAAACATACACACGCACGCACACACAGACACACACGCGCACGCACACATGTTTTATGTGATTTAGTCATTGTCATCATTATTCTGGTCATCACTTGAATTTTAGGAATACCTTTGCTATATCTATTTTATATCCATATACGTGTATATAGTTATACTAATCAACAGATAGACAGATAGATACATATATTAGCATCATTAGCACCATCACATGACATACGAAAAAAAAGCCTATCAATTTCAAAATTTTCTTCACTGTAAAAATGTCGGTCATGTGTTATCAACTCTTATCCGTCTTATATTTATCTTTCCGCTACTATTACATTTGCTATCGACCCGATACTCCATATGTTATCTTCAGTTGTAACTGTATGTCAAACCAATTTAATTTTCACTTTTTCATCATGATTACGGAATTTTATATATCTAATATGTTTTATTATTAATAAATATATATATTTTTTTCATCACGTATATTATATATATGTGACTTAATATCTTCTAAAATCTATACTGACCTGTTCCTGTGTCTCATGAATACACCAAAATATTAATCTTTGATTTAATCTTACGCGTCTTAGCTTAGTCATAACTGATTTACCTGTTTTCAAAAGTTTCGCAACGTATAGCGCAACTGGGAATGCAGACTGATTCAAAATTTTGGGATTTTCAATAAGGAACTTTCCATGAATTGTTGTATGTGTGTGTGTGGGGGGGGGGGGGGGTAGAGGTGTTTATATGTGTGTATGTATGACTGTGAATGTGTGTGTCTTTGTGCGTGTGAGTGTGTGTGTGTGTGTGTCTTTGTGTGTGTGCGTGCGTGTGTGTATGTATATCTAAATATACATGGTCATCACCAGCCTCTAGTATACCTAACTTTGATGGGTTATGAAAAGGATTGAATTAAACAGTTAAAAAAAGCTCTAGATTCATTTGGGTAAATTAACATATCACAGCGACTCTTTCAGACTTTCTACGCGAAGAAATACAGTATTTCAGATGAAAAAAAAATAGAATGAGATAGAGAGAAATACATACGTTTTTTTTATTATTTTCTGGAAGGTCAGCTGAGTCTCATTAATTCATTAATATTTTTCAGATGGTATCGTTTTGAATTTAATAAATCATGAAGGATTCGAAAGAATATGTCCATTAACCAAAAAAGAGGAAGTTTGAAAATTAGCTTATGAATTAAATGTAACGTCGTATATATATATGTAATATGTACACACACACACACACACACACACACACACACACACACACACACACACACACACACACACACACACACACACACACACAGATATATATGTATGTGTATATATATATATATATATATATATATGTATATATATATATATATATATATATATATATATATATATATATATATATATATATATATATATATATATATGTATATGTATATATATAGAGAGAGAGAGAGAGAGAGAGAGAGAGAGAGAGAGAGAGAGAGAGAGAGAGCAATGCCATATATACATCAATACTTATAATTATGCTTGAATTGCCATCTTTATATGAAATAATCTCAAACACACAACAGCATCTATATCAACATCTATCCATGTCAATGTAATCTGTACACTTATATAGCTACAGTAAGACCTCAAATTAAAATAACACTCTTATGATTATGAAATATTCCTACAGCAGTCACATATTATAGAACGGAACTCAAGACTGCCTCTTTTTATGTTATTACGTGTGTGTTTTTTTGTTCTGTTATATGTAAAAATAGCAAGCGCTACATCCTGCCTGCTGTGTTATGCTGGCGTACCACGGCTCATGGCGATGCTCTCAAGGTTAAAAGTCTGAAGAAACCGGAAAATTTGTGTGTGTGTGTTTGCTGTTCGTGGATGTAGAGTGTGTTTATGTTTGGTGTGTGTGTGTGTGTAGTTGTTTTTTGTGTTTGGCATTTTTTTTTTTTATGTTTCTGTTTCTGTGTCTGTTTGTTTGTGCTAGCTTTCTCTGTCTGTATTTATGTTTGTCTGTCTCTATCAATTTACACACACACACACACACACACACACACACACACACACTCACACACACACATACGAGTATGCACGCACGCAAACACACGCACACATATACACGCATATATATTATGTGCTGTTATCTATATCTATTTCAGTCTACTTATATATCTATCAGTCCATCCATCAATCCATCTATCTATCTGTTTACATATGTAATTACTTATATACATAAGGATACCCTAGCATACGCATAAAAATGTATATTCCGAGAATTGGTAAAAAGTCACGTATTTGGACTGAATTATCACTTTTTTAAAATTAAAATATCGACATAAATCAACCACGCGTATTTCCAACATCATTATGAATAATTCGACACACACGTAATATTAACAAATTCAAAACACTTCCGCTCTCCTGTTAATTAAATCTCAAATCATATCAAATCATAATCGGTTCAGTAAACAATAAAAAAAAACAACACGATTTAATGAACAAAAACAGTAAATGAAATATCTCATTACTGTATATGAATAAAATCTATTCACCTGTCAATTTACGATCTCAACGAGTAAGTAATAGGAAATGAGAAAATCAAAATAATAATTGAATGATAATGTAAGTCTTAGTTTTTTCCCTTCTCTTGTAAATGGAATAATATACGACAGGAATATTCGAGAACATTAGAACAGATTAATAATCTTGCATTTTGATATATTCAGAAGTAGCAAATGTTTGATTATTGTTTTTGTTACTGCTTTTTTATTATTGCTATTATCATTATTATGTTGTTATTATTGTGATAATTATTATCATTATCATTATTATCTTTGGTATTGTTATTATTATTATGAATATAATTGATATTATTATCATTATTATAATTGTTATTATTATTATTATAATTGTTATTATTATTATTATATAATTGTTATTATTATTATCATAATTGTTATTATTATTATAATTGTTGTTATTATTATTATTATTATTATTATTATTATTATTATTATTATTATTATTATCATTATGATTATCATTATTACCATTAATATCATCATTGTTATTATTATCATTTTTATCAATAGTCATATTACTATCATCATTATCAATATTCATATCATTACTACAATCATTATTATTATCATTGTTGCTGTTGTTGTCATTATGATCATCACCATTATTAGTATTGTTATCACTGTTACTCTTATCATAACTATCACCATCATCACCATCCTTATTAATTATCACCATTATCATTCCATACAGTCTGAGTCACGTTCTCGGTGACCTTTGACCTGATTTCTGCATCAATGCGTTCTTAGTTTCACTTCCTGCTTCTCCCCTTCCAAGTTTTTTTTTTTTTTTATCTTTTTTGGAATCCTGTACTTTTTTTTTTTTTTTTTTTTTGAACATTCGCATTTTACATATTATTTTTATCTCTCGACCTTTTTCCTTTTGTTCGCTTCTTTGTTCATTTTTTTTTTTGTCATTCATTGTTGCGTGAAATTTTCGAGAGCAAAATCCAGTAGGTAGATGTATTGTTTCCTTTCACACAACCGCTAAAAAATGTAAAAGCCAAACGTATTTTTATTTACTAAAGATTTTTTTCTTATGCAGGTTTTGACAAAAAAAAAAAAAAAAAAAATGGTATGAAAACTATTATCATAATCTTGCGCCAAAAGCCAGCATTAGCGCCATCTATCGCAAAAACCCGGAACTAAATCGCCCGCCAAATTTTCAATCTTTGATGTTGCTTATTAAAGTTTTCGTAATTTCGAAACCTATCTTTTGGCACGTCTAAGAAGATGAAATTTGGTCAAGAATATTAGTTTCGTATTTTCTCCCTCCCGCTATCATTTCACTTCGATTTAAGCGACTTACAGCGACATTTGAAACAATTGATTTTTTTTTCTTGGAGACCTTTAGCAACTCTGACCAGGATCCTCGATGGAAGATAGCAAATAATTCAATAAATAAATACATAAATAGACAGTTCTCTTCAATCTACCCTTTTGATCTCGATAAAAAAAAAAGTATCATTAAATAATAAAATTAAAAAGCCACGTGTCTACACTGACATTGAAACAGTTTTACGCTTTTCAAAAGTAAAGATACAGTACGATGACTAAGCAAAATAATCTTGGCCTTATCCTTTCATCAAAATCAAAGACACACATGAATAAAGTAAACATGAAGGATGGCCGTGACCTTTGAACTATTTTATTTGTATATTTATTTTTGAAATGAACTCGAGAACGGTAGAGAAAGAAAAAAAAAAAAAAATAGAGAGCAGCACGTGTACATTAAACTTTTATTTTATTCATTACTATCAACTATTGATTTCTTTATTTCTTTTTAATTTTTCGTTTATTTGTAGTTATTTATTTGTTTCTTATTTATGAATGGGAATTCGTACAGTATCATGCTAAACATTTATAAAGTAATTTTTTTTTTTTATAGTGAATCATAAGCGTATATACATCAAAGTGATAGAATTTATATAGTAAAGTGACAGTATATGTA
>NC_061838.1:1658789-1663789 GCF_019202785.1 Penaeus chinensis | reverse complement strand
CCTGAAATTGGGTGGGGAAAGAGTTTTGACATCTTTTGTGAAGGAGTATAAAAGGGCTTTAAATATCATGGTGTTTTGCGTTGGCTGATGGGCGGAAACCGAGTTGAAAATCTGAAGAAAAGGAAAAAATAAACATTAACAAAAACAACTACAGTAACAACACACGCACAGACACAGAGTTGACATATAGAGGAGTTGACATATACAAGAAATATGATTACCAGGACATCTGAAAAGGAGATAACACTTTATTGATGTGTCGGGTGAAAATGATCCGAGTTCTGGGATTCTGTAGGTCCTTCATAAGCTGTTTGGGACTTGGGTATTGCCCATTCCAGATTTCTTGATTAGTTTTCAGATATACGAACACACGTACAGACAATACTGTCCTATAAACACGGCCATTCTCATATAAAGTGGTGTAGAGTGTATGTGTCCATTTTAACAAAATAAACTGCATGATAAGGGAAACTAATATATGTTTAGTACCTTCCGTATGTAGTATCTTGTACACCTATTTACCACATCCACAATAAATGATATGCTGATCAGAAAAGTTAGAATCATCTTTCATGACGTGTTTTCCGATGCAAAGAACCGCCACTCATGGGCTCAGCCATCAAAACGGCGAATGCAGTCAGTGGATCAACAGACGTCATGAGAAAATGATACGAGAGAATGATTCTGTTTTTGGTAGGCGTTTGTTTTATATGGATGGCGAGCACATGTATTCATGTTTATTTGTACTTATGTGACTGCTTGCCCCCAGGTGAGGTGGTGTCGTTCAAGAAGTTCCAGGGGAAGGTGGTGCTGGTGCAGAACACGGCGTCGCTCTGAGGGACGACCACCAGGGACTTCCACCAGATGAACCAACTCAAGGAAGAGTTCGGGGACAAGCTGGAGGTCCTGGCCTTCCCCTGCAACCAGTTCGGGCACCAGGTGGGTCAGATAGTCTATTTCTTCTTCTTCTACTTCTACTTCTTCCTCTCCTTCTCCTCCTTCTACCTCCTCGTCTTCCCCTGCAACCAGTTCGGGCACCAGGTGGGTCCGCTGCTCTCCCTTCCTACTTCTCCTTCTTCCTCTCCTCCTCTTCCTCCTTCACCTTCTCCTACCCCCTCGTCTTCCCCTGCAATCAGTTCGGGCACCAGGTGGGTCAGATAGTCTCATTTTCCCTTCTTCTTCCTCTTCTTCTTCTTCTTCTTCTTGCTCTCTTCCTCCTCCCCCTTCTCCTACCTCCTTGTCTTCCCCTGCATTCAGTTCGGGCACCAGGTGGGCGGACTTTTCATATATACTTCATCATCATCTACTTCTTCCTCTCCTCCTCCTCCTCCTCCTCCTCCTCCTTCTGCTATCTCGCCTTCCCTGCATCCAGCTCGGGCATCAAGTGTGTCATATCTTCTTTTTTATCGTCTTCTTCCTCTCCTCCTTTTTTCCATCCTGTTCGGACACTAGGTGGTTCGTATCCTCTCTTTCTTCCTTCTCCTTCTTTCTCATCTTGTCCTATTATTAGCATTATTATTAGTGCTGTTATTTTGTTGTGATTATTATTATTGTTATTGATGTTATTATTATTACTACTGCTATTATTATCATTATTTTAATATTAGCATCATCATCATTATTATTATTATAATCATTATTATTATTATAATCATTATTATTATTATAATCATTATTATTATTATTATTACTATTAGCATCATCGTCATCATCATTATCATCATCACCATCATTATTATTATTATTTTTGTTATTATTATTATTATTATTATTATTATTATTATTATTATTATTATCATTATTATTATTATTATTATTATGATTAATATTATTATTATCATTATTATTCTTATTCTTATTCTTATTATCATTCTTCTTCTTCTTATTAGTATCATTATTATTATTATTTTATTTATTTTTTTCTTCACGAGGCATAGTTCTTATGCTCGGTTATAGCTTGAAAGCAGGTGACAAGTCCCCAACTGTTTCAAGCTTGTCCTTCTCCTCCTGCTGCCAATACTTTTCTAAGGATCCTAGCAGCCACCAAGCAGTGCTGTTTTTTGGATTACTTCCAACTTGATACCTCCATCACACGCTTTGATGTACCCTTCTGATTTCTTGCTTACAACATCTAGAGCACCGATTACAACGGGTATAACTTCGACCTATTTCAGCTTCCAAAGCCTGGGGATCTCATCTTTTAATGGCTGATACTTTTTTTTCGGTTTCTTTTTCCCTTACTCTTGTGTCAGTCGGAATGGCGATATCGATTATTTTCGCTTCTTTTTTCTTTTCGTTTAGATATACATTATGTGGCTTCCTGGCTTCAATATGTTGATCACATTGTATCATCATATCCCAAAGAATTTTATGTTCTTCATTCTCAATACAAGCCTCGGGTTTATGAGTATACCACTCCTTGCCTCGTTCAAGATTCGCTTTTTCACTTGTTTTCCAGTGTACATATCATGCCACATTGTCATATCTGCGCTTATATTCTCTTTGGGAAAGTTTCAAACATTTACTGACTATGTGACTAACACTTTCTCCTCTCTGTGAGCACACTCTACATAATGGTGATTCCACCGATTTGTCAATATTATATTTGATATAATTTGTTCGAAGTGTTTGTTCTTGGGCACTGCATATCAAGACTTCCGTAGTTGCCTTAAGGTCACCTATGCTTAGCCATCCCCAAGTCTCTCCCCAATCTACCCCCTCATTGTCTCTTATGAATTGTCCTGTCCATGCCGTCTCTTACCCTGCCATTCCCTGTAAAGTTTCTCCTTGGTGTTTTTCTTGAAAGTTTTAGGCGCTTCACTTTCTTCTGTTTTCAAATCCCTATACATTCTAACCGTTTGTAACATCTCTTCATTACTATTTTGGAAGTACCATGCTATGTTATTTTCTTCCTCCTTTATGCACTTTTCCACGCTTGTTAATTCTCCTCTACCTTCTTTTCTTTTCACGTACAACCTGGTTACATCGCTTTTAGGGTTTAAGGCCTTATTCATAGTCATCAATTTCCTAGTTCGTCTATCTATTTCCTTTAATTCATCCTTTCTCAGTTAATTACTATTATCATTGTTATCATCATTAGTTTATTATCATTACCATCACCATCACCATTATCTCCATTATTATCACTATCATTACACTTTCCAGGAAAATACAACAGAAGCGGAAATGTTGGTAAGCCTGCGTCACGTCCGGCCTGGAAATTGCTTCGAACCCAAGATGGAGATTTTTTCAAAAGTCGAAGTTAACGGTTCCAACTGCCATCCCGTCTTCCAGGTAAAATTGGGTTAAATTTATTTTGTTTTTGTTTTTTTGAAGTGAAGGTGTGTGGTAAGACTGGTGAAAGAACGACAGGAAGAGGTGAAAGAAGGAGAGGAGGAAGATATAGAAAAGGAGGAAGATGGTGATGATAATACATGTTTTTTGAAGAATATATCTATATATATATATTTTTTTTCTACTTGGTATGCACTTTGGATGTTATTGTTTTGTGAGTTGCTCTTTTTTCAAGATGCCAATGGATTTCCTTATAAACCAGCGCCACGTGGTAGCAGTACTGAAATTACTGTTTCAAACACGAGAATTTATAATGTGAAAAATTCGTATCTGTTTAGTCTAAGTGATAAAAGTATACAAACACACAACCACTCTCTCTCTCTCTCTCTCTCTCTCTCTCTCTCTCTCTCTCTCTCTCTCTCTCTCTCTCTCTCTCTCTCTCTCTCTGTATATATATGTGTATGTGTGTATCTGTGTGTACACACACACACATAAACATAAATCATATTACAGAAAAGCTACTTTCCTCTTTCCCCTTCCTAAGCACATATACACTATCTTTATCACTGTCGCCATCAAAGACATATCTATTTCCTTCTCTCTCTCTCTCTCTCTCTCTCTCTCTCTCTCTCTCTCTCTCTGTATTAATTCCTTCCTTTGAACTCTCTCTCTCTTTTCATTCTTCCTTTCTTCCTACCATCACCTTTCCTTTTCCCCCATTCCCCCTTTTCCCTCCCCTCTCTTTCCCTCTTTCCCTCTCTAATCCCTCCGTCCCTCTTCCCTAATACCTTTCTTCTCTCTCTCTCTCTCTCTCTCTCTCTCTCTCTCTCTCTCTCTCTCTCTCTCTCTCTCTCTCTTTATCTTTCCCTCCCCCATTCCCCCATTCCTCTAGCCATCCGCTCTATCCCTCTCTCCCTTCCCTCTCCCCTCCCTTCCCCCACCCCCTCCCTTATCCATCCCTCTCCCCCCTCCAGCCTTACAACTCCCCCAACCCTGACCTCACAACCCACCCTTCTTTCTTAACCCTCCCCCCCCGCATTACAACCTCTCCTACGCCTCACACCTCACAACCTCACAACTTCCCCCCAATCCACACAACCCAACCTCCCCCAACCCACTCCCTCCCCAACCTTACAACCTTCCCCCTCTCCCCCAACCTTCTCCTCCCTCCTCTAACCTCACAACCCAACCTCCCCACAACCTTCCCCCTCCCCCCCTCCCCCAACCTCCCCACTCCCCCCTCTCAAACCTCCCCCCCTTCCTCCCCCAACCTTCCCCCTCCCCCCCTTAAAACCACCCCCCTCCCACTCCCCACTCCCCCTACAACCTCACAACCTAACTTAATCCTCCCTCCTTTCTCCCCCCCCCCCCCCTTTAGTACCTGAAGGAGGCGCTGCCGATTCCCTTCGACGACCCGGAGAGCTTCATGAGCGACCCGAAGTTCATCCTGTGGAGTCCCGTCTGCAGGAGTGACGTGGCCTGGAATTTCGAGAAGTTTCTGATCGGGAGAGACGGGAGGCCCTTCAGGAGGTGAGTAGATAATATAGATAACATTCTCTGTATCTGACTTTCTGGTTGTGCGTGTCTGTATGTAAACTCACTCACACACACACACACACACACACACACATACATACACACACACATACACACACACACACACACACACACACACACACACACACACACACACACACACACACACA
>NC_061838.1:1643789-1646289 GCF_019202785.1 Penaeus chinensis | reverse complement strand
GAGTATGCGAGTGAGAGAAGGAGAGAGCGATAGCATAAAGGTAAGAGATAAAAGGTGAGAGTTAAAAGTTAGAAATAGACAGACGGAGAAACAGAGAAGAGGAAGAGGGAGAAGGAGCGAAAGTGAGAAATCGAAGGGGAGTGAGAATATGAATATAAGAAGGAACGAGAGAGGGAGAAAGATAAACATAAATAATTATGAAACGAAGAAAGAAAGTGAAAAAGAAGAAGAAAAGAGACGAAAAAAAGACAAAAAGACAAAAACATCTCCAAAAGACAAACACAAAACAAACAAAAGCCAAACAAAACAAACACCCCCCCCCAAAAAAACAAAACACAAAACAAAAACAACAACATCAACAAAACAGAAACAAGAAAGACGACAAAAAAAATCAAATAAATCCCAAAATAAACAAACAGACACCAGGAAAGAGACCGCGGCGACGGCGATCCGAGGAGAAGGCACTTGACGTTGTGTTTATGCATAAATGTAAACGCTCGTCTGTTCGTGCTATGATTGATTCCCGCGTCTGTGCCTGCGGGTTTGGCTGGAAGGGATGGTGGGGGGGGGGGGGGGGGGGGGGAGGAGGGAAGGATGGATGGGGAGGGAGAGGAGGGAAGGATGGATGGGGAGGGAGAGGAGGGAAGGATGGATGGGGAGGGAGAGAGGGAAGGATGGATGGGGAGGGAGAGGAGGGAAGGATGGATGGGGAGGGAGAGGAGGGAAGGATGGATGGGGAGGGAGAGGGAGGGAAGGATGGATGGGGAGGGAGAGGAGGGAAGGATGGATTGGGAGGGAGAGGAGGGAAGGATGATGGGCGAGCGATAGGCGGCAGGGGGAAGGGAAAGGTGGAGGGGGATGGAATTGAGGGAGTTGGTGAGGGGGAGGGGGGAGGAGGAGTTGGACAGAGAAGTGGGAGTGGGAGTGAGATGTAAGGAATGAGTAAGAGGCCGAAAGTTGGAGTAGGAAGTGAGAGTTAGTGGGACGCGGAGTGTGAGCAGGAGGCAGGAATGAGTATGACACGGAGTGGGAGTGGGGAGAAGGGAGTGGGTAGGAGGCGGAAGTCGGAGTAGGAGGAATACGAAAATGGGAGTGAGAATGGGGATTGGAGTGGGAGGGGATGGGAGTCGGAGTGGGCGATTCGGGGCGAGATCCACAGAGAGGAAGCGAGTGGGAGTGAGAGTGGGTGTGGGAGGGGGGTGAGTGCGGGAGTGAAAGTGAGAGTGGGGGTTGGTGTGAATGGGAGTGGGGGTAAGCGTGAGAGTGGGATTGGGGTGAGCGTGGAGTGAGAGGGGTTGGAGTGGGAGTGAGAGGGAGTGGGATTGGGGGGAGCGTGGGAGTGAGTGTGGGAGTGAGTGGAGTGAGAGTGGGAATAAAGTGGGAGTGAGAGTGGGAATGGGGTAAGCGTGGAAGTGAGTGAGCGAGGGAGTGAGAGTGGGGGTAAAAGTGGGAGTGGGAGTGGGGGTGAGCGTGGGAGTGAGAGTGGGGGTGAGTGAGGGAGTGAGAGGGAGGGGAGTGGGGGTGAGCGTGGGAGTGAGTGTGGGAGTGAGTGGGAGTGAGAGTGGGAATAAGAGTGGGAGTGAGAGTGGGAATGGGGGTAAGCGTGGAAGTGAGTGAGCGAGGGAGTGAGAGTGGGGGTAAAAGTGGGAGTGGGAGTGGGGTGAGCGTGGGAGTGAGAGTGGGGGTGAGTGAGGGAGTGAGAGGGAGTGGGAGTGGGGGTGAGCGTGGGAGTGAGTGTGGGAGTGAGTGGGAGTGAGAGTGGGAATAAGAGTGGGAGTGAGAGTGGGAATGGGGGTAAGCGTGGAAGTGAATGAGCGAGGGAGTGAGAGTGGGGGTAAGAGTGGGAGTGGGAGTGGGTGGAGTAAATGCAGATTTGTGGGTGTTGTGTGGGTCTGTTTCCCTTGATTACCAAAACCCTGAAGGACATCGGTTGGGCTTTCATCATCATCGTCATTATCATCTTCTTCGCCTTCGTCTTCTTCTCACTCTCCATTTTCGCCCCTCCTTCACTTCTTCCTCTTCTTCTTCACTTCTTCCTCTTCTTCTTCACTTCTTCCTCTTGTTCTTCACTTCTTCATCTTCTTCTTCTCTTCTTCTTCTTCTTCTTGCTCTTTTTTTTCTTCTTCTTCTTCTTCTTCTTCTTCTTCTTCTTCTTCTTCTTCTTTTTCTTCTTCTCTCTTCTTCTGTCTTCTTCTCTTCTTTTGCTCTTTTTCTTCTTCTTCTTCCTCTTCCTCTTCCCTCTTTCTCATTTTCTTCCTCTTCTTCTTCCTCTTCCTTCTCTCTCTTCCTCTTCCACTTCCTCTTCCTGTTTTTCTTCTTATTATTCTTCGTCTTCCCTGTTTCTCTCTCTCTTCCTCCTTTTCTTCCTCTTCCTCATCCTCTTATTCTTCTTTCTCTTCCCTCTTTCTTTTCCTTTCCTCTTCCACTTCCTCTTCTTGTTTCTTCTTCTTCTTCTTCTTCTTCTTCTTCTTCTTCTAATTTCTTCTTCTTCCTCTAATCT
>NC_061838.1:1634788-1643689 GCF_019202785.1 Penaeus chinensis | reverse complement strand
TGGAAATGTATCGATATAAATAGAAATAGAAAAGTCAGTCTAGAAGTTTCATTTTTGCTTTTGAAGAATCCAAAAACATGTATACTATGAAGTTCTCTGTTAATTTCTTTTTAATCAAATCCTCAATTCCCGTTGGATCGCTTCTATAGGACAAAATTATTATCTATAAGCGGATAAGACAAAGGCAGTCCGCATGTGAACGGGAGACAATTTCCTTTTATTGAAAAACGCTGAAGATTTAGTTCTATTATTGATAGCTGTGGAAATGTGTTTGTTTCCGATCTTTTTAAGGTGCATATAATATATATATATATATATATATATATATATATATATATATGAAAGAAAAACCGCCACAGTAAGAAAATAACATGTGGCGGTTTTCCTTTCATCTTTGTGTACACGTTACTGTGTTTGTCTTTGTCATATATATATATATATATATATATATATATATGTGTGTGTGTGTGTGTGTGTATACATATACACATATATGTATGTGTATTTATATATTCACATACATATGTATATATATATACACAAGTATATATATAAATATATATATACACAAGTATATATATAAATATATATATACACAAGTATATATATAAATATATATATACACAAGTATATATATAAATATATATACACAAGTATATATATAAATATATATATACACAAGTATATATATAAATATATATATACACAAGTATATATATAAATATATATATACACAAGTATATATATAAATATATATATACACAAGTATATATATAAATATATATATACACAAGTATATATATAAATATATATATATATGTGTGTGTGTGTGTCAGGCAGAACGGCTTTAATTTCATTTCACCGGTGTTATTTTTTTAAAAAGTATACATCATTGGCCTTAATGAATAAGGATTCACGTAAGCAGCCCGAACATGAGTATGGCATGAATGTCATTGAAAGCGTGCTATGACGCAAGTATCGCGTGATTTATGTCAAAACACCGTCAGGGCCGAGTGCGTTTTGACTAACAAGTTGATATTATCGCCCTGAAATAGGAAGGTGTCATGTTGAGCATCCTTGACACCCTTGACACCTGAATCCAATCAGTTACTTTTAGTTATGAAATAATTTCCTTTCCGGAAAATAGACTGTATATTGATTTCTCTCTCTCTCTCTCTCTCTCTCTCTCTCTCTCTCTCTCTCTCTCTCTCTCTCTCTCTCTCTCTCTCTCTCTCTCTATGTATTTATATCTCTATTACTCCGATATCTGCAGTTAGTCAATATAGCACGATTACCGAAGGTCGAAGAAGTTTTATGAGGACGAAAAAAGAGACTAAAAACTTTAAAATTCGTAAAGTTCAAAAAGGGGAGGATGAATCATAAGTTCGTGCGGACGGAAAGGAAGAAAGGGGATACGAACCCAGACTAAAATATAGAACGTGAGCAAAAAAAAAAAAAAGGCATCCATCGCCGTTGTTTTGAAGAAAAAAGATGTTTGTGTGAAGTGAGTACGAAGCGGACGTAAATATTTATTTCACAGAAAAAGGGATCAGTGGAAGAGCAAAGATCATATATAAGCTACACTTGTACCTAACTTTTGACGCCGTCAATATCAGGCTAATGACGTCAAGGATCTGCGGACTGCGTTCTCACAGCGAAACAAAAGGTGTCAATCAATTTCTTTTTTTCTAATCCTTACGGTGGATTGAATGGGCACTACTTTGCCGCGAGGAGGAATTTAGGTCGGAGTGGGGTGAAAAGGCCACTTACCAATCGCCTAATATTTAATTTTAATCTATTTGCGATAGCTATTGAATGCACGACCTTTCTTCCAGTTTAATTAGCTATCTTAAAATAGCAAATCAATAAGCTAATATAGATTCACAAGGATGGTTTTCCATCATTAAAGTTGCTGTGCACGAGAGCTTGAGAATATTCTCTCTTTTTTTTTCAATATGGGAAGACTACAGAAATCACTGTGATGTAGAATGTGTTATTGTTTCAGGTATTTTCAAAATGGTAAAAAAAAGAGCACGGGTATCTTCACAAAACCCACAGACGCAAACCGACATAATGCAATTAAACCTTCTGTAATTCTAATGAATATTCAGTCGAAACGTATTGTGTTTTCAGTTATCCATAAATATTCTCCATGCACTTTTACTGCTTCGCTGGTGAAAAGTAATCGCGTGTCACTATTAGTCCTTTTAACTTGTCTTCAGCCTGTCCATTGCGAATCTACCACTGAAATAGTTATGGCGATTGGAAAGTGTCTATTTTTACGGAAAAAAAGGAAACAGCCACAGTTCAAAAAAAAAAAAAAAAAAAATCGTAACGTATCGTATTTATCAGACGAACAAATAACCGAAAGGGATTTGTTTGTCCAATGACGAAACCCACGATTCATTTTTTTTCTTTTTTCTTATTGTATCGTTGGAGCCGTGTTCTTTTCATCTTTGTGTACGCTTCGTCCACAGTAATCTCTTCGTGCCTTTGAATATGGATGAGGTATTTGTAGTACGTTCGTGAGGCAAAAGGGAGATAGTGATGTGTATATTTTTGACGTGTTGATACTCCATTCTGGCTTCGAGTGATGAGAAAATGTGGGTTTTCATATACACTGTTTTAATAGTTTTTTTTTTCATATTTCCTAAAGTAGGTTAAGATATTTACATATGTATATAAATTGTGGTTTCTAAATCTAAATGACCTTCAATTCAGCTCCGTTTGGCGCTAGATATCCTCGACCCAAAATGAAATATTTGACTCTGTTTTTTTTTTTTTTTTCCTGCCCTGGAAATCCTGCATCAATTTGGGTTTTGGGGGCTGATCCGTCGCCAGGATTCCCTGTAAAGAAGGGCTTCCTCTGAGGTCTGATCCTTTGCTTTGTATCCTGTTATCCCAGATAGTGATGGGTCCTGCACCAATTAGGGTTTGTATCCCTGTTAGTAATGGATGCTACTCCAGTTAGGGTTACGTGTTCGACACCCCCGCTATTAAAGCCGATTCTGCGTCGTTTTAGTGTGATTTGATTACTATTTATTTATCTATTACTTCAGCTTGGTTTTGCGCATTGAGCTTAAGTCCTTTTAAACAATTATTTATCTATTTATTTATTTATTTATTACTTCAGCTTGGTTTGATGCATTGAGCTTAAGTCCTTTTAAACAATTATTTATATATTTATTTATTTGTTAATCATTTCAGCTTGTTTGATGCATTGAGCTTAAGTCCTTTTAAACAATTATTTATAAATTTATTTGTTAATTACTTGAAATTGGTAAGATGCCTCGAGCGCAAGTTGTTTTGAACATGCGGATTACACTGCAATATCGGGAAAGAGAAATACTGGCAACTCAACCAGGACTACGGCGTATTCCGATTCGTTGATTCTCTTTGTTTATTAAAGTCAGTTCACACGTAGCGCCTCCACTTCATTATATTTTAGATCTTTGACATTTTGCACACATACACCTCGATTTGAAATTTGATGCCTTCAGCCGCCTTCAGAAGGAGACTTGCAAATCGGAGGACCCCAGACATAAGGGTGAGTTGCCAGTTCCTCCTTTCCTGTGTTGTCCACCATGACGTGAAAATCCTCCGCCTCCGTCCTCACTCGCCTTGCTTAATTAAAACTATTTCTTCCTCTCACCTCCAATTTAAAAAAAATATCTCCCTTTCCTGTGGTTTCTACCAGCGAAGTGATATTCAATTTGCAAAATAGAATGGGAGTAAAATAAATTGAGGGATACGCAAACAAATAGGATTTAAAATAAGCAAGCATCAAGTCGGGTTCATGTAACCTTCTAAAATGGCGCTAAATATTCCTACATATTTGTGTCTACAGGCTTTAAATACGTGTGTGACCACAGTCTAAAGGTAATAGGTAATGTGAAAAGAAATGAATGTAATCTAGGCATGAATGTACATACACTTTGGTTGTGTTTACTATTAACTAGAACTTCATTTTCACAGTTTGTATATTCTCTTTCACTCGGTCCCTTGAAAGCGTATTTAAGCTAACCATGAGAGAGAGAGAGAGAGAGAGAGAGAGAGAGAGAGAGAGAGAGAGAGAGAGAGAGAGAGAGAGAGAGAGAGAGAGAGAGAGAGAGAGAGAGAGAGAGAGAGTGAGTGAGTGAGTGAGAGTGTGAGAGTGTGTGTGTGTGTGTGTTTTCATCATACAATCTGAAATAACTGTAGTAGGCATGTAGCGTAAGTTCATGTCAGGTTATAACAATCGTTACTAAATGTTGCCAGGGTGTTAACAGGCCTCGACAAGCCTTTCATAGATGTTAACAGTCGTTTACAAATGTTGAAAAGTGTTATCAATTGTTGTCAGATATTTGTCATTTCTCGCAGGTATTGCCAGGTGGTACGAGAGCCGTTAGAAGTATAAAAGAAGGGAATTATCGAGAGCTATAGTTATTGTGCGCGAAGTGGAAGTTTTCCAATACTCCGAGCGAGAAATTAGCTCCTTCCCTTGGCAACATATCGATCGACGCGGATAACAGTACTTTCACAATTTATCGCTGTGCATTTGGTTTTCTTCCTTAGTTACCATTTCTCCTTTGATAAAAGAATTAAAACAAAATTATATGGTGAAATGTCGGTCGTTGTTGCAATGTTCCCCTCTATAGAATATATATTTTTAAAATGAAGTCCTTTTAAAGTAATTTTAGAACTCGGCACAGGACATATCACAAGAGCTTCTGTAAGTGGCGTAAAACATCCGTAGAGTTTTGAGCGGCAATCTTCCAAAAAAAAAAAAAAATTCGTTGATGTGTGACCTCATAGAATTTATTTAGCACAGACTTCCACGATTTTTTTTTCTGACTGAAATGGTCTCCGGAGAAGCAGTTCTTTGGTGGTGTGAATCTTTTATGGGATATGAATGGCAAAGTCTTCTGTAGCCTTCAGAGACCCAAGTGGAATGGTCTCCGGATGAACTTCAGAATGTTATATGTATGTGTGTGTGTGTGTGTGTGTGTGTGTGTGTGTGTGTGTGTGTGTGTGTGTGTGTGTGTGTGTGTGTGTGTGCATATGTATATGTATATATTTACACATTTGCACATGTATATAAATCATATATATACACATATATATATATATATATATATATATATGCATGTCTATACATATTTTTAAATTGTAAACAATACATAGCAAGACCGGATGGTACGTTTCACACCTCTGTCCGCATCAACTGCCTTTCCTCCTCGTGCGGACAGAGGTGCCCGCTCTGCTTCCTTTTCTGACACTTCTGCGACGTATTTAAGCATCCGCCTTCGAAGCGAGTGTCCGCATAAAAGGACACGTTTCGTCAGACAGGAGAGAGAGAGAGAGAGAGAGAGAGAGAGAGAGAGAGAGAAATAAAGAAATAAAGAAAGAGAGAGAGAGAGAGCAAACTACACGGGGTCCAGCATAAAAGGACACGTTTCGTCAGACAGAAGAGAGAGAGAGAGAGAGAGAGAGAGAGAGAGAGAGAGAGAGAAATAAAGAAATAAAGAAAGAGAGAGAGAGAGAGAGCAAACTACACGGGGTCCAGCATAAATGGACACGTTTCGTCAGACAGAAGAGAAAGAGAGAGAGAGAGAGAGCAGACTACACGGGGTCCAGCTCTCCACCACCTCGTCCTCGACCCCGGGGGCACAGGATTCTTTAGAGGGGTCTCACGTCTACCTTCAACAATAAACCCAAGCTAAGACTCCTTTAATTAACCTCCCTAAGGCTATTTCACGTGTCGGTCGTTCATATTCTGGTGGCAAGTGGTAGCCTTACATTCATAATGATATATATGTACATTCACATATATGTATACCTATCTATTATTTATATATATATACATATACATATATATATATATGTATACATATATATTTTGTTTGTTTGAGGTAACAAAATATCAGACATATTTTTTGCAATACATACATACGTGTGTGTGTGTATATATATATATATATATATATATATATATATATATATATATGTGTGTGTGTGTGTGTGTGTGTGTGTGTGTGTGTGTGTGTGTGTGTGTGTGTGTGTAGATACATATAGACATAAATACATACATACACACACACACACACACATATTTATATATATATATATATATATATATATATATATATAATCGACCTGTAGTACGCCAAAACAGAATCTAGATTTTGAAAAGAACATGTACCCTTCGCACCTGCTTCCTCTATCACTATCAACTTGTAACATCATCACTATTTAATATATTTACGTATATTATCTTGTATGTATGAGGTTGCCTTTTGTCACTATCATTATTAATAATTTGCTTCCGTTTACGAGAACTCGCAATTCTAATCACTATCTTCATTTTTGTACTCTTTAAGAATCATTATCATTCGTCACATTCATCACTACCATCACCATCACAATGCAATTTCATTATTCATTCTAAAGAATCGAACTCAATTTTCTGAAAGCTATCTGTTGTGTAAAGTGATATTACGGATGATGTTAACAAAGGAGAAACAGATCGCAAAAAAAAAATAGTTTGTAAAAGAAGTAGCAACATGGATTGAAAAAAAATAAATAAAGGGTAGTAAAATAGATTATGAAATAGACAGGAAAATAAGGACTATGATAGGAAATATAGTAGGTCGCTAAGTAAATAGTAAAACAGGCATTCGAAGAACAAAACTTGGTATTACAATATATCGAAAAGTAGATAGATAGTAAATTATATACTAAAAGAGGCACTGAATTGATCGTAAGCCAGTTAAATACGAACTCCTATCGATCCTAAAATATAATTTGGAATGAAAAAAAAAAAAAAATTACTAGAAGATGTTAGTGAAATACAGCATAATAAAAAAAATAAAGTGTAAAGTAGATAATAACACAGACAGTAAAAGTGGAATTAAAACATAGAGTAGAATAAATCATGCAACTTCCACCTTGATTCGTATGCATCGACCATTAATTAAAATCTTCAAAAACATCATTATCTTTCTCTCCAGGAAGAACATGGCTTAAAAGTCATCAAAAGTAAATAATAAAAAAAAAAAATATCTCTAATTAATTTCCAACGAAAAAAACGTGATCAACACATTTTACCGTCTGCAGAATAGCTTAATGACGTACCCACCGGGAATAAATTAATAGGTAAATATGAGAAGAAAATAACAATTAAAAATATGTCATTATCACCATGATATCATTTCCATCAGATTCGCACCAACACTATAACCATTATCATCATTACTATCACCACCACCATCAATCACCACCACCACCATCAGTCATCATATCAATTACCATCATCAGTCATCACTATCAACAACCAACACCATTATCAGTCACCACACCATCATCCCCCATCAATCACCACCACTACAAGTCACCATCACCACTATAAATCACCACCAATCAACACCACCATGAATCACCATCAATCACCACCACCACCACTATTACCACCAATCACTACCATTATCAATCACCACCACCATTATCAATCATCAACACCATTGTCAATCACCACCACCATTATCAATCACCATCAATCACCACCACCATTATCAATCACCATCAATCACCACCACCATTATCAATCACCATCAATCACCACCACCATTATCAATCACCATCAATCACCACCACCATTATCAATCACCATCAATCACCACCAATCACCACCACCATTATCAATCACCACCAATCACCACCACCATTATCAATCACCATCAATAACCAACACCATTGACAATCACCACCACCATTATCAATCACCACCAATCACCACCACCATTATCAATCACCATCAATCACCAACACCATTGTCAATCACCACCACCATTATCAATCACCATCAATCACCACCAATCACCACCACCATTATCAATCACCACCAATCACCACAACCCTTATCAATCACCATCAATCACCACCAATCACCACCACCATTATCAATCACCACCAATCACCACCAATCACCACAACCCTTATCAATCACCACAACCCTTGTCAATCACCACAACCCTTATCAATCACCACCATCACCACCATCACCACCATTGTGCGCCAGAACAGGGAAGCGGGCGGGTGTCACACGACCTTTCGCCCGGTCAGCTTTAACGAGAACGGGTGCGAGAGGGGCATATTCGTAGGGGGGAGGGGGGGGGGGTGGGGGTGGGGGTAAGGGCGAGGGCACTGGGGAGAGGGAGGTGGAGGGGGCGGGAGGGAGAGAGGGAGGTAGGGAGAGGGGCTTAGAATGGGGTGGGAGGTGAGGATGCAGAGGAGTGGGAGGGGGGGGGAGGGGGAGAGGAGGTTAGAATGGGGTGGGGAGGAGGGGTGAGGGTGTAAGGGAGAGGGGAGGGTAGAAGGAGGGAGGGGAGAGGGGGATAGAATGTGAGGGGGGAAGGAGGTAGGGAAAAGGATGGGAAAGGGAGATTGTATTAAAAAAAAGTGAAAGAGAGGGACGATTTGGGAGAGATGGAGGGGGGGGGGGTAGGGAGGGGGAGGGAGAGGGCAGTTGAGGGAGGAAGGAGGGGGAAGTTAGGGAGGGAGAGGCAAGGAAGTAAGAAAGGAAGATTAGGAATGAAGAAGGGAAGGAGAGAGAAAGGAGGGAAAGGAGGGAGGTGAGGGAAACGAGACTACAAACCCGTAGTTGGGGCGCGGGGGTGGGGAGGACAGGGAAGGGGGGGGGGGGTTAAGGGTGACCTGTTAGGAGGGGAAGTGTTAGGTTAGAGAGGGGAAGGAACGTCACGCGATGGAGAGGTGATAAGGTGCGTTGTAGGTGAACTAAGCTCGTGTTCATTATCCTCCTTCCCTTTTTCTTTTCCTTTTCTTTTTTTTTTCTTTTTTCTACTTCATCTTCATCTTCTTACTCCTCCTCCTCTTCCTCCTCTTTTTCTTCTTCCTCCTCTACAT
>NC_061838.1:1619788-1624788 GCF_019202785.1 Penaeus chinensis | reverse complement strand
GCAGTCATGGTTTTGATTGAGAGGTAGACAGCCGAGTTACCCCTCACCTGGTTTAGGTGTATCTTGGTGGGAGGGGGAGAAGTTTAGCCGGGATGCCGGAGCCCTGTCTAGTGTAGACTTGTGAGCAGCAGCGAGCGCGTCCATATATATATATATATATATATATATATATATATATATATATATATATATATATATATATGTATATATATATACATGTATATATGTGTGTGTGTGCGTGTGTGTGTGTGTCTGTGAGTGTGTGTGTGTCTGTGTGTGTATGTATATATATATATATATATATATATATATATATATATTTATATATGTACATATATATATGCACACACACACACGCACACACACACACACACACACACACACACACACACACACACACACACACACACACACACACATACACATATATATATATATATATAAATTACAAGCAAAACAACGAAGGGGAGAACAAGAAAACACACAAATATGCCGAAAGCCTCTTCGCTATTTTTTCGCTTTTAGTTTCTGAGCAAGATTGCGAAAAGGTCTTCGATTTATTTGTGTTCTTTCCCTTCGCTGTTTTACTGTCACTTTTTTTTTCAGAAGAAATCCTGGCTAAAGAACAAGCGGGATTCAGACCAAGAAGAAGTTAATCAGTTAATCGGTTAATCAGATCTTTAGCAACAGAAAGCTCCCCCCCCCCAAAAAAAAAAAAAAAAAAAAAAAAAAAAGTCTACATGAACGCGAATTGACTTCATGACTTCAAAAAAACCTTTGATCGCGTCTGGTACGAAGGGTTTGGCAGGTGACGAGAAACTTCAGCTTCGACAGCAACATCATCGAAGTGAATAAGGCATGAACATTCCAGCAGTTCAGTGAACAGCGAATTACTCAGAACAACACACACACACGCACACACACACACACACACACACAATCTGTCTTGATGAAAATCCTAGTTGGCAACTTCTGAACTATGCCCCTCCTCTTTGACTTTCTTCATTACAAATATTAGATATGTTTTTTTATTTCTTTTTCTTTCTTGCTTTCGTTGTTTTATTATTTCTACCGCTGTCATTACTGAACCATTTTCAAAGAAAATACACTGAAACAAAATTACCATAAATCCTCTCACAGACTGACCCGGTCAAAAACTAGGGCGGGGCTAATGACGTCATCATATTTAGCCCATGAGGGTGAGATACCAGATATAGGTAGATGCACAATTATTTGTATAATCTATTCGATATTGTGTTAATCAGAAGTAAAACAAAAAATTCCCTCCTTTTATTTATGATAGCGAAGAGTTTCTTACCATTAACAGCGTCAGAATACTCTTGAGAAAAAGTCAATTTCATTTTTGGGTTCATTAGGCTAAATGGATGTGAAGCTACCTGGTTATATGTTCCTTGAATGTATGAAAGTGTATATATACATGTATGTGTACAGATAGAGAAAGAGAGATTTGATTTGATTTGATAATATTTATTTACAGAACAGTGCACATGCCCTGCAAAAACCCAGGGTAAGATACCAGAGCATCTATCCAAACAAACTGCTTATCTGTGCTGAGGGCTATAAGCCAAACATTAGTGTTATATCCATGCCTGAAGGGCTATGCTATTATCACTGTATGAAAATATCATCTGGCTGGTAAAAAAAAAATAGATATTCAGCATAGGTGCGGTCACGATTGCCATCAATCACTTTATGTAAATGTCAAGCTCTGTCGTAGAGGGATTGGCAATATTTTGTCTGTCATAGCATGTGTATACCGCAATTTCTGCATAATGAGCACTAGTTCTGACTTCCTAAAGGCAACACACATCAACATTTCCGGAGTGAAGGTACTATGAGAGAGTTACCTTGCGTTTCTGCAAACTGTTTATATTCCAGGTAATACATGTCAAGAGATTACTTAGAGACATTGATTACTTGACCATTTCCAAAGCCCACTGCAGGGGGATGCTGTTGTTGACTGAGGAGGAACGTGAACATCCTTTCCTGAAGTTGAGACAAGCAGTGGGAGTGATAAACATCTTGGATATGTATATGTAAAAATAAACAAACGAAACTGAAATGTAAAAATATAACAACAGACGAGAGCAACATAAAAAGAAACACATTACACCACAACATAGAATCGCAACAACAACACGAACCGTAACAACAACAACAACTAAAATCACAGAACAACACACCAAAGCAAAACCATAATGATATCTTAGCAACCACAGCGACGACACAGAACCGCAGCCAAAACAATAACTTACAATCACCACAACAACAAAAACAATAAAAAAAAACACCAACAACATAAACCACTATAACAGAGAAAAAAAATTAAACCACCACAATTTTTTTTTTTTTTTAACACAACTTAAAACCACTACAAAAAATAATACTAAAAAAACATCGCCACCACAACAATAACAAAGCACCACAAAAAACAAAACAATAAAATATTAAAGACAATAAAAACAAAAAAACAATAACAAAACACCACAACCAAAAATATAAAAAAAACACCACAACAAAAAATATAAAAAAACACAAAACAATAGAATGATAAAAACAATAAAAACAAAAAACAATAACAAAACACCACAACAAAAAAAGACTATAAAAAACACAAAACAATAAAATAATAAAAACACTTAAAAAAAAAAAACAATAAAAAACACCACCACAACAACCTAAAACCACCATAAAAAAAAAACACTAACACAACACGAAAAACACAAACAACAAAGAACGACAAACACAACAACAACAACAAACAGAACCGCAGCAGCGAGAAGACCGGCGGTGAGGTTTGGATCAAAGAACAGGACGCTGAAGGAGGAGGAAGGAGGAAGGAGGAAGGAGGAAGGAGGAAGGAGGAGGAGGAGGAGGAGGAGGAGGAGGAAGGAGGAGGAAGGAAGGAGGAGGAGGAGGGAGAGGAAGGAGGAGGAGGAGGAAGGAAGGAGGAGGAGGAGGAGGAGGAGGAAGGAAGGAGGAGGAGGAGGAAGGAGGAAGGAGGAGGAGGAAGGAGGAGGAGGAGGAAGGAGGAGGAGGAGGAGGAAGGAAGGAGGAGGAGGAGGAGGAGGAAGGAGGAGGAGGAAGGAGGAGGAAGGAGGAGGAGGAGGAAGGAGGAGGAAGGAGGAGGAGGAGGAAGGAGGAGGAAGAGGAGGAGGAGGAGGAGGAAGGAGGAAGGAGGAGGAGGAGGAGGAGGAGGAGGAGGAGGAGGAGGAAGGAGGAGGAGGAGGAGGAGGAGGAAGGAGGAGAAGGAAGGAGGAGAAGGAGGAGGAGGAGGAAGGAGGAAGGAAGGAGGAAGGAGGAGGAAGGAGGAGGAGGAAGGAGGAAGGAAGGAGGAGGAGGAGGAGGAGGAAGGAGGAGGAGGAGGAAGGAGGAGGAAGAGGAGGAGGAGGAGGAGGAGGAAGGAAGGAGGAGGAGGAGGAAGGAGGAGGAGGAGGAGGAGGAGGAAGGAGGAGGAGGAAGGAGGAGGAAGGAGGAGGAGGAGGAAGAGAAGGAGGAGGAGGAAGGAGGAGGAGGAAGGAGGAGGAGGAAGGAGGAGGAGGAAGGAGGAGGAGGAGGAGGAGGAGGAGGAGGAAGGAGGAAGGAGGAAGGAGAGGAGGAAGGAGGAGGAGGAGGAAGGAGGAGGAAGGAGGAGGAGGAGAGGAGGAGGAGAGGAGGAGGAGGAAGGAGGAAGGAAGGAGGAGGAGGAGGAGGAAGGAGGAGGAGGAGGAAGGAGGAGGAGGAGGAGGAAGAGGAGGAGGAGGAAGGAGGAGGAGGAGGAGGAGGAAGGAGGAGGAGGAAGGAGGAGGAAGGAGGAGGAGGAGGAGGAGGAAGGAGGAAGGAGGAGGAGGAGGAGGAGGAAGAGGAAGGAGGAAGGAGGAGGAGGAGGAGGAAGGAGGAGGAGGAGGAGGAAGAGGAAGGAGGAGGAGGAGAAGGAGGAGGAGGAAGGAGGAGGAAGAAGAAGATGAAGGAGGAGGAGGAGGAGGAGGAAGGAGGAGGAGGAAGGAGGAGGAAGGAGGAGGAGGAGGAAGGAGGAGGAAGGAGGAGGAGGAGGAAGGAGGAGGAAGGAGGAGGAAGGAGGAGGAGGAGGAAGGAGGAGGAGGAGGAGGAAGGAGGAGGAGGAGGAAGGAGGAGGAAGGAGGAAGGAGGAGGAAGGAGGAGGAAGGAGGAGGAGGAGGAGGAGGAAGGAGGAGGAGGAGGAGGAGGAGGAGGAGGAAGGAGGAAGGAGGAGAGGAGGAGGAGGAGGAAGAGGAAGGAGGAAGGAAGAGAGGAGGAAGGAGGGGAGGAGGAAGGAGGAGGAAGAGGAGAAGAGGAGGAGGAGGAGGAGGAAGGAGGAGAGGAGGAGGAGGAGAAAGGAGGAGGAGGAGGAGGAGGAGAGAAGGAGGAGGAAGGAGGAGGAGGAGGAGGAAGGGAAAGGAGGAGGAGAGAGAGGAGGGAGGAGAGGAGGAGGAGGAGGAGGAGGAGGAGAGGAGGGAGGAGGAGAGGAGGAGGAGGAGGAGGAGGAGGAGGAAGGAGGAAGGAGGAGGAGGAGGAGGAAGGAGGTGGGGGAGGTGGAAGAGGAAGGAGGAGGAGGAGGAGGAAGGAGGAAGGAGGAAGAGATGGAGGTGGAAGAAGAAGGAGGAGGAGGAAGGAGGAGGAGGAAGGAGGAGGAGGAAGAAGATGAAGGAGGAGGAAGGAGGAGGAGGATCAAAGAACAGAACACTGAAGGAGGAGGAGGAGGTGGAAGAGGAAGGAGGAGGAGGAGGAAGGAGGAGGTGGAAGAGGAAGAAAAAGGAGGAGGAGGAGGAGGAGGATCAAAGAACAGAACTCTGAAGGAGGAGGAGGCGGCGGAGGAGGAGGAAGAGGTGGAAGAGGAAGGAGGAGGAGAAGGAGGAGGATCAAAGAACAGAACGCTGAAGAAGAAAGAGGAGGAAGAAGATGAAAAAGGAAGATTAAGAGGAGGATTAAGGAACAGAACCCTAAACCTGAAGAAGAAGAAGAAGAAGGAGAAGAAAGAGGAG
>NC_061838.1:1612288-1614788 GCF_019202785.1 Penaeus chinensis | reverse complement strand
CAATACATTTTCAAGAAAAAAAACAATCTAATTACTTATTTCAAACATATAATTTCCCGCAACTTTTTTTTTTTCCAAATTCCGGGAAAGTATCAGTCATTATATATTTTTCGTTTTAAGTAAAAGAAGCAATGAATAAATTCGATACAAATATGTACATTTTATTCCAGTTCTTCATTTTAAAATAATACATGGTTTTATAAATATTTACAAGCACACAAGATGGTGTTTCCTTCATGCATAATATCAGTATAATAATGTATAATATCAATATACAATATAATATATGAAATATAAATCAGTGTATAATATCAATGTATAATAATTGATGTATAATATCAGTAGATATATTCCCGTAATCAGGAAATAATTAAACCATTTGGTTAACAAATTGTGTATATTTAGTGAGGAAACATATTATTTGTATTTGTTTGTCATCTCTCTCTCTGTCTCTGTCTGTCTCTCTCTCTCTATGTCTCTGTCTCTCTCTCTCTCTCTCTCTCTCATTCACCATCACCACCATCATCATCGAATTCAACACCATCGCCATCAAATTCACCATCATCTCCACCATCACCATTAAATTCACCATCACCATCATCTCCACCATCACCATCAAATTCACCATCACCATTAAATTCACCATCACCACCATCATCTCCACCACCATCATCGAATTCACCACCATCATCTCCACCACCATCATCTCCACCACCCTGAGTATCGCCACCAATCTGCCCCCGTGCCATCAAACACACTAACTCGTCCGCTGCTCCTTCTTCGTCTTCGTCTTCGTCTTTGATGTGATGTCGAAAGTAAATTGGCTCATCTCGAAATCATCCTTTTTTTCTCTCTCTCTTTCTCTTCTATCCTCTTTTTTCAGTTGCTATAATTTTCTTCTTGTTATTGTTATTATCATTATTATTATTAGTATTATCATTATTATGTAATTCGTTCTCTCCTTCTTCCTTTTTCTAACAACCTCCATCTTATTTCTCTTTTAGTTTAACCTCATTTTCTTCTCTGCCACCTTTTTCCTCCTCCTTCTACTCCAAGTCCTCCTTCTTCACTTCCTCTCTTTTCAACTCATAATCTTATTTTCTTTCTCCTCTCTCCTCCTCCTTTTACTTCAATTCTTCCTTCTCTCTCCTCCTCCTTCTGCTACAATTCCTCCTCCTCTTTTTCCTTCCAATTCCTCTATCCTCTCTTCTCCTCTTCTTCCTCCAATTCCTCCTCCTCCTCTCTATTCTTCCTTTTCACCCACCCCCACCCCCCTCCACCTCCTACCCCTCCCCCCACCCTCGCCCTCCTCCAAACAAAATCATCCGTTCCGTCCGCGACTCGTCACCCCGTCGCCTCCGCGCTCGCGCCACCTGCCGGGACATTGGAGTACAACCGCTCGCCTTCGATGTCGACGTAGATGTGGATTTCTTCGTAGAGGGAGTCGGTTTCGTAGGCTGTCGAGTCTTTGGCCGAAAAAATCCCCCTCGAGGTGGCGGAGTCCTGGCTGGGGTCGAGTCGGAGGGCATGGGAGTGTCGGGGAGTTGGAGTTTCCGAGAAGCTGGCAGCCTGGTTCGCCGCCCTTTCGGAGGAAGAGCGGGGGAAGGAAGAAGACGAAGAGGAAGAGACCACAGAAAACGAAGTGCGAGAGGAGGAAGAGGAAGAAACGGCGGCGTTTATCTGCCTCGTTCTCGGAAAGGGACAGGGAGGTCGTGGCAGAGGTCGCTTCGGGAGGTCGTCCAGCGTGATATAACCGTCCGAGTCGTAACTACCCGTAGTAGATGGCGCTGGGGAGGCTTGGCGATTGGAGGTCGTTTTGCCAGTGTCTCGCCGCTGCAACACGGAAATAGGTTGCTTTTAGATCCAGGTAGAGAGAGAGAGAGAGAGAGAGAGAGAGTGAGAGTGTGAGAGAGAGAAAGAGAGAGAGGGGGGGAGGGGAATATGGAGAGAGAGAGAGAGAGAGAGAGAGAGAGAGAGAGAGAGAGAGAGAGAGAGAGAGAGAGAGAGAGAGAGAGAGAGAGAGAGAAAGAGAGAGAGGTGGGGGGAGGGGAATATGGAGAGAGAAAACGAGAGAGAGAGAGATAGAGCGAGGGAGAGAGAGAGAGAGAGGGGGGGGGGGATATGGAGAGTGAGAGAGAGAGAGAGAGAGAGAGAGAGAGAGAGAGAGAGAGAGAGAGAGAGAGAGAGAGAGAGAGAGGAGGGAGGGGGAGATGGAGAGGGTGGGTGAGTGGGGGGGGGGGAAAGAGAGACAGAGAGAGAGAGAGAGAGAGAGAGAGAGAGAGTGTGAGAGAGAGAGAGAGAGAGAGAGAGAGAGAGAGAGAGAGAGAGAGAGAGAGAGGAGGGAGGGGGAGATGGAGAGGGTGGGTGAGTGGGGGGGGGGAAAGAGAGACAGAGAGAGAGAGAGAGAGAGAGAGAGAGAGAGAGAGAGAGAGAGAGAGAGAGAGAGAGAGAGAGAGAGAAAGGAGGGAGGGGGAGATGGAGAGGATGGGAGGAATACCGG
>NC_061838.1:1584788-1607288 GCF_019202785.1 Penaeus chinensis | reverse complement strand
TGGGGGGAGTCCATGCCCTTAGCAAGAAGCTGTTCTTTGAGCTGATGGCGTATCAACACCCTGGCTGTATGAGACAGCCAGGAGTTGTTTGCAACGAGCTCGTTGTCTTGTTCGAGGCATCTGACTAATTTTTGTCTTAGGCTTGTGTTCCTGGGAGCCTGGATGACCTTTGACAGAAATTGTGTTGCCGTTAGATCGATTCGTGAGTCCAGGGGGAGAAGGTTTGCCTCCATCAGGAGGTTGAGGACCTTCGTCCACCTCGGGGCACCCAGAATGATCCTGGCAGCTTCATTTTGGACTGTTTCTAATTTGTCTGTGTGCTTTTTCTTTGCAGCAATTAGAGCGACTGAGGCATAGTCCACAATGGGCCGGACAGCATGTACATAGAATGATCTTAGTACTTTGTGTCTGGCCCCTATGCGTCTCCCAGTCATTGCTCTCATGACAGACAGTCTTGCTTTGGTTCGGTCAACCAGGTACTGGACCTCCTTATGGAAGGAGAGGGTCCGGTCTATCCTTACCCCAAGGTATAGGTAGTCCTTGACCCATTCTAATTCCACTCCCTGGATTTTCAGTCTTGTGCCTCGAACTCTCTGTCTTAAAGCCATGGCTTTGGATTTGGCAGCAGAGATCTTTAGTCCCGTCCTACAACACTCCTCTGACACGAGGTCCAGACAACGCTGGGCTTTATTCTGGCTGCGTGGTCCAGTGGAGGTGATAGCGAGATCGTCTGCATACGAGATGATCTGGCACCCCACTGGGAGGTTTATGTTGAGGATACAGGACATTAAAGTGTTGAATAGGGCTGGACTGAGAACCCCACCCTGTGGCGTTCCATTTTCGAGCGGCATGTGCTGCGATAGGTGACCCTGGAATTTGACATTGGCAGTCCTGTTCCTGAAGTAGTCACCTATCCAAGCCAAGAGCTTTCCTCTGATTCCCTTCTGGATCAGGCTTTCCTGAATGGCAAGCGGACTTGCCAGTTCAAAAGCCTTCTCCAGGTCAAGGAATACCACCACAGCTGGGCCCTTGCTGATTGTGCTTAAGAGCGTGGCTAAGCTGTGTGCTGTGCCCATGCCCCTTGTGAACCCGTGCAGGTGTTCGTGCGGGGGTCCCGTTTTCCATTGAAGCCGGTTTAGTACCATCCTCTCAGCCGTCTTGGCCAGGCAGCTGAGCAGAGAGATGGGGCGGTACTTCCCCGGCTCCTTTGGTTTTGGGACGGGAACTATGGTAGCCCTCTTCCAACTCTGGGGTAGAGTGGAAGTTTCCCAGGACTTGTTGATGAGTTGCAAGAGTGCACGCTCACCTGCTAGTCCTAGGTGGGTGATAATGGGGTACGAGATCCCATCAGAGCCCGGGGCTGTGTTGGAACTGGTTTTATAGGCTTTCCTTAGTTCCCTCAGAGAAAAGATAACGTCTGAGTTATCGGGTTCGGCTGCCCTTTCTCTGATCTGAGCGTGTCTGTCTGGCTGTAGACGCTCTTGTCTTGCCCTCAGCTCGGCTGGCAGACTGTTGCTGCTCGTTCTCGCAGAGAACTCGTGCGCCAGTCTGTTAGCCTCTGCTTGGGGGTCGTGATGGGTGCACCTCGGGGCTGAGCGGCTGGTAGCTCGCTTGACCCGTTGCCACAGCTCTGAAAGGGTGGTTTGGTGGTCGAAGGACTCACACCATTCCAGCCACTTTTCCTGCCTGACTCTGTTGGCAGTTTCCTTGGCATCCGTGACAGCTTCCCTTAGGAGGGATAGGTTGTCAGGGGTTCTTTGCCTTCGGAATAGTTTTCGGCACATGTTCACCCTGTGGTTGACCTCCCTGATCTCGTCATTGAAGTACCAGGCGTCTTTGTGACTTCTGGACCCAGGCCGAGTTTTGGGTATGGTCTGTGAGGCTGCTTCATTAATGGCGTTTAGCAGGCTGGCTTCGAGCACTTCCACATTTTCGCTTTGTGGGGGATTGTTGCATCTCAGACAGAGGGCCAAGGCGTTTTGAAACGCCTGCCAGTTGGCCTTGTCTGTTTTCCATCTTGGATTTGGTCTTAGGATTTCGGCTGGGCCAGCATCCATGAGGGTAGTTATAGTGCCGTAATGGTCACTTGTGACGGTCTCATCGACACACCAGCCAATCCTCCCCACCAGAGTCGCAGTGGCCAGGGTGAGGTCTAGGACCCCTCCTCTGACATGCGTTGGCTCTTGGGTGTTGAGGAGAGCGATCTCAGGGAATGTCTCTAGCACGTCGGCTATGTGATAGCCGGCCGCATCCGGTGCCCGGCAGGGAGCCAGGATGGGGTGGTGTGCATTGAAGTCTCCCCCTATGATCACTCGGTCGTGTGCAGCAGAAGCACAGACCTGGCTGATGTCTAAGCTTTTACAGCGTGGCCGGCTGTACACATTGTACAGTTTGAGGGGCCCCCCGGCCAGGTGAACCTCGACGGCAAGGGATTCAACATCATCTCCACAGTGCGATGCATCGGCTATTGCGGAGCAGGGGATTGTTGCTCTCACAAGGGTGATCAAGCCTCTCTTGCCAGGTGTTCGTGGCAGTGTGAAGGCATGGTACCCTGAGAAGCGAACAGTGTCCACTGTTAATGTCTCCTGGAGCATGACAATGTCAATGTTCCTTGATCGCACTACTGCTTGGAGAAAAGCGTTCTTTGCAGAGAAGCTATTGATGTTCCACTGTAGGATGCTTAGATGGTGTGTCATGATGTTACTCAGTGATAGTTACATCAGAGACATCGTCGGAGTCTGACAACTCCATTGCGAGGTCCTCGCTAGTTGAGGGCTCCTCGTCTGTTGTCAGGCTATCCTTGGGTCCACTGGGGGGTGGAGAGCCTTTGGTAGCTCTGACTTTGGTTGGTTCGGCTTTTCTCTCAGGCTTTTTCTTGGCTGGCCTTGCTGGCCTTGCCTGGGCAATATCAGCGTGATCTGGCTCTGGCTGCACAGATTCAGCCTGTTTTGGCTCTGCCTGTGAAGGCATGGCCTGGTTTGGAGTGGGGAGGGGAGTCTCGTCCTGGGGTGAGGGTGAGGCTGGTTTTTCTCTAGTCAGCTTTCTTCCCTTCAGGGCTGCGACAGTCTGGGTCATTGCCGTCATGGCGACCGAAACTGCCTTCTCGGCCTCCTCACTCGACCTCCCCAGGGCTGTTGCTACTGCTGTGACAACAGCAGTTAACAGGAGAGTCATATCGTCCTCGTCAAAGAGGAGATGATCATCTGTTGGGGAGGTTTTTGTGGTGCTCTTAGAAACTTTTTTCTTTAGTTTCTTTTTCTGCACCTTTGGCATTGTCGGAAACTCCTTTTTGTTGGAGACATCCGGTGTCGGCTGGGGGGCGGCTTCCTTCCTCTTAGGAGGTCGGGGGGCCTTTTCGCTTTTGTTCCTTCCCCAGACATGGGTGCCCGGTGGGGCAGGAACAAAGTCTGATCGGTTTTGAGCAACCTCTTGTCGCCTGAGGGCCGCCTTTTTCCTGACAGAGCAAGTCAGGCTCCAGGCATGATGCTTCTTGGCACAGTTGGGACATTTGGCTGTTGTGTCCCTCTTTTCCTCTTTGTATGCCTTGAGGCATACCTCTGTGTTGTGTGCCTTGCTACAGACACCACATTTAGGCTTGGCTGTACAGTTAGCCTTGTGGTGACCGTATTTCTGGCACTTGAAACACCGAAGTGGTTCTGGCACATACGTTCGAAGGTTGTAGGTGCCCCAGTTACCCAGATCAAGGGTAGTGGTTGGGGCACCTTTCATGGTCACCAGGACTTGCCTGGTTGGGGTCTTCCCCTTCGACATTCGGGAAGCCTGCACGACCTGTGGGTGTGAAGCGATCAGCTCCACATCGTACGAGACTGAGAAGCCAAGTAGCACCATCTTGGTTCTCTTTTCCTCGGGAATTAGTGGGGAAAGACTCACTTTTCTCCCATCAGTTAGCTCCTTCGTTTCCCGGAGGAAATTTAAGGTAGCTTGATCTTTGGGCATTATGATCATGCCCTGATCTCGGGCGACCCGGATCGACAACCGGATTTTCCGTTGCAACTCCAATGCCCTGACCAATTGGTAGGCATTGTCGAAGCCTTCGGGTTTAGCTGGCACTTTGAACTGGGTGAAGCGTTTAGGGGGTCCCGACTCTTCATCAGAGTCGGTATCCGGCCTCGGACGCTTCGGCCCGCCCTTTCGGCTTTCGGGCTTGTTTGAGGAGGCAGGAGCTGATGCGGCTGGTTCAGCCTGCTCTCCCCTCTCAGTCGGGGAGGCCGTCTGTGAACTCAGGGGCCTCCCTGGCTTAGCTGCTGGCCTGGAGAGGCCAGCTCGCGAGTCAAGATCTTTGACTATTCGGTGGACAGACCCATTGGCTTCGGTCTTGTCCACCTTAGCAGCAGGGGTGACAGTGTCATCCTGTGCTTGGGGCTTTCTTTTGCCACCGGAAGGCGCATATGCCTTCATGGTGACTACCGTGGTCTGGGCCTTGCGCGGTTCGTCAACTGTAAGTTCAGTCTGAGGGGGGTGTTTGATTGTTTTTTCCATGAATTGGTAAGTGCTTCATCCTCTCACGCCCCCACCCACCACGGAGTCCAACAAGGGGAAGCTGAGTGTCAGAACCAGTGTCTAACAGCAACAGGAGTGATGAGAGGATATACGCAGCCAATAGCCATTGTGACGGCACTCACGGACCATTGTGAGTGCCAATGGCGGCATGACTGCTTGACCCTAGCCTCCCGGGGGAGACCAGCCGATTGACCGTGACCGGGCCGGGATCAGGCCGCCTGTCTTGCTGGAATAGAGGACCAAAGAGGCGTGTTGCTAGCCGCAGGGCGTACTCGTTCACGGCATCGCTCAACCTCCAGGACTCCCGTCTCCACAGCGCACAAGGCTGCCACGCACGGCAAACGCGTGGGTAGGTGTAAACCCCTGGGGAGAGACCAGAGGGGATGCCCTTCCACCTACGAGACATCATTGTTTGGAGCCTTTTTGCTCAGCCCTCTGAGGCAGCCACCCAAAGGTTGCTTCACCGCAGTGAGGGAAGAGGAGTCTTGCACTTTTACCAGGCAGTTCCTTTCATCCCTCTGAAGCAACCACCCAAAGGTTGTTTCACCTCAGTGAGGAAGGAAAGGACCTGTGTCTTTTCAAAGTAGTTCCCCCTTCCCTCTAAAACAGCCACCCAAAGGTTGTTTCACCTCAGTGAGGGAAGGGAGGTTTTGCGTTCTTGTCAGGCACTTCCTTTCGTTCCCCTGAAGCAACCACCCAAAGGTTGTTTCACCTCAGTGAGGAAGGAAAGGACCAGTGTCTTATCGAAGTGGTTCACCCTTCCCTCTAAAACAGCCACCCAAAGGCTGTTTCACCTCAGTGAGGGAAGGGAGGTTTTGCGTTCTTGCCAGGCAGTTCCTTACATTCCTCTGAAGCAACCACCCAAAGGTTGTTTCACCTCAGTGAGGAAGGAAAGGACCTGTGTCTTTTCAAAGTGTTTCCCCCTTCCCTCTGAAGCAGCCATCCAAAGGCTGTTTCACCTCAGTGAGGGAAGGGGGGTTTTGTCCTTTTTGTCAGCTGGTTCCTTTCATCCCTCTGAAGCAACCATCCAAAGGTTGTTTCACCTCAGTGAGGGGGGGGCGGTACTCGAAAACCATTCCGGACGTCTAGACGGGAGCGGTCGCCTGTGTGAAGGGCAGGGCCACAAACCGACCGAGAAGCGGGGCGGCACGGGGAATGGTTACCCCGGCGGCCCCCGGCCGGCTGCGTGGCGCTAGCCCGCGACCTTTGCCGTGCCCGGAAGAGAGAGAGAGAGAGAGAGACAGAGAGACAGAGAGACAGAGAAACTGAGAGAGAGAAAGAGAGAAAGAGAGAACGAGAGAAAGAGAGAGAAAGAGAGAGAAAGAGAGAGAAAGAGAGAGTGAGTGAGTGAGTGTGTGAGTGTGAGTGTGAGTGTGAGTGTGAGTGTGAGTGTGTGAGTGTGAGTGTGAGTGTGAGTGTGAGTGTGAGTGTGAGTGTGAGTGTGAGTGTGTGTGAGTGTGTGAGTGTGTGTGTGTGTGTGTGTGTGTGTGTGTGTGTGTGTGTGTGTGTGTGTGTGTGTGTGTGTGTGTGTTTGTGTGTGAGAGAGAGAGAGAGAGAGAGAGAGAGAGAGAGAGAGAGAGAGAGAGAGAGTGTGTGTGAGAGAGAGAGAGAGAGAGAGAGAGTGTGTGTGAGAGAGAGAGAGAGAGAGAGAGAGAGAGAGAGAGAGAGAGAGAGAGAGAGAGAGAGAGAGAGAGAGAGAGAGTGTGTGTGTGTGTGTGTGAGAGAGAGAGAGAGAGAGAGAGAGAGAGAGAGAGAGAGAGAGAGAGAGAGAGAGAGAGAGAGAGAGAGAGAGAGAGAGAGAGAGAGAGAGAGAGAGAGAGAGGTGGGGGGGGGGCAGATAAACAAACAGAGACAGACAGATACAGCGAGAAAAAGAGAGTGACAAACAGACAGACCCACCATCAGATTTTACTCTCGCACTCACCAAGAAGAGAAAAAAAGAAGTAAAATGACAGGAAAAAGCCTCGTTTGCATGCACTAAACACACACGAATAAATTCTGTTCAATTCCGGACTTTGTGTGTTGACTAATAAAGAAAAGAGAAATATATTGTACCATCTCTCCGGATATGACATCACAAGATTGTAAGGACATCGACATGAATAATTTTAAAAAGAGGGAGGGAGGGAGATAGATAGACATATATAGATAGATAGATTAAGAAAGTGGAAGAGTGAGAGAGAGAGAGAGAGAGAGAGAGAGAGAGAGAGAGAGAGAGAGAGAGAGAGAGAGAGAGAGAGAGAGAGAGAGAGAGAGAGAGAGAAATTGTATATAAAAAACATTCGAAAAAAATAGCTGAATAATGATGTAATATGAGTGAAAATAAACACTGCTCTTCCATCCATTAATTGCGTTTTCATCTAAATCATATATAAATAAAAACAAAAAAAATCACAGAGCACATTAAAGTTATATCCCACAAGACACAAAATTAATTACTTGATAATAGTTTTAGGTACATGACAACAAGTTGTGCCTGATCTGCAATTAATTAATTAAACAAACATTAGCAAATAGGATTTATGATTTAGTTAATATTAGTTCTCCCCTCCTCCCCTCCCCTCCCTTACCTCCCCCTATTAGTTACCCCAACCATGCTCTCTGCTTTCCTTATCTCCCCCACCCCCTTGCCCTCTGCCCCCCACCACCTAAAGTGAACGGCAAATGAGTTTATAAAGATTGTTAAGTTTATAAAGACTACTAACCAGAAATTACTTTATACTTTACCGGAAGGGACGGAGTAAGCTTCAGCCGTGACTGAGACCAGCACGGAAGATAACACCAGTAGCGATCTCCACAACATTTTCATCAAACGGTTTCGTTTTTCGAGTGCTTTAACGGTTACGCTTTTCAAATGTTTTAACGGTTCAGCTTTTCAAATATTTTGACACTTCCGCTGTTCATTTTTCTCTCTCTCTCTCTCTCTCGATTTTCTTTCTTTTTCTCTTTTTAACCCTTCGGCCATCAGCGATTACCTCTCGTACAGCATACCAAAATGCAGCTCAAGAAGAAAGTCACACGTCTCTCACCAATAGCTTTTTTTTTCGAACTGATACATATTCGTATATATCCTGCCTGAATCGTATGTTTCAAGACGCAAGAACCGCACAAAAAAAGGGGGGGGGGGGAGGAGAAGAACATAACAGGATGTCTGGAGGATCAGTGCATGTACGCCGAGGAGGGACGTCTTCCTGTGGTGGACCTTGGGATTTTGTAGTCTTGCTTTGAGTAAGAAAAATAAATCAATAGAATATAAATAATAGAACCGAATACAAAAAAAAAAAAAAAAAAAAAAAAAAAAAAAAAAAAAAAAAAAGTTTAAAAAGAGAAACTTACGAGGTCTTTATTTCCACGGTCGCATTTGTCTATTGTAATAAATTATTTTCTATAATGCATGGTGTATAGAAATATGCGCATGGTTTAGACATTGTAGAACCCGTTCGGTTAAAACATAGTAACAAAGAGGATTATATAGGCGAACTATGCCTCATAAATGTTCATGAAAACCTGGATAAATACTTATTGTTGATAAGTTATAGCAGCATTTATCATGCTGCCACGCACTGCCTTAATGTGCTCGAATAATGTCTTTGAAATTACCCAAAATGCCTTTGAGATGCCCAGATATGCCGGCGAAATGCTCAAAAACAAACTCGGTTATTCAAACTCAGTTTTGTAATTTACATTAATCTCATAACCCGCTGACCTCTTTTTCTGTATAGATTCGTAGTAATAATAACATCATTATGTAAAAATATTGAAACATTATAAGATCTTCTTGTACGACGCCTAAATACATAATATTCATACACATATAGATATTCAGTGTACATACATACATATTCATCTATTAATTCACTTATGCCAATGTAAATAAAAGCACAGCATGTACACTTTTAATGAAATTTATTAGGCTTACCCGTTTAGTGTAATTGGTGGGCCTACTTGTTCCACATGCTTCTCAGTGATAGGAATAAATCTGCCTTGTTCATTTCATCTTAAAGAACCAGCCTCATACAAAGAAGTTATTGCGAAAGGTAGCAAGATCTAGGACACTTTCTTCACAGTTTGGAAATTGTTTGAATATCCTGATCCAAGAGGAGTGATAGTGAGCATGTGTAGCCTGATCTTGAAAGAATTATCAGTAGTGAGACTTGCCAACTCCTTTCCCTGGTCATATTTTAGATTTTAGTGTTTTAAGTACATGTGGAAATCTTCATCTATACAAGTTTTTACTGAAACCTGTTATATTAGATAGCAATTCTCCATAAAAACATGTAACCTTAATTAAGAATCATTGTTACATTTAAATGTCTAATACTGAATTAAGTTTCTTTCGTGCTGAACTTGTATCAAACTTTTATGTTATTCAGGAAAAAAATTATCTGTACTTACAATGCATAATCTTTACTTTGATGACAAGCTGAAGATCTAATAATTTAAAGTAATTAGGCTTTGTGAATAGTTTATCAAGAACCAAGAAAGTATTGATCTACTGAAATGGTCTGTACCTACATGTTTTAGATATGTTTTCTCTAACATAACCACACTGGTCTAACATGAATATAATTTTTAATCCCAAATTCACTTACCTGAGGACAGAAAAATCATTTATAAGATCTTTGCAATAGTAGAAAAAATCAAATGTACAACTTATTCATCAACATGGTATCAAAATGTTTTGTTTTGTCATTTGGAACTTTGCAGCTGTTCTTTCTAGCAACTTTAATTATTCCATTAAAACTTATCAAGTACTGACATTTGTGGATCATAAATCTCCAGCTGGTAATTTGGAATATTTTTTCTAAATTAGAAATTTCTATTAGACAAATATTTGAGGACAAGTTCATTTTTAAAAAGAAAACTGGAATGATTATTTGTTAAGGGTTAATAGGAAACATACTTAATGATCATTGATTTCTCACAAATTGTTTGGAAGTACTTCTAATAAAAACAATTGACTTTAAGAAAACTGCATACTTATATATAAATAAGCACGAGTTAACTACAGTGGGTTGGTTTTCATAGTAATACAATTAATTTTTCAATTGGATTTTTTATCCATAGCTTTGGTTGGGGAGGGGGGAGGGGACACAAATAAGTATCCAGCCACAAAAACAGTATCCCAACTTTTAGCACATTGGTAACTGAATTTTGTGTTCTCAATGCTCAAAATATCTTTTTTTTTCTTACAACACCTCTTTTGAATCTAGTCCCTTTTTCTCCTTAATTCTGAGCTCGTAAATAACCACACAAGAAAAGGCTACTGCAAAGAATTATGGAAGTTTTTTGCAATCAGTTGGTCAAAAGTGGATCTGTTCAAGTATTAATCATATTCTGGATAATAAATGCACCTATACAAAAATATTTTTTATTCTTGCAAGATGTTGGGCTAAAAACACTATTAGCCATCTTATCTTAGAAACCTAAAAGGTAAAAATTATTGTAGGAATTTCAACATTTACATTACACAAACCTCCTCATTAAAGGAAGATAAAGGACACAAATAAATACAATTCTACATACTTTCAACAATGACTCAACATAAACTAAAAAATACACTTAAAGCAAACCAGGCACACAAATTTTCTCTCTTTCAGAGTCATCCTGTTGCTGTCCAATATCTTTCTGTTAAAAAATTACGCATTTCGTTCCAATCTCTTCGGAATCCAACTAGACTTTCACTCTTTTGGCCCCAACTTTGTAGTCGTCTTCTGTGAGTTCGTAGGCCCAGTGGAAGAGAGTCTGGCGCACCACAGGCGAGACCCCAGGGTTGTCATACGAGCAGCCTGATCGGACAATCTGGAAAGCAGAAAGTAACAACAGTAACAAAATATAACAACATTAAAGTAACAGTATACAGTCCACAGCAACTTTATTTTAAGAGTGGTCATCATGTAAAAGAAGAAATGAAAAGTTGTGCAGAGCATTATGTAATCCAACAACGATAAGAAGAGAAGGAAAACACATGATTATGCAGTTAGTTTACCTGCTCTTCCCTTCAGTGTTTTGTTTACAAGGAAGAACAAATTAAGTATGGACCATAAATTTAATAAGATTGTGAGTTATTATCTCAACAAAACAATTTTAGTCACAAAAAAAAAAAATCTAATAAATAAATATGAGTAAAAAATGGAGATGACTGCCATACAGTGATAACAGACATAAGGCAGAAGATATGAATGTCAACATAACACGAGCAAGAAGGGGAGCAAAAGCAAAGAGATGAAAGTGGCAGACGACAAACATGAAAACACAAGAAAACCATCAAGGACAAAAAAAGGACGATTAAAACGTGCACCGAAGACAACATGAGAACAGGAGCAAAGGCACAAACGAGGAGACAGGAGGACAAAGGGAGAAAGCTACCTTGGTAATGAGGTTGTTGCGCCATCTTCCCTTCACTCCGGCACACTTCTTCCAACGGCTGATCTGTCTCTCGTCATCCTCCGTGCGCCGTCCTTGGTAGAACCTGGAGAAACGTACAAATGTTCATGTGTGTGTGGAAGGGGCATGGCTGTATGCATAAGTGAGAAAGATGGGAAAGGTGGGGGAGGAGAAACAGGGAGGGGGAGAGAGAGAATGAGGGAGGGAGGGAGGGAGGGAGGGAGAGAGAGGGAGAGAGAGGGAGAGAGAGGGAGAGAGAGGGAGAGAGAGGGAGAGAGAGGGAGAGAGAGGGAGAGAGAGGGAGAGGGAGAGAGAGGGAGAGAGAGGGAGAGGGAGAGGGAGAGGGAGAGGGAGAGGGAGAGGGAGAGAGAGAGAGAGACAGAGAGAAGGAAAGACAGAAATACACAGAAGGAAATTCAAAGAAAAAGAACAACAGACCCAAAACCTCTACATAATGGAACACTGAGATCTCATGCATTTAACCCTTTGTGCTAGGATGGCATGAGATTTCAGTTTATTGAATGTCTTTAATCATACATGGCTTCTGAAACATTGCCTCACCAAGGAGTCAGCCAATTACTAGCTACCTACTACCTATCTCACCTGTTTACCCTTTCCCTTGGGTTTCAGAAAGATTCCTTTATATTTGTGAGTGCTATTAGTTTTTATCATAACATTAAAATATACATAATATTAAAATATACATATGACAATAATAATAACAACAGAATCAACATCAATAGCACTGGAAAAAAATCCCCCAAATTAAAGGAATTTGGAAATCAGTTGAAGTGAGGTGAGGCGACTTTGTGCAACAACATTCACAAAAAAACTAGTGAGCAGCACATGTATCCACATGCAAAGAATTGATGACAGGATTATTCAACAGCAAAGTTTCCAGCCTACAAACACAGTACTGACATTTTAGTGAATGACTGTATTCACACCATGCCACTGATCTTCGTACTCAAGTACTCACGAACCTTCAGAAAAGAAAGAGGAGTTCCACGAACCATTTCTCTATTTAAAATGCCCTAGTCATGGCAGAGTAAGGATTACACCTACATTCATGACTTCCTGAATGGAAACAAAATATGGGATTTCATGACTTGCTGAACAGACACGTTCAAATGTAAATCAACACTGACTAAGCATCATGGATCACTTGTCATCTTATCACCCCTATTAAAGGATGAAATATGGCAATGCTGACCCCAGGTGTATTATGTGAACTGGATGGAAGTAAGTAAAACAACCAAAGCAAGACCAAGAAAACACACAAATGTACCACAGGCTTTTTTTACTCTATTGCCCTGAAGAAGAAACATAGTGGAAAGGCCTTCGGCACATTTGTGTGTTTTCATGCTCTTCCCTTTGTTGATGTGCCTGCATTTTGATCAGCATGAATCCTACACTTGATAGAAGACATATAAATATCGAAAGGAAATGTGTTTAAACTAACCACAATATAAACATCTAAATTATGATCTCAAATAACTGTGTATTAAATTGGACTAAAAAAGAAACTCATCTTTCCAGTCCTTTGTGAATATGAAGCTCTGAACTTTACCATCCTTTTGGAGTTACAGACTCACAAGAGCCCCAATCTAGTGTTCAATCAATCAATATATTTTTTTGAATCAATAGCCTAACTCATGGCAGAGAATGATAAGCTGCAATTAACCACACTGCTCTGGAGCAAAATCCTGGAAAATTTAATCTGTATAATGTGTTTGCATGTCTTTGACCAACCAGAACCTGTGTTATAATATTAAATAACTGTCATTCCTCTGTGAGTACACTGAATGAAACAGGGTAAAACACATCTTTACAAATAATTGTGGGTTAAATTACATGAGAGAGAGAGAGAGAGAGAGAGAGAGAGAGAGAGAGAGAAAGAGAGAGAGAGAGAGAGAGAGAGAGAGAGAGAGAGAGAGAGAGAGAGAGAGAGAGAGAGAGAGAGAGAGAGAGAGAGAGAGAGAGAGAGAGAGAGAGAGAGAGAGAGAGAGGCATAAAAAAAAAAAATCTTCCTGTGTAAACACACAGATCTGACATTTGCTGTTGCTGTCTATTAAGGGTTCAATACTCCTGTTTTACAACTATATTCTTCCTTATTTTCTAATTCATATTCTATCCTTATGTTTTATTCTTCCCCCTCTTTGCCCCTGTCTCTTTCTTTATCCACCTCTTTTGAAAAGCTTTCCCTTCCCTATATCAAGACTATAAGAGGAGACTCACCTGCAATACCACATGAACCATCCATATGGGTCTTGCTTGTCCATCCATCCACTCTCCTCCCACATCTCCAGCGACCCACCGCACTTGGCTTTGTACTTGTTGACTTTCTCATCGTATATTGTGGATGAAACCTGGGAAAATATGAATAAACTGTCTACATCCTTCTACATCATGGTATTCTTGCTTTTATTTAATTCTAAACTAATCAATGAATGCAGTAATGAATGTGAATAAATGTATGTGTACTTATATATACAGACGATGAGACAGACTGACTGATATACAGATAAATAGATAATTTGATTAATCACTTCTCTGAGGATCAAAGTATATACGACTCTTTTACAGTAATTATTAACTTCAAAGGCTACCAATACAGATACTTGGGAAACACGTAACTTTTATAATGAAAAAAATATGACAAGCTCCCCTACACATTTTATGACTGAAGCAACAGCTACACCTTAAGAAAACATTCATTTTATCATCAAAATATTAAATGCACATATCTATCTCTATGTCATTAAAACAGTTCAAGGATCCATACCGTTTTGCCTACGCTGAGGCCCTCAAGCCAGTCCTTGGGCAACTCCTTCCACACTCCTGAGTAAGATTCTCCTGCAGAAGCAAGTAATTATGTAAAGAAATGTTGATACTAAATGGGATACAGCCATTCATACTGGTTTTGATTATGGGATCTCGAGATTTTATTTCATCCTATATACTTCTTGTGGTTAATTATAAAAAAAAAATAATAATAATAATAATAATAAAAATGGGATGATTTCATCAACAGACATAAGACTGAATAGTGCAAGGAGATCTACGAGTAGCTATATCTAATGTCCTATGCCACTTGGAATATAAATCATACAAAACCATAGAACTTAAAGCAAATGAAACCTGGCCATATACCAAATTATTTTTAAAATACTGCAAAAGGACTCCTAATCCAATAGCAATAATATTTTCATGGTTTTGTGATTTTATAAGAAGTCTATTCTACAATACAGAAATTTGCTCAGAAAATGAAGAAGAAAACAAATTTAACGATATATAGTTAAAAGCAAAGCAAAATAATAATAATAATAAAAATAAAAATAATAATAATAATAATAATAATAATAATAATAATAATAATAATAATAATAATAATAATAATAATAATAATAATAATAATAATAATAATAAAAAAATAAAAAAAATAACTTTCAAAATCCAACCAAAAGATAATCCTCCCTCACCCGTGACGCTGGACCGGATCGGCCTGAAGTAGGTGCCCCCGAAGCTTCCCCCTTGAAGGACGTCCTTGGGGGTCAAGTTGGGCCTGAACTCCGGCTCGTCCTCGAACACCAACTCGCCCTTCTTGTTCTTCTTGGGCAGAGGCTTCGTGAACTCGTAAGGCCCGCCGCAGTACGTTATCTCCGACGACTTCTTGGCATTCTCTTTGCTCGGTTTCTTGCCCTTGGTGGTCGTCTTCTCCTCTTTCTTCAATTTCTTGCTTTCCTTCTCCTTCGCCGGGTCAGCGGGTGCTCGGCGCTTGCTGGACATGGCTTATTTAGCTATCTGCTGGGGTGAAGAAGGTGGTAATTACCGGGAAGAGGGTCCTGGAAACCTCTTCACCTTGTTTCGAGGGGTTTTGTTGAGGTTTTGTGAAGAAATGGGTGTTCTAGGTGTGATATTTCTTGACGTTTGACTGGAGGCGATTCGTGTTGCCCTCCGCGAGGAAAGATGCACTCGTTCGGTTTGCTGTGTCGGTGGCTCGAGGATAATGTATTCGTTTATTATGTTCCAGACTGAATTAATGGCTCCTGATATATTTCTATATGCTTCCTTTTACAAATTGGATAGTTCTTTTTCTCTCTTCTGGGGTGAGATATGATCAGTGCAAGAGATTTGGACGAAGACCAAGCCGAAAGCTGAGAAGTCTGTAACATTTTCGGACAATAACTATTGTTTACATAAAACTACATTTGTTAAATATGTTTAGTGTGTTATGTAATAGTTGGTAAATAAAGTACAGAAAAAACGATCAGACTGTCAGTGTACAAAAAAACACATTCTTATTGATTTTCTTTTTCCAAAGACATAACATTTTCAAAATGTTACATAAACAAGAAGGCATTTGCTAAATACACATATTTTTTTCATAAACCATTTTTTAACTGGAAATTACGTGCTAGATTTCTCTTCTCACCATTTAGTTTTCAAGGCCATATATAAATATACACACACACACACACACACACACACACACACACACACACACACACACACACACACACACACACACACACACACACACACACACACACACACACACACACACACACACACACACACACACACACACACACACACACACACACACACACACACACACACACACACACACACACACACACACACACACACACACACACACACACACACACACACACACACACACACACACACACACACACACACACACACACACACACACACACACACACACACACACACACACACACACACACACACACACACACACACACACACACACACACACACACACACACACACACACACACACACACACACACACACACACACACACACACACACACACACACACACACACACACACACACACACACACACACACACACACGATAACAAAATCTTTCCTTGTCTTATTATTATGATTATCATCATTTGTATCATCATTATTGTTATTGTTATTATTATTATTATTATTATTATTATTATTATTATTATTATTATTATTATTATTATTATTATTATTATTATTATTATTATTATTATTATTATCCCTATTAGTATTATTATCATTATACTTGTTCTTCTTATTGCTGTTTTCAACATGAATATCATTATAATTAGTTTTATTATCATTATTATTATCATTATCCTTGTTTTGATGATCATTATTATAGTTATTTTTATTTATTATTACTATAATCATTTATTGTCAGTATTCTTTATATTATCATTCTCATTACTTCATCATCATCATCATTACTATTATAATTATGACTGGTACTATTATCTTATCTTAACTTGTTTTTCTTTCATAAGGCAAACATAACAGTTTCTTCTGATTACTGGCTTAGGTTAAACCACTTTGTCTTTCTCAAGTTTATTGACAATTTCAAAGCATATCTCAACGCAGTTTCGGATCTACATAGCATCCTCATGTAATGAGCGACAAGGAATCTATAATATGGGTGAATGAGGGACGGACTCTAGACAGATGAAGACGGATAGATTGCTGGAATCTTTGGTAGTCTATTTGTATTCGTCAAGATAGTTATTTTCTTATATATGATTAGGGTCTTGTACAGTTTTGTGCTCTGTCACCATTTTAACTGTACCAAACGTATTCGGATAGTAGATTCCCTGTGATTATTAGATTATTCTAATATATGCTAAAGTCCTACAATAAAAAACGTTAATGTATAATAAAATTAGTATGTAAAATGCCTTTGTACACATCTGCAAAGGTATATTAATCTCAGCAACTTTATCACTGTCTCTTAAGCAACTCCAAGCTTACAGAGAGCCTTGGTTGGGAAGCTCTGGTATTGACTGATGAAGACTCCTATGGATGGCTCCGCCTCCAGCAGCACCCTTTCCATGAAGCACATTTCAATAACTGGACGAGCAGCTTCCCCTGGGTTCTGACTCGCACTCTCGCTGCCAATCGGCAGCTCACTGTAGTGCCTCAGCGACCCTGCCTCGCCGCCGCTGATTGCGATGAAGGCTCTCGTCGGCGAGAAGTACGGAGTGACTGAGGATTGGGGGCGATGCTCTGCCGGCGGGTGAGGTGATGACGTACGCTTCTCTCCAGAGCGTGCGCCCAATGACGGCGGTGCCTTTCTTCCAGCAGAGCTCCTCCAACGGAAGGTCATCAGTAGATGCCTGGGCCTGCAGTTAGGGGGCGCTGGTTCATTGTTGCTTCCATTTTAAGGGCTGCCATGGGCCAAAGAGGTCCTCTTTTGGCACCTTGGTTGGCGGGCTCATGCAGTCACTTCGAGTGCCGTACTCTTCAATGTTGCATAGGGCGCGCAGCTGCGGCTGTCGTGCCTCGCCTACAGGCAGACAAACAGCTGCCACTCTCTTTCACAATGGCCTTTCGCACGAGAGCAGTCGTGCTCCTGAGGATTTTACACATAGTCAATGAGTGGACTGCCGAATAGAGGGGACAGTTGCGTCCCGTCCCTCGTTAGTGTTGATGGTGGCGGTGCGTCCCATTGCCTGACGAGCCATGTGACTGGATCCTTAAACATCCTCTCTGGAGTCCTCATGCCGGACATCTGACCTGCCTTAGGTGCTCGCTCGCCCGCAGGAATGGCTTGGGCTCCGGCTCCTATCCCTATCCACCCTAATTTTCATGCCTGTCGTCGCACATTACGAGACCTCTGCTTGCTTGCCGAAAAAAAAAAAAAAAAATTATTGAAAAAATTCTGCCGTTTCATCATCTAAGGTCATTAGCGGCGTATACAAAATATAGCGATAGGATGGGATTTAGGGGCGGAGCCTCCAGGTAAGAAAGTTTTTTTGGTTTAGTAAGGCGACGTTTGTGGATTTCCAGAATGGTCAATGGTCAAAACAAACAGATGTGCCAGTCATCAAAGGTCACACAGCATTATGGTAAAGTATTGTGACGAAAAGGATAAACAGGAGTTAATGATTTTGATAAGTGGACAGAAGGGAAAGAAGAAGTGAAGGAAAAGGAGAGGCAAAAGAAAAGACCCTGTAAAATTAGTTGAGGCGAGGGCTGAGGTCCAAGGTGGAGGTGATCCCAACATTGGGCCTCAGTTTCCGTCTCCTTCGCCCCCCCCCCCTCTCCCCCCCAGCAATAACAAGCAAGGGATTAGGGGGGATCCGGAGAAAGTCACGGGGGCGCATCAGGAGATTCACCGTCCTTTGGACTGCGCCATGTTGTTCTTCGTGATCTGTACTTCATTCCACTTGTACTGTACAGCAGCGGCTGGTCGAAGGGCTTGGCGAGGGGACCCCAAGCGAGAGGACTGTCAAAACTGGTGAGGAATCCGCTGGTTTCGGAGGCTGAGCTGAAGGACGCCAGCTTATCTATGGGTCTCCCATAGATAACATCCTCTACCGCCTTCGTCGTAGAAACTCGTCGTTCGGTAGTCATCGGGCAGGGGGAGCTGGCCCGGGATTCCTCCGTGGCTTCGTCAGCCTCAGGTCTCTTCCTTGGGCCTTCCCATGACCCGCAACCACCGAATCACGGTCCCCGGGGCCTCGGCGCTCGCTTTCTCCAGGGCTGCTGCTGGGCGACCTGGATCAAGGTTTGGATCGCCAAAGCGAGTCCTTGCTCGCTGGTCTCTTCTATCGGCGCTGCGAAGAACCCTTGCCGGTGGCCTGGCGCCCTTGCTCTGCGGATAAGGGTTGAGGGCATTTCCTGTGCAGTCGTGGGTCACAGGGGAGGGGGGGGTCCTCATGCCCCTGCGAGTTATTGTCACCGATGAATTGCACCCTTCGCCAACACGGTCCGTTGCCCTCGCGCCTAACCGTGTAAAGGAAGGAAGCGAGCGAGCGAGAGCGAGAGAGAGCGAGAGAGAGCGAGAGAGAGCGAGAGAGAGCGAGAGAGAGCGAGAGAGAGCGAGAGAGAGCGAGAGAGAGCGAGAGAGAGCGAGAGAGAGCGAGAGAGAGCGAGAGAGAGCGAGAGAGAGCGAGAGAGAGAGAGAGAATGAGAATGAGAATGGGGAAGGGAGGAGAGTAAGAGAGTGAGAGAAACAGATAGACAGACAAAGTGAGAAACAGAGCCAAAGAGTTATTCATTTTATCTATTCATATTTAACATACTTCCCATGCATCTTCTCGACAAGTTTCATAATCAAACCATCCCCCTCAAATAACTTCTAATATTGAGCCTCCTCCTCCTCCAGGTAGCTTTGTATCACTTTTCTATAGATGTTCCAAGACTAGTTGTGTGCCATGTCCTCTCCAATACTGACAGTGTAACATTCGTGTAATGTTGTCTGTACTGCGTGAAAATTGATTAGCCTTTACATCCTTTTTTCCCTCTACTTAACTCAATGCCGCCGGGGAAATGAATTAAAGATGGGGAAAAAGCTGTGCTCATTTTTAATTTTTTTTTGTGAAATGTCTCTGCACATAGGTGGCTCTGCTAGTGCTTAGGAGTCAATTTGTAGAACTTGTGACCTTACCCAATTTGAATTGGCGAGAAAAACGTATTTTTTACTAGTGCTATGAATATCGATGGTGTTATTTTTATTATAAACATTATAATTACTATAATGTTATAAATATTAGTAACAGCAAAATAAGATAACTTAAAATATTTTCGTAAATCAAAGAAAAGGGTAAACAAGCGAGACAGTCTGTACTGTACTCTTAATTGGCTCATTAGTGACATGTGTGGTGACAAGTGTAGCCAACTATATGTTAAAAACAATCAAACAAGTAACTCACAGTGGACAAGACACGTATGTACACGTCATGCCCATTGGCATTGGGATAAAGGCTCTCTCATTATTCAAAAAATAAATGTTCCACTTCCTTAATGCCTGATCATACAGATGTACATTGCTACGAGACAATTTTCTTGTATATAACATGGGCAATTACAAAAATATATATACTTCAATGTATATATGTGTGGACTATACAAAACAAGACTTTTCAGAAAATTATTTTCATGTTTGGAAAAAAAAAAAAAAAGGTTATAGTGCAAGAACCTGTATGGATAAAAAGAAAACCATAATTTCTGAATATTTATTTCATGAATGAACAACAGCAAATCTTCACTCGTTGGCCTATATCTTATAATCTACATATACCAAACAATAACAAAAAGCCAAGAATATCCATAATTCTTATCAACTCTTACAATCAATTATATGATTATACAAGATGCCCAGTTTGCTGAAGTTCATCCTGAAAAAGAAGAACAAAATACAAAACAACATTTCATAATGCTATCTCAATGCTGTTTGCAACCTCGCATAACCGTTGCAATACGTCAGAGGACTGTCTGCAATATCCGTGGTGGTATCCTCACCATTTCCCGGTTAGCTTTGGCGCGGCCCCTAACCCTTGTTGCTGAAAAGGACGGCCAACTGAATCCCCTTGAGTTGAAAGTCTTCCTTTTCCCTGAAGACTTTCTCGGCCTCCTCTTTTGTCTCATAGATGGGGTTGGCATACCTGGAAGGGCAATTGTTATTAGTGTCAAGTGATGGAGGGGGAGGGGGTGGGAAGGGAAGAAAAGGGAGAGAGAAAGGCAAAGAAAGAAAAAGGGAAAATGCCTATATAAATGTACCCACACTTTAGAAACTTATCTAAAACTTTTTTACATTTATAAATCACCCTAGGATCTTGTGCCTACTTAACAAATTTGTCTTGTATTTAGTTAGAAGTTGATGAAGATTATGTTTTTTATTTATTTATTCATTCTTATCTACATATTAATATTTATCTATCTATACACACATACTTAATTCATAAAACCATTATTTTTTTATCTGGCATCTTAATGCTGTGATGCCATTATTGTCATACGACTATGAAACACTCATAGGTTACAGAGCTATTTCATGACAGCAAGTCAATTGAAAATGGCACAAACTTTCTATAATTTTGATACAGGATGTGGCCTTCACTGAAAGATCCAACATGAGGTAGTGACACTTACCGTCTTTCAGAATTAAAATTGATTGCTTTAGCAGTAGGGAAAGCCTCTTTTAAATCCTCTTCTGTGGTCTCTTCTGGCACATACTCGATGTATAACCTGTAGTTAAAAGAAATAAAAGGTTACTAGTGCTCACATCTCATTTTTGCCCACAATCCTATCAACCAAATAACTATTAACAATAATAATATTAATAGCATTAAAATAAAATAAACATATAATTTTAGAAACAGGAGATGACCTCCATTTTACGGCCTACAGACATGGCAAAAATATGTACACACCAGAAAGTTACTCAATGTCACTTACTTCATTGGATTCACCAATCTGTCACCTTTCCTGACCTCTGGGTGTTTTACCATCTTCACTCCCTCCTCTTCCTCCAACTCCTCCTTCCTCTTCAGTGCCTCAGCCTTTGTTTTGAATTCTGCCACGCAAAGGGCATACCTGTGGGAAAAAGGTGTGCCTTAAAAAACAAAACAAAAAAAAAGAACAAGAGGTGAAACAATCCACTAATATTAATCAAGCCATTACCATTGAACATATGTGCCTACAGAAACACTGGGATAAAAGGAGAAAAGGGGGGGGAGGGGGAGAGGCAAAGAGAGAGAGAGAGAGAGGCAAAGAGAAAGAGAGAGAGAGAGAGAGGCAAAGAGAAAGAGAGAGAGAGAGAGAGGCAAAGAGAAAGAGAGAGAGAGAGAGAGAGGCAAAGAGAAGAGAGAGAGAGAGAGAGAGAGGCAAGAGAAAGAGAGAGAGAGAGAGAGAGAGGCAAAGAGAAAGAGAGAGAGAGAGAGAGAGGCAAAGAGAAAGAGAGAGAGAGAGAGAGAGGCAAAGAGAAAGAGAGAGAGAGAGAGAGAGGCAAAGAGAAAGAGAGAGAGAGAGAGAGAGGCAAGAGAAGAGAGAGAGAGAGAGAGAGGCAAAGAGAAAGAGAGAGAGAGAGGCAAAGAGAGAGAGAGAGAGAGAGGCAAAGAGAGAGAGAGAGAGAGAGGCAAAGAGAAAGAGAGAGAGAGAGGCAAAGAGAAAGAGAGAGAGAGAGGCAAAGAGAAAGAGAGAGAGAGAGGCAAAGAGAAAGAGAGAGAGAGAGGCAAAGAGAAAGAGAGAGAGAGAGGCAAAGAGAAAGAGAGAGAGAGAGGCAAAGAGAAAGAGAGAGAGAGAGGCAAAGAGAAAGAGAGAGAGAGAGGCAAAGAGAAAGAGAGAGAGAGAGAGAGAGAGAGAGAGGCAAAGAGAAAGAGAGAGAGAGAGGCAAAGAGAAAGAGAGAGAGAGAGAGGCAAAGAGAAAGAGAGAGAGAGAGGCAAAGAGAAAGAGAGAGAGAGAGGCAAAGAGAAAGAGAGAGAGAGAGGCAAAGAGAAAGAGAGAGAGAGAGGCAAAGAGAAAGAGAGAGAGAGAGGCAAAGAGAAAGAGAGAGAGAGAGAGGCAAAGAGAAAGAGAGAGAGAGAGGCAAAGAGAAAGAGAGAGAGAGAGGCAAAGAGAAAGAGAGAGAGAGAGGCAAAGAGAAAGAGAGAGAGAGAGGCAAAGAGAAAGAGAGAGAGAGAGGCAAAGAGAAAGAGAGAGAGAGAGGCAAAGAGAAAGAGAGAGAGAGAGGCAAAGAGAAAGAGAGAGAGAGGCAAAGAGAAAGAGAGAGAGAGAGGCAAAGAGACAGAGAGAGAGAGAGGCAAAGAGACAGAGAGAGAGA
>NC_061838.1:1562288-1579788 GCF_019202785.1 Penaeus chinensis | reverse complement strand
TACATTCTCAGGCGATCATTCATTTCATAATCAGCATACATGAAGGCTTCCTCCACAATCTCTTTGCTTTGGTTTTCTTGTCTCGCTGTGCTGGAAACAGCTTTCAAATCAGTTTTGGCTGTTGTAGAAAAATGCTATGAGTAAAATACATCTGCAGAGGTTTTCTCTTTTTTCTAATATTAGCAATAATGACAATACTAAAAACACCATGGTTAACAATATTGAATCTGTCTAAACTTTTTCATAACACAGTATATATTCACTTCATGCTACATATTGCAACTTCCTAAACATAATCAACAAGCAATAACAATAAGTAGCAAATTTCTTTCATTGTACAAGCGTACAAAGGATTTACTCCAATATTCAACAAAGAACAATAGATGGAATAACATAAGGATGGACAAGTCTGCTTTAAAGAGAAAGAAGAGAGAGAGAGAGAGAGAGAGAGAGAGAGAGAGAGAGAGAGAGAGAGAGAGAGAGAGAGAGAGAGAGAGAGAGAGAGAGAGAGAGAGAGAGAGAGAGAGAGAGAGAGAGAGAGAGAGAGGCAAAGAGAAAGAGAGAGAGCGAGAAATTGGATAAATAAAATGAATTCACCTTTTCAATCTGAGGACTAAAACATCCCTCAATAACTCACTCCCTTGGTAGCAGTTCTTATAGAATTACTTCAGTTGAGGAATGGGATTTTGCTGCAAATTCCTAGACCTCAGCTCTGCCTTAATCGTTCACCCTTCTCAGGCCATCTGAGGAAAAACAGCATGAACTGAGGACTACTCACTAAACTGAATCAGTTACTTAATGTAGAAAATGAAACTTTTTTTTTTTTTTAAATTGGGGAACTTTCCATCCCTTGATAGTCTTGAATGGCAAAACTTGGATAGCTTTTATTGAAAATAAGGTCCCATTTTTAATTAATTTAGTTCATTCATGATATATTCAAATGATCAAGAATGCATATCATGCTATATATATATCTATATTATTTTATTAGGGTGCAATTCTGTTAAGAACAGATGTATGAAGACATGTTAGTGTGTTTGACAAAAACAAATTGATATCTTTTGAGAATTAACAAAGAAATTTGGAATTAAATGCTGTAATTTTAAGTCTATGTTTGTGTGGAATGATATAACATCTATATCTGTTACAGTGCACATGACAAATGATGCTATCAACAGGTCTATACAATTCTCTGCCTGAAACTACCATTAACGATGCATCAACAGGTCTCTATTCTCACAAAATAAATAAAAAGTTAATACAAAAAATTACCTTTTGCATTGGGGTTAATAGTTTCTTCATCCTTTCTTCTTCCATTTTGCATTCATGACTCTTTCCTGCATTCGAGAAGCCACTGATCTCCATTTTTCCTTACTCTGCCCTGTCTCCATTATTGAGAAAACCACAGCTTCTGCTTTTTTTTCACTCCGGTGGCCTTTAGCTAGAGCTGAGGCAGGTATTTTCTTCCTTGTTACTGTCTTCTATCTCGACTTCTCTCTTCCTTGGTTTGTGAGGTTTCTCTAGCTTCAAATATCTCTGAAAAAATTAATAAAAATTTCTCATCAATAAATCATGGTATTTACAATTTCCAAAGCTAAGGTCTCCAAGATATTAAATTACTTTTGGCTGATTGTCCTCTAGAAAAGCTTCTGTATTCAGAAAGATTATTATGCAGGTAACTAATTTTGAATTAACTGCTGGGAGGTTTAAGTTTGTTGTGAAGGCTAAACAGATGATACATACATGTATGAGTAATTGCCTGTTTCAATGTATCAGAATAATGAATAATGAAAAATAAAATCTTTTGAAAATTGTTAATAATATGCACAGCCCTATCTTTATGACATATTTTTTTATTTTCAGTTTTCAAGATGCTTACAGTGCACCCATCTATGCAATACTGGCCTCTGCACCCACTGCCATGGCCTCTGCCTCTATTTCCTGCTGTGGTTTTGGCAAAGGCCAACAAACCTCAATCCTGCATAATTCTGTTTAGTTTTACCTCCTTGTTGATTCATCATAAAAAAAAGAACATATTTCAAGCTCAATCCTGCCAGAATATACACTGGGGAAGGTTATCAGCTCTGGTATTGGAGTAGATTCCGTGGCTCGAGTGTGTGTGCATGACATCAAACATCATAATTTCACTATATATGTGGATTGACAACAGCTAACATAATAATTAGGAATAATCCAATCCAGAAATCACAACCCCAAAATCTGTAAAGACTTCTAACTTCTTTACCCTCACCATTGAACTAAGCCTGTAGAAAAGGTATGACTAAGAACGAAGATCTTCACAATACAAGAGATGTATTTATTCATATCTTCCTCAGAAATAAAACTACTTTACTTAAAACTAATGGCCTGTTAACAAAGACCAATCTAATTACAGGGGGAGAAAAGATTCCATTTTGATTTGAAAGTACCAGATGAATTGACGATCCCAACAAACAAACAAACAAACAAACAGTATGAGACTCTACTGACACACGTGGATATTGACAAACAAACAGACAAACATTCACACAAATTGACTGACAGACAGACTGACACTCTGACAAAAAATGCTAGATGCACAAACAAGCACATGCATATGCACCACAACGTCTAAAACCCATGATAGAAAAACCACAAAATAAAACAAACAAACAAACAAAAAATTTTCTCATACAACAAACAAACAAACAAACTAAAACACTCCCTTCTTTCACAAACTTCCCTTCCTCTCTTATCAATACAACCAACACACAAAAAAAAACAACAACAGAAAATCAAGCAAAATACCACTAATTCTCCCTATGGAGAAACAAGACACGGGAATCCTTAAAAGAAGTAACACGTGCTTTGACAACTACACGTGTTCGGACCAGCTGATAGGCCGGTCGTTCAGGTAGCGAGGCCGTTCCTTTAGACGTTTGTTTGGGTACGATCAGGTGATTAACAAATAAATGCACGTTACATGGGTGTGTGTGAAGTATATATACACATGTGTGTGCGTGTGTGCGCGCGCACACACACACACACACACACACACACACACACACACACACACACACACACACACACATATATATATATATATATATATATATATATATATATATATATATATATATAAAGCACCTGTACATGTGAATTAAATATTTGTATCTGCGCGTGTGTGATATCGCATTCACTCAGGAACTGTTTTACTCTTCTCTCTCTCTCTCTCTCTCTCTCTCTCTCTCTCTCTCTCTCTCTCTCTCTCTCTCTCTCTCTCTCTCTCTCTCTCTCTCTCTCTCTCTCTCTCTCTTTCCCACTGATTACACGTTTCTTATTCAGTGAATTGATTCCATTTGATGAACTCTTGAATCGAGAAAATGTTTCCTACCTAATAACATGCTTCCCATCTGATAAACGTTTCCCGCTTATTAAACGTTTCCACCGAGTAAACGTCTCGCTTAAACCAAGATTAACGTTTCCACTATTTAACCGCTTCATTTCCCTTTAAACGATCCCACGTGTCTATCTAACAAACGTTTAATTGATAACGCGTGAACTGGTTCAATTTGATAAACTTTTAAACTGAGAAAAGATATGCAATTTAATAAACGTTTCCTTTTCACTAAACGTTTTCCGACGATTGATCGTTTCCATTGAGTAAACATCCCTACAGGTTATTTCATGTGTCTATCTAGGAAACGACAATGGTTGCAGAAATACAAGCAGAGGATCCACTTGGAAGAGAGATGGTGAACTCTTCAATCACCCGAAGGAAGGCAATGGGAAACCACCTTCGTACATTCCTTTGTACAACCATGAAATTAAGCATGGTCGCCAACGTAAGGTTCTGATATGGCACAGAGAGAAGATCTAGGAAACGTTCATAATGAGTAAATGTTTATTATCCATTTTACTCCTTATCCTGACATTTCTAATTAACATATATAGAGACAACCATCTATTGAACACGGGAGACGGAAAATGAGATAAAAAATAATAAAAGTAGAAGAAAAAAAATCTACCATACTGTTCCAAAATACAACCAACTTATTTAAGCACGAGATATGTAGAATAAAATCAAATAGAATAAAAAGAAACAATAATGATGAATAAATGATAAATAATAATGAATAAAATAGTAATAATAATAAAATAAAAGCACGATCAAACTACCCTCCCCTCCCTCCCCAACACACGCACAGAGAGAATAAAAAACAAACAACATCAAATAAATAATAAATAACAATAAAATAAAATAAAATAATAACAATAAATAAAAAAAACCTAAAAGCACGATCCCGCAGCCCCCAAACGGCGCCTCGGATTCCCCCGTCTGCCGCGAGTCTCCCACGCGGCCGGCAGCAGACTACACGCTGTTGGGGTGAGTGGACGTGTGGGTCTTGGGGTGAGGTGTGTCGAGGGGTTATTTCTGGGACTCGTTTTGATTGTGGAGGTTGGTGGGTATGTGAGGGGGACTTCACGCTTGTGGGTGAGGTGATGTGTGAATGGGAATGGTGATTTGTATTATAGAAATGTGTATATATATATTTTTTAATGTATCGACCGGTTTGTTACTTGTGCTTGTCATGTAGATGCTTTTTTGGGAGAAATGTGATCTATTTCTTGCATGTTTCTTGTTGTTTACTATTTGCTACTACCATTATATTGTGAAATTGTTTACCGGGAGATCTTGCGTGCTGGTATTAACATCAATACTGTCAAAAAAAAACAAAAAAAAAACAGCTTGCATGTAGGCCTATAAAGTACAAAGGCTGTGAGAAGAATACCGATACTGCTACTAGATTTGCATTTTGATGGGAATTCCTGGGTCTGAAGATTCTTATCGGCGTAGTTTAACCAGAAGAATGAGATTTTAGCACACTCGGTGAATCAGTGTGGGTTGTCATTATTCAGCTGTGCACAGGGTAACCGCTGGGCACAATGCAGCCCTGTTTACTGGCCATGTTTATGTAGTTCAGTTTTAGCCACCTAGAACTAGGGAGGTTGTGGAGTGTATCATGAAGTAATAAATTTTCAGCAGCCTTTCTTGTTGTTATGATTGATTTTTGTCATTCTCAAACCCAGGACTGATGATGGCTATTTCCCCTTTATAGCTGCGCCGTCTGCACCTTTGTCACACTGGCTGACGTGTGTGTTCCACGTGTTTAGGAATGTAGTTTGGATTTATTAATTTGTTTGATGACAAATCAGGGTGATTTAAGTCATTGAAAGAATATATAAGGTCAAGGCTTGTTAATATGGGGTGTATGTGTCACTGCGGCTGTCTCTTTGGTATGGGAATGTGGGTTTTAAACATTTCTGTAGATTTTTCCTTGCAAGGTGTCGTGAAGAAAAGGTATGTTATTAGTGGTTGACTCGAAACAGTATGTAATGGTTATGTTGTGTTGATAAATACTACTCTTTGACTTGAGTGCATAACTCCTGTGATAAGTTGAGTACTTCATGTATTTTGTTCTTGTGAAAATAATGTAATTGTCAATGCCTTCTATTGTATATTATATGGCTAGAGTGTATTTTATAAATACTATAGGGGCCTGGGATATTTGAGGGTGTGAATGCCCATAGATTTTACTAAAAAATGGTTAGATACCTGTATTTTTTTCTCTATTGAAATTTGGTGTGTCAGCCCAGAGACTTTCAGGAATGGCAGAAACCTCATAGCCTCATTAGCCAAATTTAAGGATGAGTCATGAAAAAGAATAAATGGTAGAAAATAGTCTACAAAATTGTTGAAAAATGGTACTACAATTCAAGGGAGTAAATTTATACCTAAGTTTATATAGACACGTGACTATCTTGAGCACTGGGTCAGTTTGTGTAGTTGCTTGTATGCTAATGCCTCTTGGGAAATATGGAGATTGGATGGAAATGCAGGGGCAGAACCCTTGAGTTGGGAAAGAGTTTGTTTCATATGGCAATGTTTTTGGAACCATAGGAGTGGTTATTTAGTCTCAGAAGGATGTAGTCATGTGAATTTTTTTTTTCTTTTAGTACTTAGTGTTCATATACTTTTTTGTTTTCGGTTTTACCCCATTTGGTTAATCTTAAAAGTATGGACTCATTAAAGATTGATCACCTTTTCTCCCTGTCATTTATGATTTTGGTCATATAGTTTTAATTACTCCATAATCAGCCACTTTGTTCTTCTGTGATAGACAAATAACTTGGGATTGGGGGATAAACTTTAACAAATAAGACCTTGTATAAATCATATTTCCCTTCACTTTCCAGATAATTATAGATAGAAAAAAATAAAACGCCAACATGCCCTCGAAAGTAAAGGAAACAAAGGCCGCCCCTCCAGTCAAGAAGGTTGAAACCCCAAAGAAGGCTGGCAAGAAAGGCAAGAAAGGCAAGAAGGTCGTGGAGGTGGAAACCGAAGTCGTGGAAACCAAAGTAGAGGAAACCAAAGTCGTGGAAGCTCCCGCACCCAAAAAGAACTCCAGGAAGAGGGGTAAGAAGGGTGCCAAGAAGGTGGAAGCCAAGGAAGCCAAAGAGGAGATGGAGGTAGAGGACGCCAAGGAAAAGGTGGAAGCAGAGGAAGCCAAAGAAAATGCGGAGGCAGAGGACACCAAAGAGAAGGCGGAAGGAGGTGAAAAGGCCAAGAGGAGGAGGAAGAGGAAGAGGTCAGAGAAGCCAGAAGATACAGAGGCTAAGGAAAACGAATCTCCCAAGAAGAAGAAAAAGACAAACCCTAACGTACCAGATGAGAAGGTTTGTAGAGATTCTTGTCTTTTTAGTGTATAAAAAAAAAAAAAAAAACCTTGGCAGACCTGAATTGAGAGTATAGAAAGTTATAGCTTAAATATTACATTGCCACAACATACCTTTTTCTTTAAAGATTGCCTCTCCCTCCCTATCACTATCTCCACATGCTCTATCACTGCTGTCTCCTTCCTTCCTCTTGTCCTCTCCCTTGCTCCCTTACTTACTTGCTCTGCCATTGTGGCATTACAGACCAATTTCTCACCTATGCCTTTCCCCAGTTGGAGCTTACAGGGGAGCTGTTGGGCATCTATGCCAAGCGTAAGACCAGCATCTGTGAGCGGACTCTCATCGTCAGAATGAAGAAATTCAAGGCAGAGTACTTCAAGACAAGGCCAGATATTTTTAAGGATGCAGTCTCCTATGGGGTTAAGTTGTAAGTTCCTGTTTCTTGTTGATTAATGTTTTTTTCTCAAGTATAAATATTTTATTGGGTTTAGAAAGTACATAGTTTATTCACTTTAATTGAATTCTTCTGCTTTGTAGCGGAAAAATGTGCTTCGTGATTTATGAATCAAAAGCAGAAGCCGAGAAGAAGTTGACTGAACTACAGAAAAGTCCTGATGTGCAAATTGCAAGGCAGTGGGACCAGCGGCAAATCATTGCAACCGTAAATCCATACACGTAAGTTGTATCCCTCTCATGTCAGTGTACTATGTTGGAGGTGGTTAAAACACAAATTAAAAAATACTTACTTTTTTTTTTTTTGTTAGATAATGCAATAAAAAATCTTTGCTGCAGGTTGTTTGTTGAACATTTACCAGAGGGGACTACAGAGGAGGATTTGCAGAAAACATTCCCAACTACGACGGCCATGCACTATGATGCAGGCAAACGGTAAGTGTTTATGCTTTTCATTTTTAGTAGGAGGAGGTTATGCTGACTGTTTTGTCTCTGAAAGAATCTGACAGTTGACAGGCAAATAATTGTTAGTAGGTAATAATTTTGGAAAATAATAGATTAAAAGTTCAAATGTTTTTATTTAGTTTTTATTTATTTATTAATTAATTTATTTTTTACTATTTTTTAACTGGTGAATTCACATATAACTAATGTGTCAAAATCTAGTAATTTATGAATATAACTGATTTTCCATTGAATTTGAAATGTTTAAGCTCTTCCTGACCGTCCTCATCTTGGTTACTATCCATTTCTGGTGGTCATTAAATGACATGTCACTACATGTCTATTATGGTGTACTCTTGCATTAACAGATAAATACATGCTATTCAGAATGGAAGAGGCTGGTAAATGTTATCGTGAATCTTGTGCGTTCTCTACATGACTGATAAACTGACAAACTACTTGATTACAGCTTTGTCAACCTGGCCTTCTCAACCAAAGAGGATGCAGAGACTGTTTTCAGAAAATCCGAAGATCTGAAGATGAACGGTGCGGGGATCACAGTACTTTTCGGCAAATATGGCTACAACTGGGAACGTAACCCAGGAAAGGAACAGGTGAGGACTGTGTTTGCAATTCTTTGAGATAACCATCAAGCTTTAGTATTAAAAGATGAATATTATGATGCCAGATATTGAGATATTATAACCTCCATTTGAGGAATATTAGTGTTTAATATGAATACTCCTTTATTTCAGAAAAGCAATTGAATCTAAATGGATTGAAGGGTAGAAAATAAGATAAAGAAGACTCTGTTAAATTTGAGTAACTGTGTACTCATGTTAGTATTTGTTAAATGTGAATGGATGTGATGTTTTTTTTTTTCTTGTTTTTTCTTTCCCATATTTTTTATGAATGAACGTTAAAATTCAACTCGTGTTTGTTTTTTAACCTTTTTTTTTTTCTACCTCAAAAGAACATGAATTTTCTAATAAACAATGCAAAAGGAAATTGTTAGCTAAGTACATACATTCCAAAGACATTTTATTTCTTCCTCATTGTTGTATATTCGTTAAATTGTGAAGAAAATGGAGCAGCAAAGATCAGCAGCACATATGACCCATTATAATGGAAACGGAAAAATGGCATGACTTGCCATTTAATGTTCTTGTACTTTTTTCTTTCTCTTCTCTGTTGGTCTGTCTTCTCTTCTGCCTTCCTCCTAGGTCTGGGTCTTCATTTTTTTTTTTAATATCAATATTTATAAATACAAATATAGGTTCTTTGAAATACAAACCTAAGGATAACTTGGTATGGTTACCCATCTACAAGCTAATCTTTCCAGTATGGTCACACAAAGTTAGAGCAAACTGAAGATAACATTCTGGTAGAGGACAAAAAGTTGTAGTCAACAGTATAAGGAAATATCGTGCAGACAAGAATACTAATGCCATAAACAAAGGAAAATACAAGCACACTCATAGCCTGAGTCCACTTGGTGCTCCTGAGTTTCCGCTCCTTGCTGTGCATGCAATATAATAGAATGTGAGGTAACCATTGCTCAGTTTTGTTCTGTTGTAAATGTGGCTGCCTTTTTTTCCCAGGATTTACTCGGTTCAAGTACGAAGTTCACTCGGGCTATAACAGCAGCACTTCCTTCTCTTTTCTAAATTATTGAGAGTACAACCATCAGTGAATGCCATGAGTTAAGGAATGAGCTGTTGGACATTGATGATGTACATATTGCAGAGAATGAGTCCTAATACTCATCCTTTTAGAAGACTACTAATGCATGCATGGGGAATAGTCTTGACTGATGACATTTCACAACAATAGAAGGTTCTGTCATGGAGATAGTCTTGCAGCAGCATATGCAGGTTGCCTGAAATGCCTAAAGAGGTCAGTTTGGAGAGAAGACTGAAAGCCCCATTGTAATCAAGGGTAATTTTGATGAGATGTCTCCCAGTGTCCGTCTCACTCCATGACAGAGAGAGCCATTAGAACATAAAATATTGCTCTTTCTGAATACAAATTGTTGGTCTATGATGAGGTGATTCTGATGGAAGACACTTTCAATGTGATCAGCAATTATTCTTTCAAAAAATTTAGGATAGAGAGCAGAGACATGGGTCTATAGTTCTTTGGATCTGTCTTGCTAGATTTTTTGTGTATGGGAACTACATGTTTCCAGAATCTTGGCCAAGCAACACTTGTAAGTCGTAGCAAGTGGAATTGCAAGTTCATATGCAAAGCTTTTCAGAAAGTGTGGCTGATGTTATCAGGCCCAACAGCCTTCTTAGTGTCTAGAGCTCTTAAGATGTTCTCCACTCTGTTCACTAGGATATGTAAGGAGTGCAGAGATGTATTTGTAACTGCCTTGAAGGAAGTGATACTCTTTCAGGATTGCCCATTTGCAACAAACCTAAAACAACAGATGATAATAATAATAATAATAATAATATAAATTATTATATATATACATACATATATATACATATATATACATATATATACATATATACATATATACATATATATATACATATACACATACATATGTATGCATATACACATGAATATACATGTATTTACATATAAATATGCATACATGTATGTATGTAAACATGTATATACATACACATATATATGTATATGTATACATATATATTAATATATACATATGTATATACACATATACATACATATTTATATATACATATGTATATACACATACATACATATGTATATGTATGATACATATATATATGTAAATATATATGATACATATATATGTAAATATATATGATACATATATATGTAAATATATATGATACATATATATGTAAATATATATATATATATATATATATATATATATATATATATATATAATATACATATATGTTTAATATATATATATATATATATATATATATATATATAATATACATATATGTTAATATATATATATATATATTATATATATATATATATATATATATATATAATATACATATATGTTGATATATACATATATATATATATATATATATATATATATATAATATACATATATGTTAATATATATATATATATATATACATATAAATGTAAATATATATATATGTATATATATTTATATATATATATATATATATATATACATACACACATATATATGTAAATATATATATATATACATAAATATGTATATAATATATATATAAATACATATGTATATAAACACATTCATGTATATAAATAAATACATACGTATACACAGTATATATACATATAATAATAAAATAACAATGATAGTAATTATCATCATCATTATTATTATTATAACAAAGTAAAGAATGGAAAAAAAACACCTAAAAGCACGATCCGTCCTCCAAAAACGTCTTGGATTCGACGCCCGACGTCTGCCGCGACGACCTTGCGGGGCGGCGGGAGCGGACAGGACGATGTGCTCAAGGCCATAGATGATGTCATTTTTCGTCTCGTAAGGAATTTGGGGTCTTAAATTTGCTTTCTGTGAAGATTCCTTAGTAGGAATGTTTGGTGTGTGTGTTTCATTTTGTCATTGAGGAGACAAGTAGATAATTGAATAGGAGGCAATTGGAGGTCCCTGAGGTTATTATTATTTGTATTTGTTAAGCCATATAAAGAACTACACTAAAAAAAATCGACAATTATATCACCGAATCAGTAGAATGAGGCTCTATTCGTGGCGAACGGCCTCATAATGAGCATAAAGTCAGGGAAAAGTAAAATAGTTATAAAGTGTGGAAAAGCGTACCCTGTCTACAGCCTCTTCGGGTTTGTTTACGTTTTCGTGGCGGCAAGTTTAAATCTCCTCGGAGGTGTTAATGAGGTTTTTTGGGTGGAAGTGAGTTGTATTTTTTCTCGGGGTGGGAATGAGGTTTTCTTTGCGGGGTGGAAGTGAATCTTTTTTGGGGGGTGGGAATTAAGTGTTTTTTTTGTTGTTCTTGAAGGGGGAGGAGGGTGTTGAAGGCCGGTCTTCAGAGTATGGCACTTTACGACGAGATCTCGGGTGTGCAAAGGCAAATCGCTCGGCGTGCTGGTGTGCGCCGGGGAATTTTCTTTGAACCGACTTTTCACTAATGAGAAGGAGCATTCCTTGACTCTTTTCTTCGTTCAGTTCGTCTGGGACATTCGAATACAGACACTATACAAGTCCTGGAGAGTTTGAAATGACCTGTGTGAATTAACATGTCACCTTGGCAGTGTAAAAACCAGTCCTCATGGCCCTATGACCCCTAAGACAGTTTAATTGCAAAGTGACAATTAGGACTGAACAATTCAGTGCTTTTCCTCAGGGTCTTAAGGGCTTTTCTATATCTATTAACCCACTTTATTTGATTATTTGTGTTCTTGTGGCATCCTTTGTCATGTGATAGTCAATTTCTAACAACAAATCAGGATAAGTGATTCTGTGTTAATATGTCTGGTAGGTGATGTAATTGCTTTATTAGTAAGCAATGCGATTCTCCTATATCATATAGGTTATATAATGGCTATATAATAAGAGCAATGCAGCATTTATTGTCTTGTTGTGTCCCTGTTGTAATTGGAACCCAGCCTTATTGAGGCAAAACTACTGATTTGCAGGAGCTTTAGGACAAAGATATCTTCAGTGTGCACATGCCATACTCTGCAAACTGGGTGGAAGGGATTTTTTTGGGGTGGGAATTATTTTTTTTGGGGTGGGAGCAATTTGTTTTGGATCAGTTCATATAGAGTAGCTTATGTGCTGAGGGAAGGTCCTAATGGCTATATTCTCAGTGGTTGGAAATTGCTGTTTGGAAATTGCTGGTTAACTGCATTGTGACTTGTTTTGATTTGTGTGTGTGTGTGTGTGTGTGTGTGTGTGTGTGTGTGTGTGTGTGTGTGTGTGTGTGTGTGTGTGTGTGTGTGTGTGTGTGTGTGTGTGTGTGTGTGTGTGTGTGTGTGTGTGTGTGTGTGTGTGTGTGTGTGTGTGTGTGTGTGTGTGTGTGTGTGTGTGTGTGTGTGTGTGTGTGTGTGTGTGTGTGTGTGTGTGTGTGTGTGTGTGTGTGTGTGTGTGTGTGTGTGTGTGTGTGTGTGTGTGTGTGTGTGTGTGTGTGTGTGTGTGTGTGTGTGTGTGTGTGTGTGACTTTTTAAGATCCCTCCCCCAGTATTTTGTACTTTAGTTATGTATTCTTACTCTATAGTCCCCCCCCCAATTACCTTAACAGATAAGGCCATATTTTTATCATGCTTCCCTTCCTTTTTTTCAGATAATTAAAGAAGGAAAAAAAAACTGCCAACATGCCCACTAAAGTAAAAGAAGCAAAGGCCGCACCTCCAGCCAAAAACGAAACGCCAAAGAAGGCTGCCAAGATAGCCAAGAAGGTAGAAGAAGAGGAAGCCAAGGTCATGGAAATTAAGGTCGAGGATATCAAGGTCGAGAAAACCAAAACCGTGGAAACTCCCACACCCAAAAAGACCCCCGAGAAGACCGGTAAAAAGACCCCCGAGAGAGTGGGACCCGAGGAACCCAAAGAGGAGATGGAAGTAGAGGATGTGAAAGAGAAGGTGGAAGGAAGCAAAAAGTCAAGGAGGAGGAAGAAGAGGAAGAGGACAGTGAAGGCAGAAGATACAGAGACCAAGGAAAACGAGTCATTGCCAAAAAAGACAAAAACAGACCTTGAGGTACCCAGTGAAAAGGTATGTGGAGATGTTTAGCCTTTTGATGGTGTAACTGAAATGTAGTTAGCATTAACAGAACAGAATTAAAACTCAGATGTTATGCTGAATTATACTTTCTCTTTAAAGATTGCCTCTCCCTCCCTGTCATCTCCTTACTCCATTGCTGTTACTGCCTTACCTTCATCCTTCCTCTTCTCCTTACTCTGCCTCTTTTGTCCTTTTTTCTCCTTCCTTTGCCTCCTCCTTCCTCTCTTCCTCTTTCCTCCTCTGCTCCACCCCTTCCTTCCTTGGTAAACCTCTTTCTTCCTTCCTTCCTGGGCCTGCCTCCTTCCTCCCTTGCCCTTCCTCTTTCCCTCCTCTGCTCCACCCCTTCCTTCCTTGGTCTGCTTCTTTCCTCCTTTGCTCTGCCCCCTCATTCTAATTAGTACTGTACCAGTTTAAGCCAATTTCTCACCTACTAATACCCCCCAAAAGATGCAAAAGAAGACGGGCAAGAAGACCCCAAAGGAGGAGGAACCCGAGGAACCCAAAGAAGAGAAGGAAGGAGAGGACACCAAGGAGAAGGTGGAAGGGGGTGAAAAGGCCAAGAAGAAGAGGAAGAGGAAAAGGAAGAGGAAGAGGTCAGAGAAGGCAGAAGAGGCAGAGGCTAAGGAAAATGAGTCCCCTCAGAAGAAGAAAAAAACAAATGCTAATGTACCAGATGAAAAGGTATGTAGAGGTGCTTTTTTTGTGTGTTTGGAGAAAGAAGGGAAATAGTTGGCATTAACAGATTAGATCTAAGCGTATAAAAAAAAATTAGAGAGGTTATGTAGACAGAATGTACCTTCCTCCTTTGTCTTTGCTATGCCTCCTTCCTCCTTCCTCTTTGCTATGCCTCTTTCCTACTTCCTTCCATGCTGGACCTCTTTCCTCCTTCCCTTGCTCTGCCTCTCTCCTCCCTTCCACCATCACCTTCCTCCTTCCTGCTCTGGTGGCTCATTCCCTGCAGCAGTTTCAGCCTATTTCTCACCTCAGCTTTTCCCCAGCTGGAGCTTGAAGGGGAGCTGTTGGACATGCATGCCAAGCGTAAGACTGATCTCTGCGAGCGGACCCTTGTCATCAAAATGAAGAAATTCAAACAAGAGTACATGAAACAGAGGCCAGATATGTGTAAGGATGCACTCTTCTATGGCATAAAGTTGTAAGCTCCTATCTTTTGTCAGTTGAAGTTCTCATCTCATGTTTGTTGACCTGGCCATTTGTGAATATTTTATTTTAGTTTAGAAAGTATAAAGTTTATATGGCATTAATTTTATTCTCTTGGTGTGTAGTGGAAAATTGTGCTTCGTGGTTTACAAGTCGAAGGCAGAGGCCGAGGAGAAGTTGACTAAACTGAAGAAAAATCCAGAAGTGAACCACGCATGGCATTGGAAGCAACAGCAGATCAATGCAACTGTGAATCCATACACGTAAGTTATATCCCCTGTCCTGTGTTAATGATATGTTGGAGGTGGTTTAAGCACATATTTGAAGATGTTCATTTTATTTTTGTTAGATATAGTATATAATAAAAAACTGCTGCAGATTGTTTGTTGAGCATTTACCAAAGGGGACTACAGAGGAGGAATTGCAGAAAATGTTCCCAACCACCACAGCCATACACTATGATACAAACAAACTGTAAGTATGTTTTACTTTTTATTTGTATAAATGGAGAGTATTGGTAATTCTTGATATACAGTTGAATTCTGTTCTAGAATCCACACCATGAAATAAATAATGTAAGACAAGTCAATTATTCCTGTAAGAAATAACTAAATCAAATAGGTTGCATTCCTAATTCCATGATTCAAAATATACAAAAATAATCAAATTTGTTAAATTTGTTAAAATTAAAGTTAAGTCAATGGAGAAATGTTAGCCAACTTGGCTTATTAGCAGCTCTCCACATTTTCCTTGTATTGGTGTTCAAAACAGTGAAAATATTCTCTGATATCTTAATCAAGTTCAAAGTTCTGTCACTTTCCATGTCTATTGAGTCAGGCATTTATAAGTGACATATACAGATGTAGAGAGGCTAGATAAAAAATGATTGTTGGCACTTTATTCTTTATGCTAATGATATACTGATGAACTACTTGATTACAGCTTTGTCAATCTGGCCTTTTCAACCAAGGAAGATGCTGAGACAGTCTTCAGAGAATCCGAAAATCTGAAGCTGAAGGATGTGGGGATCACTGTACTTTTCGGCAAATATGGCTACAGCTGGGAGCGGGAACCCAGGAGAGGAACTGGTAAGGATGATATTTTCAATTCTTTGAGAGATAACCAACAAGGTTTGGTATTGAAAGATGATTATTGAAATGCAAAATATTGTTAGAAGTTGACTCTCATTTGAGAAATGTTGATCATTAATATAAATACTCATTTATTTCAGAAAAGCAATTTAAACCTTCAACGGATTGAAAAGTATGAACAAAATTGAAGAGGACTTTATTTGTATTTTGTATGGATGAAAGTTAAACTTTGACATGTGTTTGTTTTTAACCTCTTTTATTAACTTTTGAAGTAAAAGGCATTCTCCATTCTCAGCCCTTGCCTCAACAAATTTTGCATGGTCTTTTCTTCTCCCCCTTTCCTTTCCTTTCTCTCCTTCAGCCCCTTCTTCTGTCCATTTGTCTTAATCATTAACTCATTTTTACCCTTTTTGCCACAATACATTATCATAATGCTATGCCTTGGGGCTTCACCAAGGCATAGCATTTTGAATATGCTAGATACTGAAGCGGCAGAAAGTAAATAAATAAATATAAAAGCAAAGATCCTAATGGACTGGCCACTCTACTACATTGCACATTATTCAAGCACCTACACAAATCATAAATCTCCTTTGCCATATAAAAAATTATGTAAACAATATAATCATTGTCCATGCTTTATGGCAGCCTGTATCACTGCTTTCTCTCACCTATTCTCCTTTCACCAACCTCCCAACTTGTCAGACATCCTTACAGACCACCTGTTCCTCCTCAAATATATACATAACCTTCACTTGATCTATTCCCCCATCACTCATTGCCTCCTATACCCATCTTTACCCTTTCCAATACTACTATAGACAGTTGACATAGAGTAACTAATCACAAACTCAATCCCCCTCCGTACCCCTTCTAATACTAAACCTTCCTATAGTGCTACATGACCTTAGATGTCTAGCACATTTATTTTTTGCTTTTTATCATTAACCAATGCTAGTTGTTAATTGTAAAATAATTATTGGGTGATTAAGTAAACAATGAATAATAAAATAAACCATGCATCTTGAGGTAATTGGAAGGCATTTTATAAATTGAAAAGCATTGAACACTTCCGTGGAGGCAAGTATTTCAAACATTGTGGTAAGCTATAAAACACTGATGAAATGCACCAATTCTATTAACGAGAAATCGACTGGACTCGCAGCCAGCCGGGTTGTATGCAAAACTTCTTTAGACTTTGTGCCAAACTATACCATACAAGCCTGCCAACGCAACAACGGCCACTCATAAAGGTGACGTCAGGGCGAGAGTAAACAACGGGGAAACTACTTGTTTTTACGGAATAGTTTGCCCACCAGTGACATCATCTCTATCCATATCCTCCCTAACCGCTCGTGGAGACACCTTATCAAGGACCGACTGCTGTTTTCACTATTGTACTCCCCCCCCCCCCCCCTTGTCCACCGTCTTTTAACTGATTATTAACTTTCTATACTTTGTTTCTTCCTCTCCTTACAATCGTCCCACACCATGAATTCATCGCATTCCAAGAGCAGCCAGGAAAAGGGTAAATTAATAAATATAATAAATAAGATAATGTAAAACACAGTACATAGAATAATCACAATAAATGTATAAAGTAAAAGAGAATAAATTAAATATATAAAATAGCTGAAACAGATTAAACAGATAATAGTGAGAAAATATAGAAAATATAGAATATACAGTAGATGAGATGAACAGAATAAATATGATGAAATATATGTAAAAAACAAAAACGAGAATCAATGAATAAAATAATTAGGTAAGTAGATAAATAGATAAAGAAGATAGATGAATTAATTAATAAATAAAATAAAATATCACAGTTTACATCCAATCCCATTCTTCGGCCATTACAGTTTGTAACTCTGAGTGTTTGAAAGAGAATTAACCCAATCGCCACGTATGTCATC
>NC_061838.1:1554788-1557288 GCF_019202785.1 Penaeus chinensis | reverse complement strand
TACAGTTGCGATATTAATGAGGTGCGAATTATAACGTGATATTCACGTAAATTTCCTCATACCTATAAATTTAAGATATTAAAACAATAATTAAAGAAAGTGCGAATCATGTTGTAATCAATATTTTTGCAAGGTTTTTAATATGATTTTAATTCCTATGAAGGAAGAGTCTCCCCTTTATCATTTAATTTTCTATTATTATGATGGCACGTTTTCCTTTTCTTCGAATATTTCTAGGTAGACTTCTATATATTGGTAATTTGTTCTATGATTATGATATCTGGATGTTACATTAGAGACAGGGTAATTCGATTTTTTTCTTAAGAAATGAGGTTAAAGAGACTTTTGGCAGCATGTAACTTTCAGCGTTGAGGTTTGGCTTAGATTATGACATAACCCTATATGTTGAGTGAAATATTTTGCATTATGCAAATGTTGTAGTTAATATCATCATTATTATTTATACGTTACACCTTATAACTTGCTTCTGAATCGAACGGCAACCACGTTCATTCATCGTTTTCCTTCATCACAATGGGTATCTTCCTTATCGTATTTGCATACCTCTTACTGAAAACCCACAATCCACAAACTGTCAATTTCAGTGAGTCTAGTTTGTGCATTATGTTTTTTTTTTCTGCCATAGTATCAACGCGGCAGTGCCTTGCCTTTCACCTGATACTGCGCATGCGTTTCTGTTTACCATAGTTTCTCATCAACGAATGGCGAAATTAAAAGTAGTCATTAATGAAAATACCGAAGGTGGATCAAAATCGTGTATGAAATGAGGAACGCATAAGCAATTAAAAAAAAAAAAATGGTAAAAGAAGAGCATGAACAGATAAGGGATAGCAACTACCAGTCATGACTACTAACGACCGTCATCTCCAGCAACCATACGCCTGGAGTGACCTGTGCCCTGAGCTTTCCTGAGCTAAACTGGATCGGGCTCACGATCAGTAGTTCACCATTTTTTTTTTTTTTTTTTTGTAGTAGTCGCCTTGCTTGATTTGAGTAGCTTTGATATTAATCCGTTGCATTAGACAGGACATTAGAATGAAGTGGAATGGTTGTTACATGATAGCCTCTTTTTTTGTGTGAATAAATGATTTAATTTTTTATAAATTCATTGTTCTTGAGGCTAACATTTACGATGTAAAAATGCTGTAAATAGTTATAACAATCTTGTATATTTTTCGCTTTTCTGTCGGTATATTACAGATAAATACCAATAATACAGACATCATAATGAATATATCCTATGCAAATATGTGATAAACCATTAGGACATCATGTTATAATTAAATATATATATCAAAATACAGCTATTTCTATATTCCATCCCCGGTATGCTTAAGAGCAACTTTTAGCTGTATTTCATGGAATATATGAGGAAAACCTGGTACTGCAAAAGTCAAACACCATATATACGACAGGAGAGAGAGCCAAAAAAATATTATTAATAAGATAAAAAAAAACTGTATAGAGTTCGATTATTTATCAATATATGCCGTGTAGAGCGCCTATCTGTGTACAGTTTGCAGTGCCATCTATTGAGTGAACAGGGCAAGACTGGTAAGAGAAATAACCATTCCTTAAGAAGACTTGTGGCACGGCCGGGAGTCTGACAACCTCGAGCTAGGACAATATGAACGAATTTATACCTCGTTAGAATATTCGCCCATATTTATATTGTATGAATATTGAAAGCGAGGAGCTAAGTAAGATCAACAGCTCTGGAACATTTTGCAAGCCTTAAATCAAGATTAAAAAGTATATATGGGTTTCTAAATATTTCCATAGTGTAGTAAGTAAACAATCTAGAGAAGTGAGTAATATTTCGTAAAATATAACTATGCTTGTGACTGGAAATTACAAAGAGAATTGACAAAGGACTCTGTCTTTCAAAATATATCCATGATAACAGCAACGATGATGATAATTTTGATAATACTAGCGGAAGCACTAGTGAATTGAATAGATACGAAGAAATACCCAAGTTACCCCAAAGAAAAAACATTTTCTGAAAATATGGTTTTAAATTTGAATATAGGAATGCGTGTTTCTTTGATTTGTCAAAATCACCAAAACTTTATATAAAAAAGAAAGAATAATAAATAAGTTTTAATTGTAAAACCACAGTTGCATATTCCAAAATTGTTACCGAGATGCTCGACAGGAAAATTATACTTATCTCTCTTATCTGTTATCTGAATCATGAAAAAAACAAATCCATTATAGAAAAAAAAAATCATCGTGAAAATATCTGATAAGCTGAGGAAACATGAAATAAGCTCGTGGCACGAAACCCAATATTGAACCGAAAACGACACACTGGCAACTCGTCGGCTGGTGAGTTGCCGACGTTTGTTTTTATGACGCAATAGGGGCATCCGCGCACGTGACTCAGGTGCAGGAGAATCATTGCTTTTTATTGATTATTTGGTCTTCTTTAGTAACTATTTGAATTATTATGTACATTTGGATGCGTGTTATTGGC
>NC_061838.1:1534788-1549788 GCF_019202785.1 Penaeus chinensis | reverse complement strand
AATGTATAGTAGATGTTTATTGCTGCTTTGTACTGCAAGTGAGAATTGAATAAGAAAATGAACTGTTTCTTTAAGCGACTTATAATCACACCTGTATATAGAGGTAAAAGGACCTTTAACTTCCTTTTTTTAGAGAATAGTTTCCTGACTCTAAAGAGCTCTGAATTCTCATACTATTGAGATACAGTCTTTCTCAGTTTAAGGCATGGATCAAAGCTATGTGTATCATTGAATGGGCTGCTGAGTATCTGGCTGTCTTTTCAGTGACAAAACTGCACAAGGACAGTTAGTGAAAACCAAGCATCTTGGACAGAGATGTCAGCTGTGAACATGATGCAGCATCGCCAGGGTAGGTTGTTAATTGAGCCTGTACATGTTTGCATGTATTTTGGATCTGCCCAGGACCAGTGTTTCTAGGTCCTTTTACAAGAAACACAGGAACATTTCCAGATACATGCAAATGGAATTCCAGATACTTAGCAGTACATTACCTATAATCCTCAAGTTACCTGACATGAAGCCAGAGCATAAGTGGGATATATATATTTCCCCCAGACAGTCTTTAAAGTGATAATTAGTATGAGGTCTTGATTAAGAATTGTTAAGATATTGATAGCCTACATATCATATAACAGTAATGTATGTTTAGTGAGTGACATACTACCAAGGATGTAGTCATTTTAGATTATGTGGCAATATTGGCTTCCTAAAGCAGCTATCTTACAGACTTCAGGCATAATACTCCTAGATATTGTGCACAGTGTTAATCCCTTTCAAAATTTATAATATTGTTTAGTGCAAGATAAATAGCCCTTCAGATAACCAATGCTTTCATAGTTTGACAGGAATAATTAGTGATGAAGCTGCTAGAAGGTCTTTAGTGAAAAGAGAACATATGGTATATTTTGCTGTAACTGTAGGCTCTACTGATCACCATGAGGATTTTGCTGAATATCTGCTTGTGGACAGTTTTATTAAGGACACCATTTTTAAGAATAAGATTGGACTTTGCCTTGCCTTTCAAACAGGTAAGTTCAGAAGGTAATGCTATTTGCTGTAGTGTTCTGCTGTTGCTTGATTTAACCATAGTGGCATGAGTTGTGAAGCATGTTACATTGTGATTTATAAAAAGGGAAACAAATGTGAAGAATCATCCAAGTGACAGAGAAATGTGATGGAGATAAACTTTAAAGTTATTATGATTTGGAAGTTGCCTCAGGCCTTTTATTGTGCATATAGTAAAACTGAATTCATGCTTTACCCATGATTGGTAGGTCACATGCACACATGCATGTCAATATATTGAACACAAGCAAAGTATTTGATATAGAAAATTACATAGCACTTAAAATATTCACGAAATACTGTGTTTTGGGGCTTTACAAGTTTTAACCCAATGCCACCGAGAAAATGCTGTGCTCAATTTTCATTTTTTTATGAAATGTCTCTGCCCATAGATGGCTCTGCTAGTGCTTAGCCACAATGGAGTCAATTAGAAGACCTTGTGGCCTTACCTAATGTTATAAACATTAGTAACAACAAAATAAGATAACGTAAAATATTTTTATAAATCAAGGAAAGGCTTAACGAGCGAGACAGGCAGTACTTGTAACTGGGTCATTGGTGACTTAGTACAAGTATAGCCATCAATGTGTAAAAATAATTAACAAAGTAAACTCACTGTGGGCATGGCACGTACATACATTCCATGCCCGTCAGCATTGGGTTAAGTGGTAAATCTTCCTGGGCACAGATATTTCAGGAGAATTAATTTCTAGCAGTTTAGAATCATTTATTCTTCTTGAAACTTTCAAGGCACAGACATTTCAGGACCACTGAATTCCATTTAGCAATTCATTTGATAAAAACGTACATTATTCATTTTGATATTACTGACATCAAATCATAATCTTAGAATTTTTTTCTGAGTGGCCTGAATATTATTTTAAAATGGCACTTCCAGGTTGGCCTCAGTATGTATATGTAATGTACATATGTATGTAATGTTTTCTTGTTCTTGAATGTTGTTGGATTTAGCCCAGTGGCACAGAGGGCTAAAGCATTTGTGTTCTGATTTATTGTTCAGGGTTCGGATCAGTCTGTTGCTGTGAATGAATAGAACCAAACTATATCTAGTACACAGGGCTGTGTCTCATATTATTATTTGTTAGTATTATTTTCATTATTATTTTTATTATTATTATTATTATTATTATTATTATTATTATTATTATTATTATTGGTATCATTATTATTATCATTATCAATAATTTTATTATTGTTTTTATTACTATTATTATTATTGTTATTATTATTATTATTATTATTATTATTATTATTATTATTATTATTATTATTATTATTATTGTTATTGTTCTTGTTTTTAATTCTTTTGATTTAGCTCCTTGCTTTGGTGTATGCAATTTAGTCATGAAGAATAAAATAATGAATATCAGCACCAGCTCTATCAAACTCCCAGCTATGATGCTCCGTTCTTTGCACCCAGGTCGACTTCGAGGAGCCTCTGGGGCCAAAGGGAAAGAGTCCCTGGATCTCCTTAAATGGGGAGGAGATCGGAGACTCGCAGCTGATCCTAGAGATGCTCGGCCCTAAGTACGACAAGGACTTCAGCTCCCACCTGAGCACTGAGCAGCTAGCCATTGCCCGAGCCATGAGGATCATGATTGAGGACCACTTCTTGTGGTGAGGAGCTGTAAAGATTTCATACGGTTTATTTATTTTATTGTTATTGTTATTGTTGCTGTCTGGATTGGATCATTCCAGTTATGCATGTTATACATATATTTTGACTTCCAAATACTGGACTGAAATAAAAACACAGATCCTCAGATTTACACAAAGGTCTCTATAGTTACAACATATAAGAAAGTGCTTAATTATAAATTGAGTGATTGCCAGTGGAGTCTGGATAACCTTATCTCATTCGTGGTTGGGTAAAGATTTCCCTAAATTGATTGACCTCAGCTCCCCTTCTTTGACCTGAATTGGAAATTATATATATATATACATATACCTAAACACACACACACACACACACACACACACACACACACACACACACACACACACACACACACACACACACACACACACACACACACACACACATATGTGTATGTATACATATATATATATATATATATATATATATAGAGAGAGAGAGAGAGAGAGAGAGAGAGAGAGAGAGAGAGAGAGAGAGAGAGAGAGAGAGAGAGAGAGAGATATAGATATATAGATATATAGATATATAGATATATAGATATATAGATATATAGATATATAGATATATAGATATATAGATATATAGATATATAGATATATATATATATATATATATATGTATATATGTATATATGTATATGTATGTATGTATGTATGTATGTATGTATGTATGTATGTATGTATGTATGTATGTATGTATGTATGTATGTATGTATGTATATATGTATATATGTATATATGTATATATGTATATGTATATATGTATATGTATATATGTATATATGTATATATGTATATATATGTATATATGTATATATGTATATATATGTATATATGTATATGTGTGTATATATATATATATATATATATATATATATATATATATATATATATATATATATATAAATGTAGATATAAATATAAAAAGCTAAAAGTAGTCCATATTTGTAATCTGTATTTATGTAAAAGGAAAAGTATATAGTACTTGTAGGTATGAATATCCTGTAAATGTACAAAGAACCCTTGCTTCTGTCCTCCCGTAGGTGCCTGGCAGTGTGGCGCTTTGACATAGACGCAGGCCAGGCATTTCTTAACAGCATAGAAGCCCCGTACATCCTACGCTTTGTGATAGCATTGTTCAGGAGGAGGATCGTGGGTGCGTCCAGGGTGCAGGGCATGGGGCGGCACAGCCACGAGGAGGTGACGGAAATGGGGAGGAAGGATCTCAAGGCTTTGTCTTTGTGCCTGGGTGAGTGTCAGGGTGTGAGTCTGCATTGGTTGATTAGGGGCGGCGCCTGTTCTCTATGCTGTGTAGTGTGTATTGGGACGCTACTTGGAGTGGGCTGGCATGCAGACTGATGCGAATTGGCATGCCGATTAGGTGGGTATTCGTGTTATTTGGGAGCTAAGGGGATGTTATATATCTATTTTTTAGAGTGAGTAAGAGTAGAAAGCATTGATGTACATGCACAGATAGAAGCTTGTTGATATAAGTATGTGCAAACATGATAATGCAGATTTGTGTAGGCACTCCCCAACTAAACTAAACAGGTACACGCACAAAGATTTTTATGTTGTTTATTACTGACATGGATTTCTCAATTGGTCTTCCTGGTTCAAAATTACTTATATGCTATATTATACATGCAATTTGGGTAAGTTTGTATGTGTCAATCCATTCCTTCATAGGTCCCCATCCACTTTGTAATGCATGTGACAAAAGGGTACTGCTGCAAGTTGATCACTTCACCTCATCTGATTGCATGTAATTATATACATAGTCTTTACACTTATTTTATAATATATATTCAGTAAGCAAAAAAGAAAAGCTCATAGAGAGCCTTGGTGATAGTCTCTTCTTTTGTTTCCCTTCTGTGGTGGCCTCTTCTTGAACACACTTTTTTGTTGATGGTTTTTAAAAATTACTTATACGTTACACTTTTATTACTGATCTTTTACCTATTTCAGGAAGATGAAGAAAAAAGTTGTATATGGGATATTTTCTTTCTTTTTCCTTCTTCCTTTCCAGTTCTTGTATGCAGATTTTACTTGCAGTTACACACTGGCTTATGCATAATTTGAATACAAACCCCACCAGAATTTTTACTAAAAATACAGTAGACTTATGAGTTTACATGCCTTTGGTCATGTGTGGTGGTTACATCTTTTATTAATCAGAATATATATTAAATAACTCCTTGAATATATATTGTATTACTTCTTGATATGACTAGTCTTATTTGTGCTCAGATAAAAGATGTCTATATGTAGAAATTACAGATCATCTAAAATTCATGATTGTGAAAATTCAAGTGCTGCACAACACATAACTAGGCATCACAGATTCACTATAACCAGTGAGATCTTGCGATACCATGACCTAACTAACCCTCGACGCTTCAGGTGTAACATCATGTGGAGGTGGGCGTATGACCCTGAGTGCTATGTGTCGTCCCTTACTCACTGGGGGACGTTGTTACCATTTCACTGGTTCTACCGTCCCATTGTAGGCCGGCTCCTTAGATTCCAGGCCTTTATGCAAGGGATTGGTCGCCACAAACAACCTGAAGTGCTTGTAATGGGATACGAAGACCTGCAGGCATTGTCTGTTTATTTGGGTATCTTAAAAATGTCTTTTAGTTGTCATTATCAGGCCCTTAATTGGTTGAAGGGTGTCAGATGGTTAAACTAGTATGTGAATTATTTTCTTAGTTTTTCTTTCTTTTTTTCCTTCTGTTCTGAATATTGGACATAATTATAGCTTTTAAGCCTGCTAGAAATTGCTTTTCTGTTTTCTATACCAGGTTAAGAACTGGCAAGATTTTGCCGATATACATCCAAATAAGTATATATTTTTTTCTTTATCTATATAGATTTATTGAATTGAGTGTATAACTACATTATATCATAATTTTTTTGCATTTTGCAGGAGCGAAACCCTTTTTAACAGGTGACAAACCTGCCGAGGTAGACTGTGCCTTGTTTGGATTTCTGGCACAGGTTGTGTGGAACTCTGCTGGCTCTCCTTACTTGCAGCTGCTTGAAAGTGTGTAATATTTTTATTATTTTTTATTTAATACTTTGATACTATTAATAATGAATACTTTAATGATAAACTACATGTTGCATAAGTTATAGAATATGCTTTGAAGGTATTTTGTTTGCAGAAGATATATAATTTTGCAGTATTTTCCAAGTTTTTTGGATATAATCTAAATTTACCTCTTTCCCTGTTGTAGGCGATTGCACAAACCTCCAAGCTTATTGCCATCGCATCAAGGAGAAGTTCTGGCCAGATTGGGGACAGTGCCTCAATCCACCACAGTCTGAGATCGTCCAGTAGACCATGCTCACAGGCACTTGACATTCCATCATTTTCAGTAGAGTACGATTACATGGCCAATGTAAAAGAAGGTATTAATGAAGATTAAAGAACAAATTAGATGTAGCTGACTGTTACAATCAAGTCTAAATTGAGTTAGGAAGTTATTCATCCTTTCTTTCTACATTTACATGAACACTTTTTATGTGTACAGTCATTAGCACTTCAGACTTACCGTGTCCAATGCTTTTTATCAGTATTTAGTTGGTGAGATTGTTTGGTAACCAAATAAACACATTCATGGGTAATTATATCAGTATGATTTTAGTCCCATACTGCACTGATATCTGCTCATATTTACCGCTTTACAATCTAGAGTCATAGCCAGTCACATGCTTATTTTGGTTCCAGTGGTACCAGATAAATTCTGATGCAGAGCATTGGATGTCAGAAAGACTGCTTGTTATGCAGTGGTTGTTTTTGTTCTTGTTGAACTTTTGCATTAAATTAACTGTGCCTTAGAAAGTTGTATTTTGTGGAAATTTGAAAAATAGATATTGGAAAAGGAAGTTGTCTTTCATATAAGGATACCTGAACCTTCTGTGAACCAACATTTTTAAGGTTACAGAGCTTTTTAGGGTCATTGATTTAAAGAGAAAGATTTACAATATTTGCTATCACACCAAGAGAATTATAAAAAAGAATGAGATATTACAAGTGATGCTACTCACACAGAAGTGGATGCAGGTGATTGGAAAGGAAATGTTATTAGATGCATTTCCTGTAAGTTTACTAAAAAAGATTCTTAGATTATCTATGAAGAAAAGTGCACAGATGATTCATTTTTTTTTCTTCATGAAATATATGCACACTCATTTACTTGTTTATACTAATAACTTACAAGAACTGATATGTATATCCTCACTAGGAAGTCACTGTATATATGAGATGATTTACTTGGCAAGTTTTTGACCATAGACTAACAAACAGGTATATATATAAGAAAACATACTGAGACTGAGGACTGTTGTCTACATGTTTTCTGACAACTAGGGCCATTTGTAGAGCCACAGAGATACTGTGCTTTTGCCAGATCTTATTTTGTTGCACACTCTCAAGACAACTTTTAGATCTGATATTAAGTAAAATTAGATTAAAAATAATTTTCCATTAGATTTAAAAAGATACTTTAGATATGTATGAAATGGATTTTACACACTTCTTGGCATGGTGTAAATGTGGAAAATGTTATCAGTGTCACTCCTTTTGATATTTGCGTGTTTCGTGCATCATTCTTAACCCTTAATCCATTGGCAGTAGGCAGATGCACTGCCTTCTGCATTTTTGTTTTTTAATCCTTATTACTCATAAATGGCTTTACAAATACTTAGTTGAAAATGGGTCAACTACTTACATAATTATTATTGTTATTATCATATCATCATTATAGCATATGATAAAAAATGAAAATTGTCTTTTACAAAATTTAAAGGAATGGGGTAATTAGTGAGGTCAAGTTCACCTAGGAAGTAACTCCTTGTGACTTAGTGTTGCTGGTGCCACCTATGGGTTAACACAATTGATGTAAGCAGAACCACAGCGGACAGTGCATACGTGCCTGCACTTCTGGAGTCAAAAGGGTTCAGGCAATTATACTCAGTAGAATACAGTGCTTTATGTTCATAAATTTTGTAGATGGTTTTTCTTGATAAGTATTATATATATGTTTGTATATCTCTTGGAAGTATATGAACATTTTGTATGAAGGTATATGTTTAGCTAAATAACACAAGTCATACATATATATAATCTTTATTATAAAATTCAACAAAATCTCTTGAATGTGACACACAGCTTTTATATATATATTTTAATCTTAAATAACTTAAAAGAAAACATTGCTTAGATGCATTACAGATAGAAAACTCTATAGTTAATAATACCTAGCTTGAAGCATAAATATACAGACACAAGTGATAGACATCAACATTCACAGGATATACAATCATGCATACAAACTACATAGCAAGGAATCGAGAGGGCAAGGATATAGTTCTTTTCTTTCTACATACATTGCATATTATCAAACATTTCTTTAAAGTTAAAAGACTAAAAGTGAAAATGTCGCCTAGAGAAAAGTCGAATTTAAGTTCTGACAGATGTTGAAGGCAATTCTCTCTTCAATGTGTTTCCTTGCGTTGTGAGTGGAGGTTCCTGTATACTTTTCAGCCCAGTGACTGTAGATGCATTTCCTGCTGCAGCTTGGAGGGGCACGCCAAAACCCAGAGAAGTGGTTAGTCTGGCCTGTTCTTCAGACATAAATGTGATTGATCCTGAAGGGGATATAACAGACACCACTCGGGGTCTGCTTGTGCTCACAGAAGGAAGGGGGGGTTGTGGGGCGGATGATGTATTAGGAATTTGTGTTACAGGGGCTGATAAAACAGGGACTGGTGTTACAGGGGCTGATGAAAAAGAGACTGGTGTTACAGGAGCTGATGAAACAGGGTCTGGTGTTACAGGGGCTGATGAAAAAGAGACTGGTGTTACAGGAGCTGCTGTAGCAAGGGATGATGTAGTCTGAGTATTGGCCTTTAAAACTGTTTGACCGTGAGAGGTTGCTAAAACCGATGCAGGGAGACTCTTGACAAAGCTTGCATCTACTGAGTTTCCTCTTCCATCAGACGGTGATTGGGCAGAATGAAAGTTTCTGAGCAGTTGGACAAACTGGTTAGGGTCAGAGGTAATTGAAAAGTTTTCTAGGAAGGTGCCCGTGGCTGAGCCGGGGTTCCCTGAGACTCCCTGGAAAGCTGAAGGCGAGAAAAGAGAGTTTAAGGGGAGAGCCAGCACGATACCAGGAATCCCGCTTGCTTGTCGTCCAATTTCTGAAGCGGTTGTATGGACATCTTGTTGTGTCTGCTGCTGGACTGTATTTCCCTGTGTCTTTATGTCTGTCACCACTGTCTGTGTTTGTAAAGTGTTCTGCACTGGCAGATTAGGTTCCTTAGTGTCAACCTGCCCTAAGTTTCCAAGGGATCCTTCTGCCACACTTGTTTCTATGTTAACTGTAGATCCAGTTGATGTACTTGTTGCTGTGTTTCCAATAGATCCAGTTGTTACAGGTGTTCCTGTTGTTTTGGGTTCTTCTAACCCTTTAGCTCCACTAGATCCTAAGGATGCACTTGACCCGACTGCTGAGCTTAAAACCGATTTCCCAATGGCAATTTTGGCAGCCTGTTGTTCACTTCCTGCTTGAAGTGAGGGTGAAACAGCAGGGAGGATGGGCCGGGATGTGCTTTGGTCAGGGAACAGTTGAGAAGAAGCAGATGCAGACTTGGTATGTGTTGTCTGGGTCCCAACTGCAGCTTCTGTGACATCAGCAAGTGGTTTGTTGGTGGAGGTTGCAGCTGTGGTGGAAAGGGTTCCACATGTGCTGAAGTTAGTAACCTTAATTGCAGAGGAGGGAGATGATGGAGCCTTTTGTGTGGTGGTGACAGGAGTAGGTGTTGTGGGGTTGGGAATTACCGCACCTTTGTTAATATGCATGTCTTTTGGGAAGGAATGGGGTCCATTATTCAGTACCAAGGGTGCTGCCAGCGTGGCAGTGGCGGGTGAAGTGTTGATGGCTTCTCCTGTAGCAAAGGAAGCTACAACAGGAGCTAATCCAATTCTTGAAGTGGCCACTGGACCTGTCTCCTCACCGATTTGCTTACTGGCAGAACCTAGACTGACAACAAGATTTGATAAACCTGATGCAGTAACATTTGAAGTGGCTGCTGAGGAAACAACACCAGTTATGTCCAAAGCAGGCAATCCATGAAGTCTCTTCATGTCTTGTGCTATTTTGCTAACTGGAACAGGTGACTGATTTGCTCCTGTCACAGTATCTGCAGTGCTGGCTGACAATTCCAGGCCAGAAGTTTTTTCTGAACTGCCTTGATTTCCTAGAGACAGGCCAGCTGAGGTGCCTGTGACAGGAAAGTCCTGTCCCTGTGCTATGCCTTGGTTCCCTATTGTATTTACACTGACTCCTGTAAGCACAGGTTGCCCATGAGCAATTGCGAGGCCAGGGCGAGCCAGTGCCTCCAGATTAGAAGCCACCTGCGATGTCACATCACTAGTAGTTTGGCTGACTGTGGCACTGGTTGGAGAGTGAGGAGCCTGGGCATCAGTCGAAGTGGATGCCCCCTGAACTTGTACTGTAACAGAGGGCTCTCCATGCGCCATTGCCAAGTCAACTGCGGCAGACCCCAATACCCCTATGGCAGCAGTGTCACCATTACCGAGGAGACCTTGCACAGAGGCATCAGTGGATCCTCCAGGGGCTACATTAAGGTGTGTGAGTCCTGCATTGTGGCTCAGAGATTCTCCAGCGTTAGTCGAAGTTTGCATTTGCTCACCAACTGAACTCAGCAATGTGTCCTGGGCATCGATAACCCCAATTCTGCTGATGACTATTGGAGCTGAAGGATCCGCCACGGATGCTTCTCCCACTGCAGGACCTGAGAGGCCACCTGAAGCAAAAGGCAGTACCTGAAGCGATGTATCCAACCCTGACATGGCCTGCTTGACTTGTTGTGCCAGCATTTGGGTGACGCTCATCTTTTCTGGCACACTTACTGACAATGAAGAAGTTGGGTTGTTTATACTGAGAGATCTAACTTCTGCCTGAATAATGCTAGGTGATGGCACTGCTGAAGCAATATTGTCTACACCAGCACCGCCTGCGTGACCTGAAGTGGCCATCATACCCATTGGTATAACTGTAAGTTCTGTCACAGCAGGAAAAGTTTGTTCTGTCAGAACTTGACCTGAAACTTGCCCTATATTCCCCGAAGAAGCTGCAAGGTGGGAGTTATCTGGATGTACCTGGGGGGTTATTGTCCCAGAATCTGCTGACGGGGATCCTGTAGCGGCACCTTTACTTGTCAGCGTCTTCATTAACTGCTGAAGGTTTTTGTTAGTTTCCCCCCTGAAGATGGGTGGGGTTCCCAAGGCGGCAAAAGTAGACAGAGCAGCAGGGATCGGCAGGTTTTCCTCAATTGCGCTTTCATTCATCGTGTTGAGATCTGAGCCCTCAGCAGCGTCCAGGGCCTTTCCACTTCCACTTGCAGAGGCTAGGGTGTCTGGCTGGTCTTGAGGGACATCGCCACTTATGGGATTGACACTAGACTCTTGTGCCGCTAAAGCGACAGAGACTGACTGGCCCAGTGAGATCGATTCGGTTGGTTGATCCAGTGAGGCTGTGGCCGTCGACGCAGAGAGTGTATCCGAGGTGTCGACACTCGCCTCACCCAGAACCTCAGCTGAAGGGACGAGGGCAGCGGCTGCATTCTCTGCTGGCAACTGAGGCTCTTGTGGTGACTGATCTGCCTGGTCTTGAGGGCCAATACTCAGAACAGCATTTTGTTCAGAGATTCCGTCCACAAGGGCAGCTCCTTTGCGGTTCACTGTAGCGACCACACTTACTGGCATACCGATCAGATCCGCCATAGAGTTTGAGGAACTTCCTTGAGACGTGTCTGCTCCTGCGCCGGGGCTAGAGTTCTCTGGGTTTCCTTGCCCAGCTGCTCCCTCCAGCTGGGAGTCGAAGAAGGGAGGGAATGCGAAAGGGTCGACGTTATTGACCTGCTGCTGAAAGCCCCTAAATCCGGGACTGAAAAACCCTTCTCCGAAGTTGGTCCTTGCTTCTAGAGGGGGCGCCGCGAAGGCAGTCGACTGCTGGGAGTGCGGAATCAAGGATCCGTGGGTGCGGTTCACAATGTCGACCACCACCGGCACTGTCTGCACAATGACACGCGTTGGCTGGGACACGACGGCGGGGTTGAAGCCGCCGGTCGACAGCGAGAAGGGCCGGCCACTCAAGCCGCCTGAAAGAGCCTCCTGCGTTAAATCCATTGAAATTTCCTCCCCCAAAGTGTGGGAAGCCGAACGCCCCGCCCCGCGCAAGGCCAGGTGCTCCCCCGTTAACAAAACCGGGATCGCCAAAGCCATGGCTGCCAGCGAAGCCATTGTGGAAGCCGGGATGATTGAATCCGAAATTGTGGAAGCCGTTTGACGGGAAACCTCCCCCGCCGAACACCTCGCCGCTGCCGAAGCCTCCTGCCCCGTCTGAACTCAGCCGCTGCCGAAGCCTCCTGCGCCGCCGAAGTCGCCGAAGCCGCCGAAGCCCTGGGTCGAGCCGACGCCGAAGTGGTCCACCTGATCAGGCCCTTGGCTCGGCCCGGAGAAGCCCAGTTCCTCCAGGGACGCCACGCCCTGGGCCAGGGTCGGGTGGACCAGCCGCACCACATCCACGGGTTTCCCGAGGGCCGAGGGAAGGAGGCGCTCTCCCGAAGGCCCGGCGACGGAGGCCTGGAAGGGGGCACGCGGGGCACGTTAGTCGAAATTCAGGGTGTGTGTGTGTGTGTGTGTGTGTGTGTGTGTGTGTGTGTGTGTGTGTGTGTGTGTGTGTGTGTGTGTGTGTGTGTGTGTGTGTGTGTGTGTGTGTGTGTGTGTGCGTGTAAATGGATGGATATATATAAATGGATGGATAAATATATAGATATAGATAGATAGATAGATAGATAGATAGATAGATAGGTAAATTAACTAACAGATAATTTCATATCTTCCAATGTGGGAAGCAAGCAGTAAAGATTGAAACAGTGGGATTTAATATATGGATCTGCAAGTTAAAATATCAGCAGGGCAAAGTATGCATCAGCACGCGTGCATACGCATGCACACGCGCGTGCGTTGTTACCTGCGTTGGATCCGCTTCTTGGTGGGGTCCATCCGGGTGTATATCCTGAGGTCCTGTCTGGGGTAGGGGGACCGCCCTAGCCCCCGCCGCCCACATCACGCCCAGCGCCCACACCGCCCATATCTGCCAAGTGGGAGGAGTAATAAATGTTACGTGGAACAAACAAACAAAACATATAATGGAAAAACTGAAGGCGTTCGTAGTAACAAGCATCAGTCTCCATGGCGGATGACGGAAAAATGCAGTGCAATTCGTGACAAAGAAATGCAATATTTTGTTGATAGTCCTCTCTGGCGCTGCTTTCGGGAAACAGAACATGCAATAAACGGTCTATAAGCGGCAAAGACAAAACGATGAAATGACATCTCCTTAGCGCGCGATATAATCAGCTGTGAATTTAAGTAAACCGCCAACATAAATCCCACATTCTGCAGCTGCCTCGCGTCTGGCACCATAAAGATTGCACCAGGAGTAAAGGCGAAAGCCCCTCTCTCTTCGCCATAACGTTTAGTCAAAAAGGAAAAAAATCGTCTGTTATGCGTTGCGGAATGTGAGGCTCGTGGCGAGAGATGCCACCTGCGAAGGCAATGGTATCTGCAACATCAGTTTCTGGCTTATTTTCTCTTCTTATTACAGCATATATGATTATAGACACATGCATATACACCATATTTATATGTATATATATATTTTTTCTTTTCTTTTCTTTTTCTCTTTTCTTTCTTTTTTTTCTTTTTCTTTTTTTATATAAGCATATAAAGTGTGTGCATGTACACACACATGTAGATAGATGGATCTAGATTGCAACAAACCATTGCAATAAAACCGAAAGAGAGTGTTTCGACAACCGGAGTGCGAGGGCGGCAACCGCGCTGCCTGCTTGCAACAACCCTTTTTGTGCATTTGAGTGCCTCGGAAAAAGCCGTTTGCCTCTCCTGCAGAAGGTGAGGGTCGCTGCCTCATACCGTGGCTCAAGAGGGGATCTGTTTACCTTGATTGGAGACGTGTGCACACAAGCTGGAGAATTACTTGACCTGCACAAATGACATGTACATTTCTCACCTGTGACTTCCGTAAATATAAATCAAATCTTTGTGTTTCCTGCTGCTGTCTATTAGGCCTCGGTGGACATTCTTTTAGGTATTTATGCGCGCAGAAGGATCATAGCAGTAAGGGAAAATTGAGATGACCATAATAATGATAAATAATGATATGATGCTGATGATTACAGGCAGGGTAGTAACGATATGGTTAACAATGATAATGATAATGACAGTCATTATTTGGTAATGATGACTGTTATTACTACTACAACAACTACTACTACTATTGCTGCTGGTTCTACTACTACTAACACCACCGCCAAAAAACAACAATAACAGAAATGATACAATGATGATGATGATAATAATAGTAATGGCAATGCTAAAGAATAATGAAAATATTAGTGATGATAATAATAATAATAATAATAATAATAATAATAATAATAATAATAATAATTGACGTAGTGATAATAATAATATTGTTCATAATATTAATAGTAATGACAGTGATGATAATAATAATAAGAAGAAGAACTATAATAATGATGAATGATCATACTAATAATGGAAGTGATAATAATGATACCGATACCATTATAGCGATAATGATAATGAAATTATGATAATAGTAATAGTGTTACCACTATAATAATGATAATACCCGTAGTAATGATAACAATAATACCAATAATAAGAATGATATTGATGAAGGTAATGATAATAGCATTACTATGGCGACCCCCCCCCCCACCCCCGAATCCCTTGCTTATTGTTGCCGGGGGGGGGGGGGGGGGCTGAGGAGACGGAGACTGGGGCTCACCTTGGTCCACCTCTCCCCCCCCCCCCCCCTCGCCTCAACTGAATTTGCATGGTCTCTTTTCCTCCTTTCCTTTTCCTCTTCTTCATCCCCCTTGTTATGACCACTTATCCTAAGCTCACTGATGCCGTTTTCGCCGCCGTGCTTTATCCTAATGCTCCCTCCTCCTCTTCTAACAGTCTTCCTAAATCGTTTCACTACTTTTCGCCCTCTAGTAATGTTCAACTTTGAACTTACCCTAATCATTAACTCGTTCCTAACTCTAATTTACCATAGCGCCATATGACCTTGGATGTCATATAGCGCTTCCTTACCGGGTAGGAAAAAA
>NC_061838.1:1514788-1517288 GCF_019202785.1 Penaeus chinensis | reverse complement strand
GTATAAATGATGGTAATGATAATAAGGACAACAATAACAAAAAATATTGATTGTGATAATAATGATTATGATAATACTACTAATAAAAGAAAAATGTAATGACAATGATAAAAAATTAATGCTGAAAGTGATTTTGATAAAACAATAAAACTAGAAGAGAAGTAATAAACCTATAATAACAATAACAATAAAAATCGGAATGACAATAACAACAAGATTTATGATAACACCGATAATAAAGACGATAAGAATAACCCTGATCACGATTCCTTTCCGCCCCCCCTCCCGCCCTCGCCTCCGCCCGCGCCCCCCCCCCCCGCCCTCGCCTCCGCCCCCCCCCCCGCCCTCGTCTCCGCCCGCCCCCCCCCCCCCCACCCTCGCCTCCGCCCGCCCCCCCCCCCCCCGCCCTCGTCTCCGCCCTCGCCCCCCCCCCCCCCCCACCCTCGCCTCCGCCCGCGCCCCCTCCCCCGCCCTCGCCTCCGCCCTCGCCTCCGCCCGCGCCTGCTCCGGAGGCGAGGGAAACGCAGCAGAGGATGAATGGCGTTCCTCCCATTCCCGAAACCCGTCCGCCCGGCTCGGAGGTCGCCCGCCTCCTGCTGCTTCCCCGGGGCGAAGGCGCATCCTCACGGGGGCGCGCCAGGGGAAACCGCGGGCTAAAGATCCTATATATATATATTTTTTTTTTCTGGTGTTGTGTAAAAAATCAGTAGAGTTTGGTGTTGAGCGGTATGTCTGTTTGTCGGTTCCTTTTTTTGTTGTTAGACTCTCCTCTCTCTCTCTCTCTCTCTCAATCTCTCTCTATTTCGCACGCTAACTATGTTTCTCTCTCACTCTGTTCATAATCATAACTTGCCATGCTTCTTTTCTCTAAACTCTTGCAGCTGCACCTCCGGGGGAAGGGGGGTGGGGAGGCCACGTTCCGACTTGCTCCTTGCGGCTCTGCGCTGCCTGCGTCCGCCGCGCCCGTTGCTGCGGCAGGAGGCCGACCGGGGGCGTGGCCGCCGCTTCCCACCCGGGCCCGAGGCCGCTGCCCGGGCGCGGCGAGGCTGACTGGTCCTGTTTCTAGTCCTGTGCAGTGAGTCCGGGTCATTTTAGTTTCATTCAGATTATTCTGATATGTCTATACTGGTATATATATATGTATATATGTATATATATATTTATATATATATAATATATATATATATATTTATAACATATATATATATGTGTGTGTGTGTGTGTGTGTGTGTGTGTGCGTGTGAGTAGAAGAAATCGATCTGTTGCAGCATTCGAAAACCTTTCTGCTGATCCGTCGGGTCGAGGCTTCAGTCGGCGTAGATGCTCTGGTTAATCCACATTAGTAACGTAATGGTAAATATAATGGTGGAAATAATAGTAATAACACTAATAGAAAAAAAAAATATGATGATAATAACAGTAAAGTTAATAACAATGCAAAGCAGTATCGATATTAGGCAATGCAAATGAACAGGACGGACAACGAAACTCACCCACATGTCTCCCAAATGCAAGCTGTCAGCACGATCAATGTTGCAATCCATTTTTGCTGAGTTGAAGGAGCTGATGGATACTCGGAGTTTTTGTTTATAAAGATGGAGGAATAAAAAACGAACTATGATATATGGCTGGAAGAGGTTTACGCGGTAAGGAGAGATTAAAGGGTGTAGGAAGAATGTTGGGGGAAGTGTAAAAAAGGAGAGAGAAAGACAAGGAGTGGAGAAGAGGTTAAAGAGAAAGGAAAGAAAATGTAAAATAGAGGAAAAAGAAGGAAAGAAGAGTGAATACAAGCTAAAATCGTTTCGGCTGGTAAGCGAATGTGCTTGTGACAGTCGCTTGCAGGCACATATGGCTGTGTTTGCGCCCGGGCACTGTGCTCATGGGAGGATATAGAGGGGAGGGGGAGGGTAGAAGGGGGAATGAGAGGGAGGAGGCAGAAGATTAAGGAGAGGAATCGCGGTATAAGAGGAAGAGAGTGGGAGGAAACGAAGGGGGAAGGAAGGGAAGATTGAGAGGGAGATGGAAGTGGAGAGAGAGTAGAAGAAGGAGAGGGGAGAGTGGGAAGGGAGGAGACAGAGAAGGAAAGGAGGGGGAAGGGGTGTTGCAGGGCCAGGAGCCCCGCCGTCAGTCGCCCAGGAGCCTCGAGATGCTCAACACCCCTACGCCGCGTGCGGGAAGAGGGCGGGGAAGAAGGGGCAGCGCCACGCCCCCTCGCCCTGCGCCGGATGACACGTCGCGGGAACCGACGGAGAGGGTGCAGGGGCGCGGAAGAGGGAAAGATAGGAGGAGAGATGGCGGCAGTTCCCTTGCCGACGTGGGCGGCGCGCCTGCTGAAGGGCGGGGCACTGTAGGGCGCGGCAGACGAGCAAAGAGCGGGGCCAAGATCACGCTGTCTGCGATTCCGGAATGCCCTGGACAGGACGGAGTGCCAGCCAGCGCTGACGAAGTTCCGACTTGCAAGACACCCGTCGATCCCGAAACCTCAGATGACCCCAAAGGA
>NC_061838.1:1494788-1502288 GCF_019202785.1 Penaeus chinensis | reverse complement strand
CAAGTACAGATATTCTCACTCCTTAAGTCCCACTCTCTTGAATTTGCACCATCATGCTCAGGTCTGTAACCAGTTAGGCATGATAGCTGAGAGTTAAGTATATGAATAAAATGCTTAAATGCATACTCACATGCATTTATTCATTCATTATGGAGGGGGAGAAGTCTACATAAAAGTGTTTGAATGGAGATTGCAGTTGTATAGAAATGATTTACAGTATACTGATGATTTAGTGTTAATAGCTGGACTAAGGAAGATATGGAAGATGATGGGGATAAAAATGACCATAATAATGATGAAAGTAATAATAATAATAATAATTAATGATGATGATAATAATAACGACAATGGCAATGGTAATGACAATAATGATAATGATAATGATTATGGTTATGATTATTACAATTACAATTACAATTATGATTGATAACAATGATGATAAGTGATAATAGGAATAGTAATGATGAGGATGATGTCTGAAAGTTTCAGATAACTAAATTATAAACAATTTGCTTGTTACTGGTTGCTTTTTATTTAAGGTTTATGAATATGTTATCATTCTATTTTCTTAGAAGAAAAGTATTGGGAGTACCTTTTCTCTTACAAATGTGTGTTAAGGTCCTTATGATAACTGATGTTAACAGAAGCTTTTAATATGTATAAAATCAGTCTGATGAAAAAAGAGAGAGAGAGAGAGAACAAAAACAAATATTTCAATATGTGTCTTGACCGCCCTAATCCCTTGCTCGTTGCTGTCGTGGAAGGACCTAGGAGACGGAGACTGAGGCCCAGTGTAGGGGAGCAACCCTACCTTGGACCTCTACCCTCACCTCAACTAATTTTACATGGTCTTTTCTTCTCTCCCTTTCCTTTCTTTCTCTTCATAATCCCCTTCTTCTTTCCATTTCTTAAGGTGTGAGAGCTGTGCTGAAAGGATGAAAGGCTGGCTTTGTGTCAGTTATGAACAGCCTATTGGAACCATGGTCATGGTATTCCCTTGGTTAATTGTCTAGCCCTTACCCCTCATGGGGACCCGAGAGGTAGACCGTTTCCTCTCCCCATTTATTTTAGGCTCACCATGGCCAATAATGAAGATATTTTACACTTATTAGGGGCATTAAGGCTTACCCCTTCAGCATCTAGCCTATCTAAATTTGATTTCATTCCTTTCCTGACCCCTGCCACTCCTTTGACCACAGCTCAGACTGATGCTAATACCCCCTCACCCCAAAAAACACCCCATCCTCTTCTCCGTCATGTGCATCATGATCCCCTCTTCCTTCCTCATTATCCCTACCACCCCTACCTAGATGCTGATGTTGACTCCCTTAAGCCTCAACAATGTACTTCTCTGGATCCTTCCCCTCCTGACATTCTTCCCAAAACTTCACCACCTTCCCCTGTACCCTTATTTCATTCTCAGGATTATTCTCCTACTACTACAACTGTCGTTTCTTACCATATTTCCCTTTGATTGTTCCATAATAGCTCTTTTGCAGTTTCCTCATACAGTGTAACTCTCCTTTCCTCAGACACACACTCTCCATTTGATTTGATCGCCCTATACCTTTACCACATCCCCATTTACAGATCCCCACTGTATCCCATTTTCTCCCCCTCTATACCCTTTTCACTACCACCCTATCCTACAGCATTCTACAACATTTAACATCTAACACATCTTATCTTGATTGTTCACTCCACCCTTTTAGCCACAATACACAGTATATGACCTTTAATGTCTAGCACATTTATCTCTTCTAACCATTAGCATTAACCGTGTGCGTCTCAAATGCATTTTGTAGATGAACATTTGATATACCTATAAATGTGCTTTTAGAACATGTTGTTTGAAGTAATTTGGCTATTTATAGTTTAAGGGTGGATCAAAGGTTTTAGAATTTTATTTACTATTTTTATTTTTCCTATTTATTTGTTTATATATTTATTTATTTTTCCAAGTGCCTCATCCCCTTTTCTTTTCCATTAGAGAGTTAGAAAGTTAATGAGAGAGCTATCATTGGCCGCCAAACTACTTCATTTTGACAAATTTTGAACAATGTTAAGGGGACCGGGCCTGTAATTAAGCATTATATATGAAGAAATATAGAATTCTAACCTCGTCCCCTTTGCCTTTATTCTCGTCATCTGGCAACTCTAATACCTCATACAAATGAAATCTGATACTTCTTCCTCTTCCTCTTCTTCCTCTTCTTCTTCTTCCTCTTCCTCTTCTTCCTCTTCTTCCTCTTCATCCTATTCCTCCTCCGCCTCCTCCCTCTTCTTCCTCCTCGTCCTTTACCTCTTGTTATTATTATGATAATATTATTATTAATTACTATTACTATTATTATCATATTTCTTATTACAACAATTAGTACTATGATTTCCAATACTACTATCATTACTATGAGCATCAGTATTATCATCATCATTATTATTATTGATTATTAATTTAAACCCATTGCCGCCAGGGAAAATAAATTAAAAAAATGGGGAAAATGCTGTACTCTTTTTTTATATTTTTTGTGAAATGTCTCTGCACATGCTAGTGCTTAGCCACAAAGGAGTCAATTAGCAGACCTTGTGACCTTACCTGATTTGAATTGGCGGGAAAAATTTATTTTTTACTAGTGCTATGAATACTAATGGTGTTTTTTATTATAAACATTATACTTACTATAATGTTATAAACATTAGTAACAGCAAAATAAGATAATGTAAAATATTTTCGTGAATCAAAGAAAAGGGTAAATCAGCGAAACAGGCAGTACTCGTAACTGGCTCATTGGTGACTTAGTACAAGTGTAGCCATCTTTGTGTAAAAATAATCAAACCAGTAACTCACAGTGGACATGACACATATGTACATGTCATGCCTGTCGGCATTGGGTTAATAATTATTTTTAAATATCAGTTTTACATGAAAAGGCAGAAAAGATGTATAAGCATAGGTATAAATTGGTTGTTCCTACAAAGTCTTGATTTCTACTTTAATAGATGTGTAGTTTCCATATACATTGGTGAGGGGATCCATATACACCAGTAAAAGAAACTGCATACCAAGCCCAAAATTACAAACAGATACAGCTTTTATTGACCCCTTTTTAACCCCCAGGCATTTATCAACCACTTTGGAGACCCCTGGCATAAGAGATGCAATTGCCAGCCATGCCTCCTTCTCTTATGCCTTTTTAATATTTGTCACAATGAAGTCTGTGTTAATTTCTGTCCTGGTTTGCCATTGTTTAGAACCCTTAAGGAATGTTTTGCTGTTGTTTGGTTTACTAATTGTGGCATATTTTCAATTTTGTTTTTGATTACCAAGTTAATTAATATATCAGATGAACCTACACTTATAAATAATGAACTATCTGTGTGTCTGTGTTCACCATATTACAGGTTTTAACCCAGAGTTGCTCGGATGGCAAGAAAACATGCCATATCCACTGTGTACTTTTCTTTATTGATTGTCTTTACATGTAGATGACTCCACAAGAGTCTAATCACCAAGGAAGCAATTACTAGTCCCATCCATCTCACTTGTTTACCCTTTTCCAGGATTTTTTGAAAGATTCTTGTTTATTTTTTATTGCTAATAGTATTTGTTAATGTTATGATAATCATAATGTCAACAACAGTAACACCAGTATTAATAGCATTAGAAAAAAAAAAAAGGTCTTGGGCTTACTAACTGGTTCCTTGGTGCCTGAGCCCTCATGGAGCCATCTCTGTGCAAACAAATTTCACAGAAGAAAAGGGCCAAAGGCAATGCAAATAACTGGCACCATTGCCTGAAGTTACCATGTTTTCTGTAATAAGGAAATGTTCTTGAATTTATTTTCAACACTGCTGGTTTTTCTCTTTAAGAAAACTAGATATTGATGAATGTCTTCTTTTGTCTTGCAGGTAATCCGAGGTAATAGCATCATCATGGTGGAAGCGCTAGATCCATATTTAGGTTTATTTGATAACTTAAGTGTGTGAAAAGAACTATGAGGATCACTTGTGTGTGTGAAGAGCAAGTGGAATTTTCTTTTAGTTACGAGTGGTCCTCTCATGATGAGAAATTTACTAGTGAGATATAAAACACAAAAATGTGTTAGGAAAAAAAAAAATTGTTAATGATAATGATAATTGTCATATTTTAATATGTAAATAATTTTACATTTTAAATGTGAATAATTTTACTTTCCAATTTTCTCCATAATTTCCATTGTGTAATAAGGATGAAGTAAAACATTACATTAAATATTGAGCATTTTTTGAGTATATGACAATACATGAGCACCAGTAATGGTTGTGAACCTACAACCATGTTGAGTAAAAAGCTTTGTACAAATAAGTTTCACAGGTTTTTCACTCCACATTGTATAATCTGTAGGCATAACTTTCTATTTTATTTACATAATATACACAGGTTCTTTATATTAATTAAAGTATTGCACAGACAAGGCACTGATTGCAAGATTTCTGGCACTTAATTTGTGATATGAATGATTTAGAAGATGAAAAATATTGAACAAGAGGGATGGCAGAAGCATTCTCATTCTTTCTTTCTCTTAGAAAATATTATGTACAAATTGGCACTTCACACCAGTAATCGAAGTTCTCATACTGTACTCATGGATTCTCGTGCTGTGTTATCATCTCTGAAAATATACTTAATATCTAGCTTCATGACTAGTTTTCTTTAAATACATATATGTATAAATATATACAACAGATGAGCTACACTAAACACCCTTCCTATAATGAAAGTACTGGGTATCCTCAACTCTACTTTGAGTAGAATTTAAACAAAGGAAAGAAAATGATCTGGTAAATGCATCAAGTTCACTGAAATTGGCTCTCAGTCTATGAAAATTGTACATGATAACATATAAATGCTTCTTGTTCCCTTTTGTCAAGACATCCTTGTGTAAAAATAGATTTGTTGTTTTTTAAATTATCAGCCATGTCAACATCAACAATGAAACAAAGAAATAGTTCAACTCTCTTAAAAGACAATCTATACATGTAAAATCAGCACTTACTCTCAAAAGTCTTTGGCATTAGGAATTTGTGAGCTTGAGGTCTGTTCACAAGTTACCTTTCAAAACAACACGATTTTCTGTGTGTGGCAGCACCGCTTTATCAGGAGGAAGACAAACCTCTTCATCCCATTACAGAAGCAGAGATCAGGCCTCCACTCCCCCCCTGAGCTGTGCCTTGAGGCTTCAGGTGATAGTCATCACGGCACTTCAGTTTACCATGCAGTTGTAACTCACTTGTGAACACACCATTTTGTCTCTATTGGGGCAATCTACATTGGTGGGGGGTTGGCAAAGTTGGGATTGGAAGGTCTCCAGTTCTTGGCATTCTTTCCAAATTTGTACACTAATCTTCTCCCAAGTACAGCTTCAAACACACCACCTTTGTAGTAATACCTGTGGAGCAAAAATAACATTGTTAAATACAAACATCAGCATTTTGAATTATTTCCTAAACCTAGAAGACTATCCTGTAAAACTGCTTTTTTTTTTTTAAATCATCATCATCATCATCATCATCATCATCATCATCATCATCATCATCATCATCATAAATTTTTATTTACCATCCCTACAGAAACAAACTAAACAACCCTCACCTCATTGCCCGACTCAATTTCTCATAGTTCATATCCTTATTCTGTTTCCGCTCACCCCATTTCTGCGCAACCTTTTCTGCTTGAACAAATCTGAAAATCCCTTCCTCGGCATTCTCCCACTTGACCATGGATGGACAGGTCTCAGGATCAAGGAGGAGGTTCCGAATGAACTCCCACAGACGACCTGTTTTCTTTTTCTTCTTCTTTAATTCATTTTCTATAAAGGGAAAAAGAGAGAATAGGTTTAACATGATGGAAGAAAATTAAGGGGGGGGGGGGGGATACAGAATAGACACCGCAAAATAAATAAAGTTCTGATACAAGTTTTCCATAATTGCTTGCATATATTAATCATGGGATAATCAAAGAATGTGCTATCACTGGATGATGAATAAAAACCCACAAAACTTACCAGGCTTGCGTGGTCTTCCGGGACCTCGCTTCTTTGGCACTTCGGGTTTAGGTTCCTCTTCTTCGGCTGCACTGTGGTCTGAGGAGAGGGAAGTCTACTTTAAGTTCACTTTTTTTGGGAGTTGTAAGTGAAAAGTGCCAGTTAAAGGATTTCTAAGATGTAATGACTGTATGATCAGCTTTCACTGATATATCAGTAAGTACCAAAATATCCCTCGAACAATAGATGAATATGAGAAATAGAAAATATATTTTGATCGATCAGAAGCTTAGAATTTACTGAAGTAATAACATTTTTTAAAATTCTCAACACAAATACCAAAGCTTAGTTACAACAAACCAGGGTGCATACCAGGATCTGAGAGGCTTTCTGCGACTGAGTGGTAGTGATTGGAAGGTGAGGTAGATGAGAACAATGGGAAGGTTTTCATAGAAGCCGTTGGAAGGCTGTCGGAGATTCCGGACCTGTGACCATTCTCCATCGCCATTGACCTTGGGGCTTCATAGTGGATCTCGTAACGGGCCTGCGTCTCAATCATGGTTGGGATGGCTTCTCTAGGGGAGGCTGATGGGAGGTGGGTGGCCTGACCTTGGCTATTTGGGCTGACTAAGTACTCATAGGAGGTTGGGGAGAAGAGGTGGGACTTGTAGAGCATTTGGTGGGAGGAAACTGCAAGGAAAAAAACAGCATTGTTTTATTTAAGATTTTAAAAAAATATTGTTACTATTATTATTGCATATTTTCATATAATTTAATATCTCATATCTACAGCAATTATATGATTTCCTGAATTTCCTTTGGAATCCATTACCATATGAAACTGATATGAAAGATATTAGCCAAAAATTAATACTACTAAGAAATAAAAAAAAAAAAACAAAAAAAAAAAACAAGGAAAGGTTTCTCACCAATTGACTGTCTTCTCTCTTCCTCTTGCCTTCGCAATTCCTCTCTTCTCTGTATCTCTTCATGTCTCTGCAACTCTAATCTCCTCTCCTCATCTCTCATTTCAATGAAGTATCTATAGTATTGATCTCCATAACCCTTTGAAAATCTCTTAAATCCCTCGATATCCATGTTCAAGAGATCTTTCCCCGTCGAACCGCTCAACTCGGAGAAGTTGACATCGAGGTTCTTGCTGTCCAGGTTTAGGTCTTCCTGGGCTTTGAAGATGAAGAAGACTACATCCTCGTACGTCCACTCGGCAATGGGTTTTTCTTGCTGATTGTTTTTTTCTGAAAGGATATTTGAAATTAGATTACGATGCTCTTACGGACTGGACTGTTCCTTGTTGAGAGAAATATGAAAATGATGATTTAGTACTAAAAGTTTGAGAATATGATCTATTTTGAAATCACATTAGCTAAATATTTGCAAATAACCTGCACTGTTTAAAAGCGCTTACCAAATGAACTCCTAAGGGGGGTTAAAGTGGTGGAGTGGTTCTCATGGTGTC
>NC_061838.1:1484788-1492288 GCF_019202785.1 Penaeus chinensis | reverse complement strand
TCATCACTTTACACAAGCCTGTGCTCTGAACGAATTACAAATGTTTATATTAAGTGAGTAGAGACCGACATCATTCTTCAAACCACAAACATACTTACGACGATCAGGCGTGCGCCATCCTCCGTTCGGCCTCGTCAGTAGAGAACGGAACCAAGGAGCGAGAGCAGGCGAACGAGAGGCGGCCTCGGCAGGAGCGACGCAACAACGATCTCACATCAACTCCTTGTCAATAGCACAGGACGATTACCCTGCGTGCAACGTATCCACTACAGTCCCGCCATGGCAACTGTTGCCACTCTCGGCCGTCCGCCTCACCCTCGGGCTCAGCGCACCCCCCACCCCCCTGTGGGCCAGCCCCAGCCCCCGCGCCAGCATCCCACCCCCCTACGTACGCGCCCGCCCGCTTTTAAAGCCGCGAAAAGGGCGTCCTGAAGGGCGTCAGCGGGCGGGATCGCCCAGAGAATCATGCCTAAGACATGGCACTGTCTCGTGGCTGCTGGCTCATGGCACTAGCACCGCGGGAAGGCTCTAAATTAATTTTCATCCAAGTTTTCCTCCTCGGTGACGGAGGGGGGGGGGGAGGGGAACCCCGCGGCAGGTGCCGGTTAGTGATTATTCCCGCCACTTCATTCTATGCTGCGACGCAAGTCCTTACGGTTGTTATGTGCTTGGTATACTTTTGTGGAAATAAAGACGACAAAAAATGCTTATTAGCGTCTTCTAACCACTATGACGCGAGGAAAGGAATTTTTTCTTTGTGACCTTAAAGTTGGCATCTCTGCCACTAGTTTTCTAATAAGATACAGTACACTTTACAAATGCGCGCGCGCGTGCGTGCGTGCGTGCGTGTGTGTGTGTGTGTGTGTGTGTGTGTGTGTGTGTGTGTGTGTGTGTTTGTGTGTGTATGTGTGTGTGTGTGTGTGTGTGTGTGTGTGTGTGTGTGTGTGTGTGTGTGTGTGTGTGTGTGTGTGTGTGTGTGTGTGTGTGTGTGTGTGTGTGTGTGTGTGTGTGTGTGTGTGTGTGTGTGTGTGTGTGTGTGTGTGTGTGTCTGTGTGTGTCTGTGTGTGTGTGTGTGTGTGTGTGTGTGTGTGTGTGTGTGTGTGTGTGTGTGTGTGTGTGTGTGTGTGTGTGTGTGTGTGTGTGTGTGTGTGTGTGTGTGTGTGTGTGTGTGTGTGTTGTGTGTGTGTGTGTGTTTTATGTGTGGTGTGCGTTTTTTGTTGTTGTGAGCAACAGTTGTGTGTGGTTTATTGTGTGTTGTGTTTTTGCTTCAGGCATGCTTAAATAAATAATTATGATAAAAAATATTCATACATGTACAGCCATGCCTACATACATTCATTCATAAATGCAAATATACAAAATCCATCCACACACACGCGCGCGCAGATATAGCTAGAGAGCTAGAGAGCTAAAGAGACAGACAGACGAGGTCAGTGGCGCTCCGTCAGGGCGGCCCAGCGCCCGCCGTCCTTACCTGCGCCCTCCATCGGGTACACGAGGTACACGAGCTGCACCTGCAGAGGGTCCCCCGCGTCCGGCGATCCCGCGTGGAGGTCCTCGGGCCGCATCACCACCAGCGGCGACGACGGGCCCGGCCCTCCGCGCTGCAGCGCCGCCAGCAGCTCCTCGGGACGCAGCACCATCATCCCGCCGTTGTTGTTGTCATTGCTGCTGCTTCTGTTGTTGTTGTTGTTGTTGTTGTTGTTGTTGTTGTTGTTGTTGTTGTTGTTGTTGTTGTTGTTGTTGTTGTTGTTGTTGGTGTTGTTGTTGTAGTGATGGTATTGCGCAGCAGACCCGTGGCCCGCGAGCTGGCGAGCGTGGCTCCTCCGAGAAGGGTCGTCGGCGGTCGCGTCGTAGCTGCAAGGAGCTGCAACGGGGGCGGCCGTGTGGGTCGTCCTCTTGGGCGTCTCGTATGCGTAATGCGAAGGGCCGTCGGCGCCATAGCGGCCGCCCTCGTGCCGCTCGTCGTGTCCCCCGTCGGAGGCTCTGGCGCCATGGCCGTCCTCGGCCCTTGGCGTCGTGGGCCGGCGTTTCGGAGCTTTGTCGGCGCCGCCCTCGGAGCCTCTTCCTCGCTTCTTGGCTCTTGAGCGGAAGATGGACTCCCTGAGCGCCGTCAGGACGTCCGAGCGGTTCCTGACGGGCTCCCGCGCCGCCGGGGGGGACGCGCCGCCGCCCTTGCCCGCTCTTTCGCGCTGGCCGCCGCCCTTGGCGCCGTTTGCCGGCTGGCTCTGGGGCTCGCGGCGGCCGAGCGCGGGCCCCGGGTATACCGAGGAGCTCTCCCCGTGCGTCGTGTACGGGCCCGTGCTGGAGGGCGCGTCGTGGGGCGTCGAGGCCACGCACGGCAGCTGCACCACGATGTCCTCGTTGCTCACGTACCTGTTGGGCACCGTCATGTTGATGCCCGGCGCCGTCACCTGCACCACGAAACGCCCCTCCGCGTCCAAAGTGGCGTCCAGGGCCGTCCCCGGCAGACACTGCAGGGCATCGGGGGCGAGGAGGTCAATGGCGCCATCGGGGGTGGCACTGGCGGGTGCCAGCGCAGTATACTGGGGCACGTCGGGGGTCGTCAGGACCTCGATCTCGGCCGACGCCGTGGGGACGTCCGTCGGGGCCGGCCCCATGCCCTGCAGCAACACTTCCTCTTGGATGGGGATCTCCTCCTGCGCCAGAATCTCGCTGGGCGTCGGCCCCTCGGGGCACACGGTCCCGCCCATTTCCATCGGCGGCGTGTTGACCTGCGGGGGGTTCTCGGACGTGGTCAGGACGTGGTAGGTGGCGCCGTAGTCCACGGCGGGAGGTGACTCGAACATCTCGAGCGCCTGCTGGGACGTGATTACCAGGTTGTCATCCAGCGCGAAGAAGTTCATGTCACCGAGGTCCCCGTCAGGAGGAGGCTGCGCATCCTGCAGCACCTCGTGGTACACTTGCATGGCCTCCTTCGTGTCCAGGTCAATCAGCTGGTGCTCTTCGGCCGCGCTCGTGCACACCGGAGTCGAGTGCCTGCGACCTACATGCGTCAGCTCCTGCGGCGGCACCTCCGGCGGGTAGTGGCAGAGCCCTTCGACCTCGGTCTGGGCCTCCAGCGGCGCCCCTTCGAAGGTGGTGGAGGCGAGGCCATGGCCGGGAAGGTAGTGCAGCACCCTGTGGTCGCGCGCCGAGGCGGGGGGCGTCGGGGAGTTCTGCGGGATGTCCGGCGAAGGAAGCTGCTCCACCTCCTCCACGTTGACTGCGGCCACAGCGGCGCTGAGGATCTGGTCGAGCTGCATGGCAGCGTTCTTGACAGGTGGTGGTGCGGGAACCTGGGGCTTGGCGAGTTGGGAGAAGCTGCAATGTCACACTCATTCGTCGTGCTCCATCTTGGTCATCCTCGACGGCGCAACGAAACCAAGTGCTCGCACACCTTTAGGTCGCAGCCGAAGGGACATCCGGCCTCCAGGCAGCGCACTCAAATCACAGCACAAGATTTGCTCACAACCACGTAAAAGCACAGCTGAGCTTGCTCTCGAAACAGGTGTCACTCTCGAGTTCTTGCTTCGCCTTGAGGATGCAACGCGATCAACTGCAAATGCACGTGCAACTGAGGTGAAAGGCCTCTGGCTAAACGATGTCGAGCAAAGGTTACGAGCGCTCCTTGCTCCCTGTGCATCCGCGGTCTATCTGGCCAGGGCAGAGGCTCCAGCCATTCTCATACCCACTACTTTTGCCCAGGGAAGGAACCCCGTGGCTGAGGCGGCCGGGAGGGGGGAGGGGTCACTCGCCCGACAGGTGCGTTCCCGCAATCTCCTGTCGCTGCCGTTCGCTCCTTTTCTTCCTTTTTTCTTCGCAAATCACAAGGACTCCGCCTTGTCGAATGCCATACCTTGCAACGATCACAATAGTTAAGAATCGAAATCCGGGTGACTCAAAACAGATGCGTTTTTTACGACGTCTGGCATCCATGACTTTTTCCAGCCTCCGATTGGGTGGCAGAACGAGCAATGGCCAGGCCAATGGACCAATCAACGCCCAGAACAACGGTGACGTCACAAATAGTACGCTTTTTAACGAGATCATCCGAAACCCTTGTAGTTCCAAATGCCATGATGTCCTGTTAAAAGAGTTACTAAATGAATCTCGTATACTCAAGAAAGGCGAACGAAAATGAAATCTCCATCATATTTTTTCTCAATAAAACATCGCATTCACAGAATAAACATGACATTCGCTGTCGATCCCATGAGATTTTTGACACAAGGGCGACATTTATACTTCATTGCAGACAATGGCAATGCATAGAGCAATACAAATGCTCGAATATACCATAAATTATCTTTAGTAACCTTTGTGTAGTTTCCTTTCGGTACCCAGCTAAGAATTTGTATAATTCCCTCTGCATTTCTTTTTACATGAAGGAATAGTTCAGGTGTTTTAATAGTGATATGACGATGATAATGCTCATAAGGACGATGGAAGGGGATAACATGACGATAGTGACAATGATGACAATGATTATAGCAATTGCGATAAGGATGGTGAGCATGCTTGTGGTGATGACGATAATAACGTTGAACATGACCGAGGTTCTGAGGATGAAAGTGATGGCCGTGAATGCCGGCGAGAGCCCACAAAACGCGATTCTGCGGCCGGCTGCTTGTCCCCCGCAGCTCCTACCGCCAGCGCTTCCAGCATCGGATCTTGCATTTCGTGGGAAGAGGCCCATTTTCAATCCGCGAACGACTGCGCACAAAATGCCCGTCAGCTCTGCTATGGACAACTAATCTCGGGAAAATGTTCCAGCGCGAGCACCTCCCGCCCTGAACAGTAATTATCCCAGTAAAGGTGATTAACCCAGGTCAATTTTTATTTTCCTTTTCGTTATTTTTACCTCTTGACCTGATCCGTTTACCCCCCCCCCTTCCATCACCGCCTAAGGCCATGCGGAGGAGGCGGGGGGGGGGGGGGGTAAAAGGGCAGGGAATACGGCCTGAATCAGGTGAATATGGGTGGAGGGGGGGAGGGAGGGGGGGAGAGGGGAGATGATAAAGCGGGGATGAGGAGGAGGGGGGGGGGGGGGGGGGGGGGGGGGGATTCCTAATTACACGCTAAGAAAGTGTTTTGATCTCTCATAATGTCGACCACAGGCGCGTTAATCGACTGTCATTCTACAAATCGAAGAGAACACTGTTATTACTGACATCCCCGGTAATACAGCTAATAACAACTGCAACAGCACCAGGCATTTCTGCAACAGATACATAATATTTATCCCTGACTTCTACCGAGATTCTTCATTACCATTTCTTCAGTTTCCACAACGAGTAACCGAAAGTGAAACGGAGGCAAAAGCTCTTAAATCTTGAGCTGGTTTTGGCTTTGGCAAAAAGTTGTCTCAAAGACGATGCGGGCGGGGAAGGGCTTTTCCTGTTCAGTCAATTGAACCTTTCTTCAAACACAACCGTCGAAAATAGTGCTAAAACAACTAATATTACCTTAGTGCTCAATTACTGCATATGACATGAGCATTTTAATGAAAAGAGGATGGCAGTAATAATTGATAATAATACACCAAAATTATAGCTACTCTAAACATAGCCACTCTTACTATTAATGCTACCTCTTACCACAACGACCACTATCGCTCCAACCTCTGTTGCCGCGACTATCAATAATAAAAGCAATAACCTTACAAAGAACAATGAAAACTTTGGCCCGAAAGACACCACTCTCTGAACGGCAATGCTTCTCGCCTACCACGTCCCCAATAGAAAAAAAAAACCACAGACTCTACGAACAGGAGGACGGCGCCCTTGCCCCTCAGAACAGTAACTCCGAAAAGCAGAGTGTAACGGGCCGCGTCCTTACACGAAGTCAAAGTCAAAGCACACTTGACCTGCCGCACCAAGCAGCCTTCACGGCCTCTTGCACATACGAGGCTCAGGCGAAAAAAACCCAAATTGCCGGGAAAAGCCGTCGGAGATTTCAACGCGGAAGAAGGCAGTGATCCAAAAACATTTGTTAAAATATATAGGACCTCGCGCCGTGTTTCACAAGGAAAATAGAGGGATTAGAGGAAAAAGGGAAATGGAAAGGAAAAAGAAGACAAAATGGAGGGAAAGTTAGTGTTGTATATTAAGAAAGAAAATGAGTTCGGACTTAGTCAGTCAGTCAGTCTGTCTCTCTCTCTCTCTCTCTCTCTCTCTCTCTCTCTCTCTCTCTCTCTCTCTCTCTCTCTCTCTCTCTCTCTCTCTCTCTCTCTCTCTCTCATCTAACGTTATTATTCTTGCCCTGTTGGTTATTTTGCTTTTCTTGTTATATTTGACATACATCTTGTGTTTTGTTTGTTTCCATCTCTTTTTTCTCAACATTATCATATTAATAATTATAATGATTTCACAACTAAAGGGAAGTGTCCCCATTGTTACTGATGCTGCTGTTGTTGTCATTATTATTATTATTATTATTATCATCATTGCAATTATCGCTATTATTATCATCATTACTATTATTATTATCAATACCAATGCTATTATTATTATTATCATTACCAATGATATTATTATTATCATTGCTATCATTATCATCATCATTGCTATCACTTTCATTATTATTATTATTATCACCATCATCATTACTATCATTATTACTATTATGGTTATCATTACTATAAGCATCATCGCCACGATCGTCTTCAGTAACTGGAAAAGCACATCACAGGCAGCCCCCCCCCTTTCTGCCTCGCAAAAAGCAACAGGTGCAGAAGAACAGGCGTGGCTGAGATCAAAACGAAGTAGAAATCGAGCGCCTCGTCAACAGCCACCACGCAAAAGAAAACAAACACGAAGGTCCTAACCCGTCAAATATCGTGACAGCGGAAATCATCCAATAAATAAATAAATAAATAATAATAACAAGCACACAGGAAAATAATAGATAATAAATAGAGAGCAAAATGGTCAGCGAATGGGCAACCCTCTGAATGTAAACAAAGGCAGACGCAGAACCACGCTGGCTGGGGGCCCCGGGCGCGCCAGCCACGTCGGCGGACCGCGGCCCCTAAGGGCGAGGCGGGAGGGGGGGAGGGCGAGGTGGGAGGGGGGAGAAGGAGGGAGGGAGGGGGGGAGGGCGAGGTGGGAGGGGGGAGAAGGAGGGAGGGAGGGGGGGAGGAAGGGAGGGAGAGAATGAAAGGGAAGGGGAGAGGGAAGGCGAGAGGGAAGGGGAGAGGGAAGGCGAGAGGGACAGGGACAGGGACAAGGAGGGAAGGCGAGAGGGACAGGGACAGGGACAAGGAGGGAAGGCGAGAGGGACAGGGACAGGGACAAGGAGGGAAGGCGAGAGGGACAGGGACAGGGACAAGGAGGGAAGGCGAGAGGGACAGGGACAGGGACAAGGAGGGAAGGCGAGAGGGTCAAGGACAGGGACAAGGAGGGAAGGCGAGAGGGACAGGGACAGGGACAAGGAGGGAAGGCGAGAGGGACAGGGACAGGGACAAGGAGGGAAGGCGAGAGGGTCAAGGACAGGGAC
>NC_061838.1:1467288-1469788 GCF_019202785.1 Penaeus chinensis | reverse complement strand
CTGGCTTACAACTAAACAGAGAGCGAGGCAAAAGCATGATAAACAGGAGACGAGACGACAAAAGCAATAGCCCAGACGATCGGAAAGATGCTTCGAAGCTGAGGACGATAGGAGGGCTCAGCAAAGGGGCGCTAGAGTGAGTGAGGGCGAGAGAGAGAGAGAGGAGAGACGAGAGAGAGGAGAAGAACGCTGAGAGTCAGACGAGGGGAGGAGGACGGATGAAGAGACGAGAGAAGATGAAGAAAGAGGAAGAGAGGAAAGAGAGAGTGAAATGAGGAGCGGGGAAGAGGCAGAAAGGGGGAGTAGAGAAGGGGAGGAGGTAGAGAAAAAGAGGAGAGAGGGAAGAAGCGGAGGGAGAGGGAGAGAGAAGATAAGGAACATAGAAGCGGGAGAGAAAGAATGAGGCGACGGAAGAGAGAGAAAGATGGTGGAGAGTAGAGGCGGGTTATGAGGATGATGGAGGAAGAGAAATGAAGAGACGAGAGGGAGAGAGAGAGGGCAGCGAGAGAGAAGAGTAGTGGATGAGATGAGGCGAGAGCGCAGAGAGTACGGAGCGGAGAGAGACGAGGAGGGACGAAGAATGGGCGAGCAATAGGGACATAGCACGAGAGGAGAGAAATAGATGTGGAGCACAGAGAGAAAAGAGGAGGAGAGAGGAGAATGGAGGAAAGAGGAGAGAGGACAAGAGAAGGAGAGGACGGAGGAGACGAGCGAGAGAGAGAGAGAGAGCGAGAGACGAGCAGCGAGGAGAAGAAAGAGAGATGAGAGAGCAATTAAGAGAGAGAGAGAGATAGATGTGCGGAGACGAGTCCTGAGTCGGGAGGAGAGGAGAAGAGACGGAGAGAGGAGAGAGAGAGATCAGAGAAGAGAGAGGGACGCGATTAGTGGTGAGAGGAGAAGAGAGAGGGAGGGATGACGGATGAGGGACGAGGAGAGTGAAGAGAGTCGTGGATGGAGGAGAGGCATATGAGACAGAGAGAGGAGAGAAAAGAGAGAAAGGGATGAAGAAGTGAGAGAAAATAGAAGGAGAAAGAGAAAGAGAGAGAAGAAAGAGTGAGAGATGTAGAGAGAGAGAGAGAGAGGGAGGAAGAGAGGGGGATGAGAGGAGAGCGAAGGAGAGAGAGGAGGGAGAGAGAGGATAAAGAGAGAGAGAGAGGGGAAGAGGTCGGCGAGAGCGAGAGAGGAGTGAGAGAGACGAGATGGATGAGGAGGAAGCAGGGATAAGAGAGGAGAGAGAGATGGAAGAGAGAGAGTGCGAGAAGAGAGGAAGATGAGTGAGCGAGAGGGACGAGAGAAGCAGGAGATGAGAGGAGAGAGAAAGAGAGGAGAGAAGAGATTGGAGAGAGGACAGAGATTCGAGAGAGAGAGAGGGTTGGGATCGAGAGAGAGATAGAGAGGTAGGGGAAGAGAGAGAGAGAGAGAGAGAGTCTGCAAGAGAGAGAAGCTGTAAAAACGGAAAGATTAATATATAGGTGGCATATATCATACGCTTTGGTCTCGCTTGAGGATTTAGTTACTTATCGATTGTAAGTGAAAAAAAAAAAGAAGAGAAGAAAAGAAAGTGGGGGGAAAAGAAAAGGAAGAAGAGAGGAAAGAGAAGGGAAGGAGGGGGAGGGGGGGAGGGGGGGGGGGGGAAAGAAACAAATAACCTAAGCTTATCTTTATTTTTCTTTCTTTCTCCCGTCTTCTCCTATTTGGTATGGGGGGGGGAAAAACAATTTTCCTTAATCAAAAAGGGGGATCCAGAGAATAAATATCCCTTTTTATTATAAAATAAAAAAAAGGTTGCTTTAATACTTTTGAAAGTTTCGTCTAACCCGGTTTATAAGAGAGGTGTTTCCAAAGGTAATACGAAAACCGTGTGAAAAATTAATCGCAACCCATCGGGCTGAAAAGCCTAGCCCGGGGGTCCGCCATTATAAATAAACCAGACGAAAGATAATCTGATTTCTCCCCACTTTCCTGCAACAGCGTGTCTCGCCTGCTTTCCCGGGGGGGCTCGTCAGACTGGGGGTTCACGGGTTTCCATTTTGCCCGGGTTGGGGGGGGGGGAGGGCAGGGGGGGGGAGGGCGGGCTGGGAAATGATGCGTGTGATTTTTGTTTTTGTAAGGGGGGTGGGGAGGGGGTGGGGGGAGGGGGGGGGGGGGGGGGGGGGGCGGAACGGGGGGGGGGGGGGGGAATTCGGACATAACGAGAAAATAGGGGAAGAAAGACGAAGAGAACGAGGGCAAGGAGACTGATCAGCCTTAGGGGAGCGATTTTCTCTCTCTCCCCTCTCTTATATTTTTTTTTTCTCTCTCTCTCTCTCTTCTTTTCCTTTTCTCTTTCTCCTTCCTTTCTCTCTCTCTCTTTTTCCCCCTTTTTCTCTCCTCTCTCTTTTATCCCCTTACTTCTTCTCTCTTCTTCTCTTTCCCCTCTCTCTCTCTCTCTCTCTTCCCTCTCCCTCTCCTCTCCCCTCTTCCCTCTCCCCCCCCCCTCTTCCCCTCTTCCCTCCTTTCC
>NC_061838.1:1444788-1452288 GCF_019202785.1 Penaeus chinensis | reverse complement strand
GCAGAATCTTTGTAAATAAACAAGATGCAACACAGATATATAATGCAATACAAGACATATAGAGAATAAAGGGTTTCATAAAACAAAAACTGACCAATTCGCTAACCATTGGGTATGATAGGGGACAAGAAAACAATGACTTTTCTTTCATGGAATATACGTGGTGTTGCAGAATACTTTTCAAGCACTAATCCAGGGATACACACCGTTTTTCTTGGGGTTAAGTCAGCTTTTAACATGGCAAACAGTGACATTATTCTAGAACAATGATTAAGCTTTGGTATCCGGGGTAAATTACTGAGCTGGATTAGAATGTATCTTTCAAACAGATCTGCAAGTGTCTTGTTCAGGGGAATGAGAAGTTCCACTCCACTATCCTCTGAACTTGGGACGCCACAGGGAGGAGTTCTCAGCCCTATGCTGTTCAATGTCCTCATGCACAAGCTGGTGGCAAATATTCCGCTTGGGGATGGTGAATCCATTATATGCTATGCTGATGCCATGTGTCAGAGCATCATCACAAGAGAGGAAGCTAATCATTCTCGACAAACTCACAAGGGTGTGGATAAGTCATCTCGACTGAGAAAACAATGGCTCCCAACCCTTGCAGCATCCCCTTCCCACTTTTCACATAGGTGACCAGGAGCTCGACATGTGTCGTAAGTATAAATATCTCGGGGAGAACGTGATCCTTTCTCTAAAGAAGAGACTCTGGGAGAGACTGAAACTGAAGGTTCTTGTCGGAAGAGAATATGGCATCATGCTAAGCTCGCTAGACTGTTTTACTTGGCTTTTATAAGGTCAGTTGTAAGGAATCAGAAATAAATAGCTTGGAGGTAGTGCAAAATGAAGCTACGGGGATTATCCTCGGCGCGCCGAGAACAGCAAGGATAGTGACTATAACGAACTTACTATCCACTTCAGATAGAATAATATTTATTTCCACCATATTTGGGGTCTAAGCTCTCGGGGATCCCTTATATCTTTCAGATTTCCAAAAAAAACTGCAACATAAAGTCACGCAAGCAGACGTGACTAATCACACACACGCGCGCCCTCTGATGAACATTACAAAGCTCAAAGTCCCAATTAGTAAAATACCAAAAGGTCGATCCATTCCACCATGGGAAAAATCAACAGTGGTCATGCACCTTACATGTCAGTGTACATAACTGCGTGTTAAAACAAATTGCGTTAGCAACGGTAAAGGGACACACACAGTCTATGGGCGATGATGTTTACGAGTGTTACGCTGACGGATCAGTACAGTCTGGATACAAAGCCGGTTGTGCTTGGGCTGTATACAAAAATGGCTTACTGCAACATCAAGTTAATATGGGAGTGCAATATTGGGCCAGCACTACATAAAAGGAGTTGGCAGGTATACTCCTTGCAACGGAATTCTTAATGTCTCGGGGCTCTTAATGTCTCTGTGACTCTCAAAGTGCAATTAGGACACTAAATTCTTTCAAAGCAGGTGGCGATGAGGAAATTGTGAGTTGCATTAAGCGTAACGTAACTTGTGCAATAGAGCGCAATTTCAACATTCAATTTGTATGGATACCATTTCATGTTGGCATACGCAAGCACGACCACGTAGACTATTTGACGAAGTAAGCCTGCAGCAAAGATACTGGGAACATAGATCTTGGGATGCCTCTTGCTAGGGACAGCAAGCCTTCCTAGGGTGGCACCGAAGGCAAACCAGACAATGTAAAGTTGTTTTTTGTCCAGAATACGTTTAGGTTACAGAATGTAAAGGCAACTGCAAGGTGCAAGAAATGCAGATGTATCTAGATGTAGACTGTGTAACAAGTGAACGCTTAAGGATTATATCTCGGAATGTCATGTGATACAGCCATTTAGACCACCTAACATGAGGTATAAAGAACCATGAGAATATTTCATTTCCTGATACATTGGAAGATATACTCGTACTATACCCTAAATTTACTATACAAAACTGCCGTAAACAAAGAAGTGTTATGTAAACACAGTGGCAAAAACATCAACGTAATATCTTTTGTATGATGTATGATTTATATTTTTATTTTAGAATGTACAATTACAGTAGTCACAGAATACCGCACTATGTCAAATATATATAAAACTGTTATCATCACGCCTGAGCAGATAGCCAGGTTGGTAAATGAACTATATTTTTGGATTTACTTTGGGCTTCCCTCCCCATCTTTTCAGCGCAGCACGACCGCACGAGGACAACAGACGGTCAAGCAGACTACCTACATGAACGCCAGAAATAGCACAGTGCTCGCTACGGGGCCCAGCACCAGGTGCCCTCTCTCTACCCTTCTTCTGAACAAATATCTTAAAAAAAACGAAGGAAGTTATAATCTTGATCTCTCCCGAGGAAAATGTCTTCTATCTTACCTTTTCTATCTTTCAGTAAGGAATTAAAAGCCTGTTGACTAATACAGTCAGTCAATAGCTGCAACGAAATATTGCTCGGTCGCACGAACCTCCAGTCCCGAATTTAAGGATTTCCAAGTCTTTCTGGATTTAGGCTCGAGAGCTTGATTGGTTCTTCATAAGCTAATGGTAATAATGAGAGAAAAATAAAAGACCTGGCATAAATAACAATAATAATTATGATGATAATAGCCCTCATAATATGAATTCAATGGTAAGGATGAAAAAAGAGAAAGCGACATTGGTAAAGACAACGAATTTATTCCTCACACTGCTGCGATAAGGAACCCGGCACCAACCCAGCAAGAGTAACAACGTGAACGACAATAACGGCATCTAAAACAACGCGATGAAAGGTTCTCAAAGGCTGGAACTTCGCCGCAACGGACACGAACACAAATCTGTACGTAGAGCAGAGCAAGCATCCCTATGCAATGTTAGAACAAAACCACATACTTACGTGATCCTTAGAAGCTAGATCAAGGAAGGGTTTGTACTCGAAACTCACCTGCAAGAGAATTAAAAATAAATGTTAGGGATAATGTTGATAAATACAAGTGAGCAATATATATTGAAAGACTAATTAAGCGATGGTATATGCAAATCTGGTGTGAAATCATGTGCAATACTGCAATTTTTGGTACACTTTAAACGGAATTCCAAAGCACATAAAACAACACATTATCATTTTCATTGCTATTATCATTTGTTACATAATAGAAAAAAAAATGGAAAAAAAAAAAATCAGTCACTTAGTGATTATGCATTACTCGCATCTCCAGATATTTCTCAAACAATTAAAATTATCACGATTATCACCGTCATACGTTCAAACAGAACCACATCAAACACACGTCAACAGAAACCAATTCACAGAGAGAGCGACCAATCTCCGGCGAGTCGTCCGCGATATCCCACAGTACATTCTCTTCCACGAGGCACTGAGGACGCGCTTTTGCCATAGGATAGGACGCAGTGCAAGCAGATTTTTCCTTCTCTCTCTCTCTCTCTCCCCGTCCCTCCCTCCCTCCCTCCAGCCGCCTCCCCACCCTTCCCCCTTCTCTCCCTCCCTCCGCCACTATCCCCCCACCTTCCCCCTCTTCCTCCCCCGAGAACAGACAGAAGCGAGCTGATGCTTTCATCTAAAAGGAACAACGGAGCAAGAATAGAATTAATTATACATTTCCTCATGGCGCGGCTGAGTTTAAATTCGGCGGAGCGACCGATTTCTTCCCTCTCCTTCTTTCCTTCTTTGCCTCTTCTACGTAGAGGGGAGGGCGAGAGTAATTTTCTTTCCTTGGTTATCGTTCGTCAGGAATTTGCATAAAAGAGCACTCTGCTGATTCTTAATTTCAACTTGTGTTATTACAAATTCTAATATCATTACTGTCATTGTTATTATCATTAACATTATCCTACTCATCATCATCGTCATTCTTGTGATTATCATTATCATTATAATCATTACCATTATATCAATCATAAATTTCATCATTATTACCATTACATTATCATCATCATCATCATTATCATCATAATAATATTACTAATAATACTAAACATAATAATAATATTACTATTATCCTCATTATCATTACTACTCATATTCCTTCCTTTACGATTACTAGTCATAATAATGGCTATAGAAATAATAATAATAATAACGATGACAATAATGATGATAATAAAAATGAAAATGATAATGACAAGGCTGCTGCTGACGAGGATACTATTACTATCACTATTACCATCGCTATTAATATGGTTATCATCATTATCATCAAAATTACCATGATTATTAGTATTGTCCTTATCATTGTGTTACCATGTTAGTATTGGGCAACGTTTCGTCGCTTAACACTAACTTCTCCTGATCGATTTCGAAGTAAATTTCGACCTTACCGATTTCCCTTATCGTGTCACTGGGAACTCATCTTTGGATCTGTTCACAGCCTTTTTAAAATAACGATGATAATAATAATATGGCAACAGCAATAATGATATAGTAATAATACTACTACTAATAAAGTAAACTACTTATAGTATTATTTGGAATAGCATCCACGAAAAGCGGTTTTCACCAAATGATAATTCTCCTCCTCCTCCTCCTCCCTCGTCTTCCCCCGCCCATTCATACGTCTTCCTGCACGTGTTATAAATAACGACGGAAAAGTGATTTTTTAAATCCGACACCTCCCTGCGCGTCTTTCCTGCTTTCGACCAAGCGCCACGAGGGTCATCTGCGCAGGAAATCGGCCCGAGATCCCACGTCGCGCTTTGGATTCCAGCGAAGGGCCTGGGTTTCTGCGGACGCCAGGGGTCGCTAGCCGTAGGGGGGACGTGGGAAGGGGGGGCTGCAAAAGGGTTACAGCAGCAGTACCGAAGGCAGAGGAGTTTGTACAGACAAAGAAAATAAAAATGTATGAAAGCACTCTTTACTTATACAACGCTGAATATGGAAGTATCAATTAAAAAACGAATTATAAAAACAAATATGAAAATGCAAATAATAAAATCAATAAAAATACAAATAATCCTTGTTAACTCCGTCGACGGCCGGAGTTGGCCTGCCTGCCTGCCGGCTGCGGCGACACGCCCGACCTGCGTTCAGCGCGAATGCTAATGCGATCCTCAAAAAACAAAACAAAAGAAAAAAGAAAATCGTCAAGCAGGACAGCCTTTGCCTAAACAATACCTGTGGTTTATAGAAAATATCTGAGGGTGGGCGGCCCTGACACGCCACACGAGCTAATGACATCCGCCACCCTTCTAGGCCGGAGTCCGTCGCTCATATCGTTGCATTTGTCGACTAGGTGGTAGTAGTTTGCTTTCACTATACTATATTATACTTAATATATGTATGTCTGCATATATGTATGTATATACACATAAATGTATGTCTGCATATATGTGTGTATATACGCACACATGCATGTATATATTATACATACACATGCATACATATATATGTACATACATGTATGCACACACACACACACACACACACACACACACACACACACACACACACACACACACACACACACACACACACACACACACACACACACCAAACGTAAGAACCCAAGGAAAAAAAAGAACAGACCAGAACAGAAAGAAAGAAAGAAAGAAAAAAAGCCAGAGGGATAATGACGTAAAGCTCTTTCTCGCAATTCCTCCGAAATAATTTACGCTGACGTCCTTTCCCAAAACGGCGTAGAGCTGAAGACATTTCCTACGGGAAAGAAAACAGAAACGAGAGGGAGAAGCTCAGACACACAAAGGCAGGTTCACATCCTACTCTGACATGTGGGAAGGGAGAGGGAGGGGAGAGGCAGGCGGAGAGGATTAGGGAGAAACAGTGGAGAAGAGGGAGAGGGAGAATAAGCATGAACAGTGAAAGGATGATGGAGAGGGAGGGCAGGAGAAAGGAAATGAGGGAGAAAGGGAGAAAGGGATAGAGGAAGAGAGGGAGAAAGGGAGAGAGAGGAGGGAGAGAGAGAGAGAGGGAAGGAGGGAGGGAGGAAGAAAGAGAGGGGGAAAGGGGAAGGCGACGGCAAGAAGCAGAGAGGAGAAAGTCCCCCCTATTTCGATCTCCGTTTTCTTTGATCACTTATCACGAGGCAATGACGTCAGAACATTACAAAATCCGAAATGACCCTGGAACATGTGAATCAGGCATGACTTTTAATTATAGACTTCCTAAGATGTGACTATGATTTTTTTTTTTTTTTACAAGAAAGAACGTCTTTGTGAGCATGAGCTTCAAAGCCTGTTCATTTCATTTCCGTCAAAAATGTTGCGTATTTGCAGTGTAACGGTTCGTTGTATGTTCATCTATATCTATCTACAACAGCCTTAATCTGTCAGCCTATACAGGCTATACAGACTGTGGGCCATGGGTAAATGTATACTATAGGTACATGTAGGTGTGGATATACATATACATATACATACACATACACATACACATACACACATGTATGTACCTAGAGAGAGAGAAAGAGACAGAGAAAGAAAGAGAGAGAAAGAGAGAAAGAGAGAGAGAGAGAGAGAGAGAGAGAGAGAGAGAGAGAGAGAGAGAGAGAGAGAGAGAGAGAGAGAGAAAGCGAGAAAGAGAGAGAGAGAGAGAGAGAGAGAGAGAGAGAGAGAGAGAGAGAGAGAGAGAGAGAGAGAGAGAGAGAGAGAGAGAGAGAGAGAGAGAGAGAAAGAGAGAGATAAAGAGAGAGAAAAAAGAAAGAAAGAGGGAGAGAGAGAGAAAGAGAGAGAATGAGAATGAGAATGAGAATAAGAATAAGAATGAGAGAGAGAGAGAGAGAGAGAGAGAGAGAGAGAGAGAGAGAGAGAGAGAGAGAGAGAGAGAGAGAGAGAGAGAGAGAGAGAGAGAAGAGAGAAAGAGAGAAAGAGAGAAAGAGAAAGAGAAAGACAGAGAGAGAGAGAGAGAGAGCGAGCGAGACACATATAGATACAAATAAGCCCCGTTCTGAGCCCCGCAGTCCTCGTCAACCGGCCTTTCCCGACGGCGGTCACGTTCCTCCGCGATGCCATCTCGTCAGGTTTCCTTATGCCCTCAAAAGGCGGATAAATGACATCGCTTATTTTTCAGACTCCTTATCTCCCCGGGGTTTGATTAGACAGGAATCAAGGAGCAATTGAATCATCAAAGTTAAACGTTCCTCGGATATTTAAACAGTTCGGAGTGTGCGCGGCGCTGGAGCGGGGCTGGTCCTTTACCAGGCTAAGGATCATTTATTTTTTCCACGCGTGAAAATCGAAGGGTTTCATCCAGCTCTTCGGGAAGCAGCTGAGACGCCCTCCGTCTCCCTTTCCTTCTTTCTGTCTCTATCTGTGTGTGTGTGTGTGTGTGTGTGTGTGTGTGTGTGTGTGTGTGTGTGTGTGTGTGTGAGAGAGAGAGAGAGAGAGAGAGAGAGAGAGAGAGAGAGAGAGAGAGAGAGAGAGAGAGAGAGAGAGAGAGAGCGAGAGAGAGAGAGAGATAATATATATATATATATATATATATATATATATATATATATACACATTTTACCTGCTACGCAACCCGGAATTCAC
>NC_061838.1:1422288-1424788 GCF_019202785.1 Penaeus chinensis | reverse complement strand
CACTGTCTCTCACTCACTCTCTCTCTCTCTCTCTCTCTCTCTCTCTCTCTCTCTCTCTCTCTCTCTCTCTCTCTCTCTCTCTCTCTCTCTCTCTCTCGCTCTCTCTCTCTCTCACTATTTCTCTCACTGTTTCTCTCTCTCCCCCTTTTTCTGTCTCTTCCCCATTATCTATCTCTCTCCTTTTTTCCTCTCTCTCCCTCTCTCTTTCTTTTCCTCTGTCTCCCTCTCTCTTTCTTTTCCTCTCTCTCCCTCTCTCTTTCTTTTCCTCTCTCTCCCTCTCTCTTCCTTTTCCACTCTCTCCATCTCTCTTCCTTTTTCTTTCTCTCCCTCTCTCCTTCTCTCTTCCTCTCTCCCTCTTTCTTCCTCTCTTCCTCTCTCCCTCTCTCTTCCTCTCTCCCTCTCTCTTCCCCTCTTCCTCTCTTCCTCTCTCCCTCTCTCTTCCTCTCTCCCTCTCTTTTCCCCTCTCCCTCTCTCTTCCCCTCTCCCTCTCTCTTTCTCTCTCCCTCCATCATTCTCTTTCCCTCTCTCTTTCCCTCTCTCTTTCTCTCTCCCTCCATCATTCTCTTTCCCTCTCTCTTTCTCTTTCCCTCTCTCTGACCTCTAAGGACGAAATGAGATGTACACACAGACACGTGGAGATTCGTGCGCACACACACACACACACACACTCGTGAATATAATGACGCTTACATACACACGTGAAGTTATACTCTCATACACTAATATGAACATTTTATGAAGATAAGACGCACAAACACAGTATCTTTTTTTTTTTTTTTTTTTTTTTTGTGAGAGACAATAGAGGGTGAAAAGTATGTTATTTGTACGGTATGCGTTACCAGAGTTACGATAAGTGACTATAATGAAAAACAGAAAGAAAAAAACGGTTTACAATATAGATTAGAAAAAGCGGTGATAATGCTAATGATAACGATATAAATTACTGCTGGTGAGACGATATTGCAACACTGTACTGATAATTGCAATTGATGACGTGATGAACATGACGACGATGATATCCTAACAACCATAACTTTAACAACAAAAGTAACATCGACAAAACAAAAATAAAACACGAAAAACAACGACAAAAACAATCACACCATCGCCAAACGAAAGCATTCTCCCCCAACAAGAACAACAACAACAACAACAGCAACAACAACAACAAAGAGAATGACACGTATGACAAGCGCCAAGGTTACGTATCAAGAATTTTCCTGTGTGATATCAGGCTATTTTTAAAAAGGCGGTCACCTGCGCCTCTCGGGCCCGGCGGCCTCACCTCGCTTGATACCCGCTTCGAGCCGCTTCGACCCCTCGCCTCCCCTCGCTCGACACCCGCTTCGAGCCGCTTCGACCCCTCGCCTCGGGCCGCTTCGACCCCTCGCCTCGGGCCGCTTCGACCCCTCGCCTCACCTCGCTCGACACCCGCTTCGACCCCTCGCCTCCCCTCGCTCGACACCCGCTTCGAGCCGCTTCGACCCCTCGCCTCCCCTCGCTCGACACCCGCTTCGAGCCGCTTCGACCCCTCGCCTCCCCTCGCTCGACACCCGCTTCGAGCCGCTTCGACCCCTCGCCTCGGGCCGTTTCGACCCCTCGCCTCACCTCGCTCGACACCCGCTTCGACCCCTCGCCTCCCCTCGCTCGACACCCGCTTCGAGCCGCTTCGACCCCTCGCCTCGGGCCGTTTCGACCCCTCGCCTCGGGCCGCTTCGGGCTCTTAAGAGGGGCAGGACCATCGTATAAACGTTTTTGAGTCTGCAACACTCATCGTCAGTGTGCAATAAAGGTAAAGAGGATTCAGAACATTATCTTTAAACATGCAAATATACAAAAAAAAAGTTGCATACGGAATGATATCACAGACAATTCTTTGTAAGGAAGATCATGATTAAGTTAAGGGTTATACAACTTATTAATGCAGTAAGTCTAAGAGATCATGAATTATTATAGAGAACTTTATAGCATATAAATCAAGAAAACCATGAATAACTTTATCTATCTACCTTCCTATCTATCTATCTATATGTCTAAATATTCTATATGTATAATTTATAATATATATAATATAAATAAATATATAATATATACAATATATATAGTACATAATTAATACATACACACACACACACACACACACACACACACACACACACACATACACACACACACACATACACACACACACACATATACATACATGATATATATATATAATAAATAATATGTATGTTATATATATATATATATAATATATAATATATATATATATATATATAGTATATGTATATATAATACATGTGTATATATAAATAATATATATATATCATATACAATATATTACAAATATAATATTTATAAAATATATATGATATTGGTATATATAACATACATACATATAAATAATATATAAAATATATATAAAAAATATATAACACATATATAATGCATACATATGCATATATATATATATATGCATATATACAATATATATACA
>NC_061838.1:1417288-1419788 GCF_019202785.1 Penaeus chinensis | reverse complement strand
ACGATGACGACTATGAAAATGAATATGATGATGAATATGATAAATATGGATAGGGATACGATGGTGATAATAACAATAACAATACTAACCATAGTCAAATAACAATGCAAAACAACCACAACAACAAAACTCCAGGAAACAGTGCCGAATGAACGAACACATTTTGCACACTTCGCTGCTACACGACCAGACATGGCCGCCCTCCTCTCACACGTGCCAATCAAGCCTACGCGCCGCCTGCAGAGAGCTCAGATGACCTCAGCTGGCTCTCCCGGCAGCTGGTCCTTAAGGGGCATGCTTGGAGGAGTTACTCGGCCTCACAGACACAAGCAGGAATCTCGCGGCTCAATTCAAGACATCTGTCACGAGGCTCTTTCATTCCCGTTACTTGTATGACATGTCTTGCCAGTATCATGATCGTTACTGTCGTCTTGGTGATTATCAGTATTATTAGTAGGTTATTGGACATTATTTTCTTTCATTACTACGACCACCACTGATATCCATCGTTGCGTTCTTGCACAAACTGTTTGTTTTAATATTAATTATCTTTGTGTAAGAGCGACGTCGGACATCTATTATGAACATAGCGGATACGCTTGGAAAGAGAATAAAACGAGAAAGAAGAGAGAGAGAGAGAGAGAGAGAGAGAGAGAGAGAGAGAGAGAGAGAGAGAGAGAGAGAGAGAGAGAGAGAGAGAGAGAGAGGGGGGGGGAGGAGAGGAGAGGGAGAGGGGGGAGAGGGAGAGGAGAGAGGGAGAGGAGAGAGGAGAGAGAGAGAGAGAGAGAGAGGAGAGAGAGAGGAGAGGAGAGAGAGAGAGAGAGAGAGAGAGAGAGAGAAAGAGAGAAAAGAAGAGAGAAAGAGAGAAAGAGAGAGAGAAAGAAGAGAGAGAAGAGAGAGAGAGAGAGAAGAAGAGAGAGAGAGAGAAGAGAGAAGAGAGAGAGAGAGAAGAGAGAGAGAGAAAGAAGAGAGAGAGAGAGAGAGAGAGAGAGAGAGAGAGAGAGAGAGAGAGAGAGAGAGAGAGAGAGAGAGAGAGAGAGAGAGAGAGAGAGAGAGAGAGAGAGAGAGAGAGAGAGAGAGAGAGAGAGAGAGAGAGAGAGAGAGAGAGAGAGAGAGAGAGAGAGAGAGAGAGAGAGTCAGTCAGGCCACTCTCTCTCGTTTCGCTCGCCGCCGGTGTCTCGTGTCGTCACGTCATATCGTTAATTTTTTCAACCATTATCTTACTCTCTCCCTCGCCGTTTCTCCGAGTGAGAGGATTCCAAAGCCTGTTTGCGTTGAGATAAGGAAAGATAGCGGCCAGGTGGAGACCGGAAACCCTCAGGTTAAATAATCGCGGCCGATTTCCCGACGCCGCCTTTGGCCCAAGGGTATGGACTTGGTATTAAAGAAGTAGCGATAATATGAACACGAAGAGTAGAGGAGAGAAAAGAAAAGAAAAGAAAAAAAATAATAAGCAACACATCAAAACAACCCCTTTATTACAAACATAGGAAATATATATATATATATATATATATATATATATATATATATATATATACATACACTTTTTTTCTTCTTCAAATCTCTACAGAAGAAATTCCTCCAAAACAAACACATTCCTGTTTACTTGTTCTGTTTTACGCACGTATTTTTCTTCCTTTCCTTCTTTTAATTTATTTTCCTTTCTATTTGTTTCCCTCTTCGTTCTCTTCCCTTTTCTACTTTGTCGTTCCCTTTCCCTCTTGTTTCTTTATCTCCTTTTCTTCTCATTCCTTCTTTTCTCTCTTGCTTCTCTATCTTCTTTATCAAATTCCCTTTTTTTACGAAGAGACGATGGACAAATCAAACAAATAAAAATCAAATAAAAGTCAAATAAAAAACGGCGATACGAGTGAAATAAATGAATAAAGACGATAGAGGCGATGAAAATAGAGAAGAGAAAGCAAAAGGAGAAAATGAGGATTTAAAGCAAAGAAAAAAAAAAAGGCAAAATATAGAAAACGGCGTAACTTGTGAAAAAGAAAATGAAAATGAAAAAAAAACCTTTTTAAACGCGATTTTCAGTTATCATTTTCCGTCTTCATTCTTCTGTTTATCGTGAATTTCTCTTCGTTTTCTTTTTCTACGTTGAGGAAGGGGAGACAGGGAAGGAATAAGAAGAGGAAGAGGAGGAAGAACAAGAGGAAGAGCTGGATGAGGAGGAGGAATAGGAGAGGAAGGAGGGGGAGAAGGGAGGAGGGGGAGGAGGAGGAGGAGGAGGAAGCGGAGGAGGAGAAGAGGAAGGAGGAGGAGGAGAGGAAGGAGGAGGAGGAGGATGAGAAGGACGAGAGGAAGGAGGAGGAGGAGGAGGAGGAGGAGGAGGAGGTGGAGGAAGGAGGAGGAGGAGGAAGACGAGAAGGAAGAGGAGGAGGAGGAAGACGAGAGGAGGGAGAAGAAGAAGGAGGAGGAGAAGGAGGAGGAGGAGAAGGAGGAGGACGAGAGGAAGGAGGAGGAGGAGGAGGAGGAGGAGGAGGAGGAC
>NC_061838.1:1404788-1407288 GCF_019202785.1 Penaeus chinensis | reverse complement strand
TCTTTCTCTCGCTTCTCTCCTGTCTACTTATTTCTCCTCTCCTCTGGTCTCTTCCTCCTCTTCTCATTTCTTGCAGCCTTCTCTTCTCTTACTTCTTTTCTTTCTCGTCTGTCCTATTTCTCATTCTGTCCTCTCATTCTCCTCTTTTCTCACCTCTTTCTGTCCTCTCTTCTCTCCTCTTTTCTCACCTCCTTCTGTTCTCTCTTCTCTCCTCTTTTCTCACCTCCTTCTGTTCTCTCTTCTCTCCTCTTTTCTCACCTCCTTCTGTCCTCTCTTCTTTCCTCTTTTCTCACCTCCTTCTGTTCTCTCGTCTCTCCTCTTTTCTCACCTCCTTCTGTCCTCTCTTCTCTCTTCTTGTCTCCTCACTTCCCTCTCTTCTCCCTCCGGTTCCTGGGACGCTATTCACGGAAGGTCATAAACTCCGAAATTCGTCTTCGGCAGAAAAAAAAAGTATTTGACTCCGAGATCTCGCCTGGTCCTGCGTGGCACCGATTTCAGTCAGTGACTCGGCTGATGTTAATGGCGGGTGTGAGAGGTTCCCCCGCGCGTCAGGACCGTCTTGAAACTGGCCTTATGAGACGCTCACAACAATATTTCACAGTCGCGGAAGACAACTCCGCGTCTGTAATATGGAAGTCATTCGTTCCACTCTTTTGCTAATTGTTTCTCCGTGATTGCTGTAAGTTTCTCGAAGATAAATTCAAATGGCGTCTTCTCGGCTGACGCAATGACAACAAATGTACAGGTGCCACGTAAACAAATAGGTAAGATTTGGGTTGCTATATACTTGAGATTATACATCAAATTATTATTAAAGGGTCTTTTAAGAAACTATGTACGGACTAACTTTGAAACGTGGCACGGGTTTAAGTCAAAGACGAAATCGCTAAATGGCAATCTTTGGAACGAGATATGGAGAAATTTGACGTCGATTTTTGAGTCAAAGACTGTTTCTAGGGAAGTAGTTGAATTTCTCAAGAACTTTTCGTGAATACCGCCCCTAAGCCCCTCCGCCCGCGGCCAGACACGCGCCCAGATCGACACGCACTTGCGGGCGGGAAACACTCGCGCCTGCCGGACACGCGCTTGCAGGCACGTACGCAGACTTACACCGACATATTCACGTACGCAAACATATTACGACATACACGTGCACAAATATTGATGTACACAAACACACAGATACACACGCATAAACATTCAGATACACACGCATAAACATACAGATATATTCATGTACACTAACACAGAGGTACTTTCAAGTACACGCTACACAGTGACGTACACACACACACATACACACGCACAAACTAAAAGCTACCTGCCCTGCCGACTGACTGTATATTCTTGCTCTCTGTATTCTAAATATGGCATTTCGTAGAAAAAAAAAAAAAAAAATCTGAATCATTACTATTACCTAAATGGTTATTATTCAAAGCCATCACGCATTTCCCAAAGTCATTTAATTGGCGATTCTGACTTTCTGTGAACAATCTTATCGGGACCTTATCTTGCACTGTCGCCTGATAGATAAGGAAAGAAAACCTTCATACGAGGAATCCACACAATGTTATTTTTTCTCTCATGAGGTAAATTTTACAATTTGCAATTCATGCCAAAACAAATGTGTTTTCTTATTTTCGTCTTTATTTCTATTATTTTTTTTTTTGACTCTTTGGCATTCTTCCTTTAATTTTTACCTTTATTTTAAATTTCTTTGTTCTCATTTCTATTTTCAGATTTTCTTATTTTAATTTTTAATTTCACTAATACTAATACTATTGCTATGGTTATTATCATAATTCTTCGTATACTCAGAAATTTCATATTTATTTACGGACTTGTCAAAGGCCCCCTTCTACCCTCACCTCGGGTCCAGAGAAGCAAAGGTCAATGGGTCAGCCGGTCCGCACGAGAGCAGAGGCCGAAGCCAAGGTCAGCGGTCGAACTCTCTAATGCTCTGACCTGCACGCCCACGCGCACGCACACACGCACGCACGCACGCACGCACGCACACGCAACGCCTATGGACAGACACATACATACGTGCTATATATGCCGCCCTTTGATCTACATTCCTGAATACAAGCTCCACATACACACAGACACATACAAACGAACATGCACACACACACACACACACACACACACACACACACACACACACACACACACACACACACACACACACACACACACACACGCACGCACGGGTCGGTCTGGTCGCCACACTTCTCAGAAGATAAACAGATGAGGACCACCAGACGCCGGAAACAGCATTAGGAAAACTTTCACAAATCGAGGCTTCGAGAAACCGTAGCGATAATAAGTGATAACATATTACACTTTCCTTGTTCAATGAAGAAACTCAGTCGACTGTGTAAATTTAGAATGCGGAGAAATAAAATCAGATATGCGGATACAACAACACAAATGAGAGGCTTTTCGAAAATATTGCAATATACATCTACTGAACATGAACATACGACGCCCAAATTTG
>NC_061838.1:1384788-1387288 GCF_019202785.1 Penaeus chinensis | reverse complement strand
CTCTCTCTCTCTCTCTCTCTCTCTCTCTCTCTCTCTTCCTCTCTCTCTCTCTCTCCTCTCTCTCTCTCTCTCTCTCTCTCTCTCTCTCTCTCTCTCTCTCTCTCTCTCTCTCTCTTCCTCTCTCTCTCTCTCTCTCCTCCTCTCTCCTCTCTCTCTCTCTTCCCCTTCCTCTCTCTCTCTCTCTCTCTTCCTCTCTCTCTCTCTCTCTCTTCCTCTCTCTCTCTCTCTCTCTCCTCTCTCTCTCTCTCTCTCTCTCTCTCTCTCTCTCTCTCTCTCTCTCTCTCTCTCTCTCTCTCTCTTTCTCTTTCTTTCTCTCTCTCTTCCTCTCACTCTCTTCCTCTCTCTCTCTCTCTTCCTCTCTCTCTCTCTTTTCCTCTCTCTCTCTCTCTCTTCCTCTTCCTCTCTCTCTCTCTCTTCCTCTTCCTATCTCTCTCTCTCTTCCTCTCTCTCTCTCTCTTCCTCTCTCTCTCTTTTCCTCTTCCCCCCTCTCTCTCTCTTCCTCTTCCTCTCTCTCTCGCTCTTCCTCTTCCTCTCTCTCTCGCTCTTCCTCTTCCTCTCTCTCTCGCTCTTCCTCTTCCTCTCTCTCTCTTTTCCTCTTCCTCTCTCTTTCTCTTTGTTTTTCTTTTCATCTTCCTCTTCCTCTCCCTCTCTCTCTTCATCTTACTCTTCCTCTCCCTCTCCCTCTCTTTCTTTTTCTTTCTCTTTCTTTTTCTTTCTTTCTCTCTCTTTCTCTCTATCTCCATCCTTTCTTTCTCCCCCCCTCTCAATCTCTCTCTCTCGAAAAAATAAATAAATAAATAAATGAATGAATAGAAAAAAAATATAATAATAATAAAAAAAAAATAATCATAATTTTATGCAAGACGAATTGTTTTAGTTAATATTTTAGCACTGATAATTAATTTTTGGTTTGCCAATGACCCTTGTTACTATCTTCTTTCTTTTGTGTTTTATACAAATTGACTACATAAGAACAAATGTCACACAATTAGAAATGTAATCTATCTCGAACAGAACCGCCGTCGCCATTCTTTTAGGATATTTATTCCCGTGCATTTAGCGGGACCTCAAAGCAGCGCTAAGTTTTCCGACCTGGCTAAAAGCACGACTCCATCCCGGTCGCAGGTATCCACACTCACGCCTTATCTCGGTCACATTCAATTGCATAATACCCGAAGAGAGAAATCGGTGTGTATATTGTAGTTACGGTGTGAGTTTGAGGAGATTTTGCATACGATATGGTATTTGAACTTTTGGTGACACCATCATTATTGTTATCATCACATTACCTTCATCACAAGCATTACTATCACCATCTGAATCCTGATAATCTAGCCTGTGCCTTGTTGGATATATATAATTTACTTTTATACAAAGGTTTTCATACAGAGATATTCAAATATATTTCGCTCAACAATACGCAGACCCTCTAAGCTTTACAAAAAAAAATATAAAAAATGAGGTGAAAGAACAGTGACAAAAATCAACGAAAAATGTAATGATTATACGAAATGCAAATCGCTCAAAGATGCTGATAAAATTGCAGGACAAACAATACCAACACTAAACACTTACCAAGACCACACTCAGCAACATTCTGCAGCAGTATCGTCTTCCGCCGCCCTCGCTTCTCTCCGACGCAGCCTGGTACGCATTTGCTCTTCTCTCTGCTTCTACGTTAGGCACCGAACAGAGGAACCACATAGAGGCACTGCATAGGAGCACTACTTAGAGGCACCACATAGAGGAGTCCGCGCCACACCACATGCTTTTCTACAAGATGGCTGGACAGTGCCTGTCTTCCCTAGCGTCATCCCCCCCCCCCCCATGCGGAAAGATGCCGTATGGGGGGGGGGGGGATACAGCGCCGGGGTTTGCACCTCGTGAGATGTCGGCACTCAGGCGGACTGGTCAGCAGCCCGTTTTGGTTGTCTGTCCGATGAACTCCACCTCCAAGGGCCGTTGAAATTCTGCCTGGGGGTAAACAGCCCAATTTCAGCCTGGAACAATCGCTTCCTCAGTCTTGAATGGCCTCCTCGCTTTACCTTCACCTCTCTTGACTTATTAAGGCGTGGTTACACTGCCCATCGATTCATCAAATCCAATCATTTTGAGTGGGATTTGCCCATCGATGGGTTTATTCCACTGTTTTTTTGTCCACTCGTCCGAAGCGATGGGCACCCCATCGTCTGTCAATGGACCAGTGGAAAAATCATATTCGTTGAGAGTCTATAGTATACCTGGTATTAGTCTAATTATATATTTTATGCAGTATTATTATTATATATATAAGTAATCTATAATTAATAATCATAATTGTAAATTATCATAGATATACTTATATGAATTATTATTTAAAAAAATCAAACAAAAACAATGCAATATATCTTGTATCCTCATTTGACCGACGAACATAAACAACCGCGCACCTTTTTCGAAGAGGAACAACGTCTTCTCGTCATAAGAATGTGGAATTCGGAGGCAATTACCTCTCTTCTAG
>NC_061838.1:1374788-1377288 GCF_019202785.1 Penaeus chinensis | reverse complement strand
CGCCTCCGCCCTCTTCCTCGTTTCCTTCTTCTTCCCCTTCGCCTCCGCCCTCTTCCTCGTTTCCTTCTGCTTCCCCTTCGTCTCCGCCCTCTTCCTCGTTTCCTTCTTCTTCCCCTTCGCCTCCGCCCTCTTCCTCGTTTCCTTCTGCTTCCCCTTCGTCTCCGCCCTCTTCCTCGTTTCCTTCTTCTTCCCCTTCGCCTCCGCCCTCTTCCTCGTTTCCTTCTTCTTCCCCTTCGTCTCCGCCCTCTTCCTCGTTTCCTTCTGCCTCCCCTTCGCCTCCGCCCTCTTCCTCGTTTCCTTCTTCTTCCCCTTCGCCTCCGCCCTCTTCCTCGTTTCCTTCTTCTTCCCCTTCGTCTCCGCCCTCTTCCTCGTTTCCTTCTGCCTCCCCTTCGTCTCCGCCCTCTTCCTCGTTTCCTTCTTCTTCCCCTTCGCCTCCGCCCTCTTCCTCGTTTCCTTCTGCTTCTCTTCCTCGTTTCCTTCTGCTTCCCCTTCGTCTCCGCCCTCTTCCTCGTTTCCTTCTGCCTCCCCTTCGTCTCCGCCCTCTTCCTCGTTTCCTTCTGCTTCCCCTTCGTCTCCGCCCTCTTCCTCGTTTCCTTCTGCCTCCCCTTCGCCTCCGCCCTCTTCCTCGTTTCCTTCTGCTCCCCTTCGCCTCCGCCTCTTCCTCGTTTCCTCTGCCTCCCCTTCGTTCCGCCCTCTTCCTCGTTTCCTTCTGCTCCCCTTCGCTCCGCCTCTTCTCGTTTCCTCCTTCTCTCTCCCTTCTGTCTCCGCCCTCTTCCTCGTTTCCTTCTGCTCCCCTTCGCCTCCGCCTCTTCCTCGTTTCCTTCTGCCTCCCCTTCGTCCCTCCGCCCTCTTCCCTCGTTTCCTTCTGCTCCCCTTGTCTCCGCCCTCTTCCTCGTTTCCTTCTGCCTCCCCTTCGTCCTCCGCCCTCTTCCTCGTTTCCTTCTGCTTCCCTTCTCTCCCCTCTTCCTCTTCCTTCGCTCTCCCTTCTCTCCGCCCTCTTCCTCTTTCCTTCTCTCCCCTTCGCCTCCGCCCTCTTCCTCGTTTCCTTCTCTTCTCTTCCTCGTTTCCTTCTGCCTCCCCCTCGTCTCCGCCCTCTTCTCTCCTGTTCCTTCTGCTTCCCCTTCGTCTCCGCCCTCTTCCTCGTTTCCTTCTGCTTCTCTTCCTCGTTTCCTTCTGCCTCCCCTTCGCTCCGCCCTCTTCCTCTTTCCTGTCTCTTCCCCTTCGCCTCCCTCTTCCTCGTTTCCTTCTGCCTCCCCTTCGTCTCCGCCCTCTTCCTCGTTTCCTTCTGCTTCCTCTTCCTCGTTTCCTCTGCTTCCCCTTCGCTCCGCCCTCTTCCTCGTTTCCTTCTTCTTCCCCCCCTTCGCCTCCGCCCTCTTCCCTCGTTTCCTTCTGCCTCCCCTTCGTTTTCTCCGCCCTCTTTCCTCGTTTCCTTCTGCTCCCCTCCCCTTCGTCTCCGCCCTCTTCCCTTTCCTCTGCTTCCCCTTCGCCTCCGCCCTCTTCCTCGTTCCTTCTGCCTCCCCTCGTCTCCGCCTCTTCCTCGTTTCCTTCTGCTTCCCCTTCGCCCTCCGCCCTCTTCCTCGTTTCCTTCTGCTTCCCCTTCGTCTCCGCCCTCTTCCTCGTTTCCTTCTCTTCTGCTCCTCATCCTTCGTTCCTCTCCCCTCGTCTCCGCCTCTTCCTCGTTTCCTTCTGCCTCCCCTTCGTCTCCGCCCTCTTCCTCGTTTCCTTCTTCTTCCCCCTTCGTCTCCGCCCTCTTCCTCGTTTCCTTCTGCCTCCCCTTCGTCTCCGCCCTCTTCCTCGTTTCCTTCTGCTTCTCTTCCCCTCTCCTCGTTTCCTTCTGCTTCCCCTTCGCCTCCGCCCTTCTTCTCGTTTCCTTCTGCTTCCCCTTCGTCTCCGCCCTCTTCCTCGTTTCCTTCTGCCTCCCCTTCGTCTCCGCCCTCTTCCTCGTTTCCGTTCTGCCTCCCTTCGTCTCCGCCTCTTCCTCGTTTCCTTCTGCTTCCCCTTCGTCTCTCTCGTTCCTTCTGCCTCCCCTTCGCCTCCGCCCTCTTCCTCGTTTCCTTCTGCTTTCCCCTTCGTCTCCGCCCTCTTCCTCGTTTCCTTCTGCCTCCCCTTCGTCCTCCGCCCTCTTCCTCGTTTCCTTCTGCCTCCCCTTCGCCTCCGCCCTCTTCCTCGTTTCCTTCTACTCCCCTTCGCTCTCGCCCTCTCCTCGTTTCCTTCCTGCTTCCCCTTCGTCTCGCCCTCTTCCTCGTTTTCCTTCTGCCTCCCCTCGTCTCCGCCCTCTTCTCGTTTCTTCTAGCCTCCCCTTCGCCTCCGCCCTCTTCCTCGTTTCTTCTGCATCCCCTTCTCCTCCGCCCTCATCCCTCGTGTCTCTGCTTCCCCTTCGTCTCCGCCTACTTCCTCGTTTCCTTCTGCTTCCCCTTTCGTCAACGCCTTCTTCCTACGTTTCCCTTCTGCTTCCCCTTCGCCTCCGCCTCCTTCCGCGATTGCCTCTGCTTCCCCTTCG
>NC_061838.1:1364788-1369788 GCF_019202785.1 Penaeus chinensis | reverse complement strand
CTCCTCCTCCTCTTCTCCCTCCTCCTCCTCCTCCTCCTCCTCCTCCTCCTCCTCCTCCTCCTCCCCTCTCTCTTCTTCACCCTCCTCCTCCTCCTCCTCCTCCTCCTCCTCCTCCTCCTTATAATCATTACTATTCGAATCATGAATCGCTCAGCACCCAAAGAACTAAATCTTGATTGATATTGCCAAGAGCACACACCTAACACATGTAAATCCTAAACTAAACTAAAGACTAAACTTATAATAGATAAAAAAAAAAAAAAAAAAAAAAAAAAAAAACGAAGAGAGAGAGAGAGAGATAGATAGATAGATAGAGAGAGAGAGAGAGAGAGAGAGAGAGAGAGAGAGAGAGAGAGAGAGAGAGAGAGCGAAAGAGAGAGAGAAAGAGAGAGAGAGAGAGCGAAAGAGAGAGAGAGAGCGAAGAGAGAGAGAGAGAGAGCGAAAGAGAGAGAGAGAGCGAAAGAGAGAACGAAAGAGAGAGAGAGCGAAAGAGAGAACGAAAGAGAGAGAGAGCGAAAGAGAGAACGAAAGAGAGAGAGAGAGAGAGAGAAAGAAAGAAAGAAAGAAAAAAAAAATACACACGTTATCGCATCCATCACAATTTAATCTTCTTTTCGTAAGGAAAACCTTTAAGGCGATCTCAGTTTGAACTTACACGTGGTGATTTTCTGGCTCTTATTACGTCATGATGTCGCGTCGGCGGGGTTGCGGAGTCTGTTTCTCTCTCTGTCTGTCTATCTCTCTGTGTCTGTTTCTGTCTCTCTCTCTTTGTATCTCTGTGTCTGTTTCTGTCTGTCTGTTTTTCTCTTTGTATCTCTGTGTCTGTTTCTGTCTATCCTTGTGTCTGTCTGTCTCTCTCTTTGTATCTCTGTGTTTGTTTCTATCTGTCTGTTTATCTCTCTGTGTCTGTCTGTCTCTCTTTTGTATCTTTGTGTCTGTTTCTGTCTGTGTCTGTCTATCTCTGTGTCTGTCTGTCTCTCTCTTTGTATCTCTGTGTCTGTTTCTGTCTATCTCTCTGTGTCTGTCTGCCTCTCTCTTTGTATCTCTGTGTCTGTTTCTGTCTCTCTGTCTATCTCTCTGTGTCTGTCTGTTTCTCTCTCTGTCTCTCTGTGTATGTTTCTGTCTGTCTGTCTGTCTCTCTGTGTCTGTCTGTCTCTCTCTTTGTATATCTGTGTCTGTATCTGTCTGTCTGTCTATCTCTGTGTCTGTCTGTCTCACTCTTTGTATCTCTGTGTCCGTTTCTGTCTGTCTGTCTATCTCTGTGTCTGTCTCTCTCTCTCTTTGTATCTCTGTTTCTGTCTATCTGTCTGTCTATCTCTCTGTGTCTGTCTCTCTCTTCTTTGTATCTCTGTGTTTGTTTCTGTCTGTCTGTCTATCTCTCTGTGTCTGTCTGCCTCTCTCTTTGTATCTCTGTGTCTGTTTCTGTCTGTCTGTCTATCTCTGTGTCTGTCTGTCTCTCTCTTTGTATCTCTGTGTCTGTTTCTGTCTGTCTGTCTATCTCTGTGTCTGTCTCTCTCTCTCTTTGTATCTCTGTGTCTGTTTCTGTCTGTCTGTCTATCTCTGTGTCTGTTTCTGTCTGTCTGTCTATATCTGTGTCTGTCTGTCTCTCTTTTTGTATCTCTGTGTCTGTTTCTGTCTGTCTGTCTATCTCTGTGTCTGTCTGTCTCTCTCTTTGTATCTCTGTGTCTGTTTCTGTCTGTCTGTCTATCTCTCTGTGTCTGTCTGTCTCTCTCTTTGTATCTCTGTGTCTGTTTCTGTCTGTCTGTCTATCTCTCTGTGTCTGTCTGTCTCTCTCTTTGTATCTCTGTGTCTGTTTCTGTCTGTCTGTCTATCTCTGTGTCTGTCTGTCTCTCTCTTTGTATCTCTGTGTCAGTTTCTGTCTGTCTGTCTCTCTCTTTGTATCTCTGTGTCTGTTTCTGTCTGTCTGTCTATATCTGTGTCTGTCTGTCTCTCTATTTGTATCTCTGTGTCTGTTTCTGTCTGTCTGTCTATATCTGTGTCTGTCTGTCTCTTTCTTTGTATCTCTGTGTCTGTTTCTGTCTGTCTGTCTATCTCTGTGTCTGTCTCTCTCTCTCTCTTTGTATCTCTGTGTCTGTTTCTGTCTGTCTGTCTATCTCTGTGTCTGTCTGTCTCTCTCTTTGTATCTCTGTGTCTATTTCTGTCTGTCTGTCTATCTCTGTGTCTGTCTGTCTCTCTCTTTGTATCTCTGTGTCTGTTTCTGTCTGTCTGTCTATCTCTGTGTCTGTCTGTCTCTCTCCTTGTATCTTTGTGTCTGTTTCTGTGTCTGTCTGTCTGTCTCTTTATTTGTCTCTGTCTGTCTCTCTATTTGTCTCTCTGTGTCTGTCTCTGTGTTTATGCCTGTTTCTCTCTTTCAGTATCTTCGTCTGTCTGTCTATCTGTCTTTTATTGTTTTTTTTCTAAAATATGAATATGTTTCAGACATTTTAAATTACTTGTAAGTATGAGATCTTCCTGTGTAACACCTCTGCTATAAAATTCGGTTTATTTAATTTGTTTTCTTCATAACGTGTCTTCAGTTCATTTCCTATATTCAGTTTTGGTTCCGTAATGACTTTGTTTAAGATCATGTTATATAATCCCTATATATTTAGTTTCATTTCTGTTCGTATTTAAATATATATATTTGTTTTATGTAATCAAGTCCGTAATTAGATTATATAAAACATGTTTCTGATTTCACTTCTGTATAATTAATTTCTATATCAAGTTTCTACTGGTCTTAGATAATGCAGTGCCAATAAATTTATTATCTTTAATGAAACCAACAAGAGGAACAGGTTGCATTTTATCATGTGTTTAACGTAGAGATAGTGACGTAGAGATAATATACGTTGTTACTAACGTCTATGGGCTGCCCTATTTCGGTCGAATCTCACACTACGACTGTTAAAAGTACTGTAATAGTGATGTCACTTCAAGCATGTTAATGATAATATGAGTGGTAGAGAGAAATACAAGGTAATGGTGATGATGAATAGTAATCGTATTGTTCATAATAATAACAACAACAACAGATCAAAAACAATAATGATTCATGTAAAGCCAGTACCTAAAACTGATAACAAATCAAGCGATAAAGATATCCGTAATCGGCAGCCATGAGGCTTCACCTGCTCCAGTCCAATGGTTTCTGACAAGGAAATGTTTTCCACAAATACGCCAACAAGTTTGATTTTTCCGGCAGTCTAAGAAAACGACCAGCTTACAATAAAGAAGTAAAGAAAAAAAAAGAAAAAAAAGAAATAGGGAAAAGCGAGAAGAAAAGAAAAGAAAAGCGATGATAAATGAAAATAAAATAATGAATGGACGAGAAACCACGTGACGAGCGCCATCTATTATGCGAAAGAACAATCGCATATCGACGCCTCCTTTCAATTATTATCGAATTAACAATAGTCTTTCTTTCCGACCGGAAAATCGTTATGAAAAATTCGTTCTCTTTCTTTTCTCCGTTCTTGGAAAGCATGCACAGGAAATTGAAAACAAAGGTAGATTTGCGGTGTCAATATGTTCATTTGGATTACACATTTCTAAGGAAGCAATATATATTTTTTTAAATATAATTGGTCGGAAAAAGTCTAATTGTACATTGAAAGGAAAGATATTAGAAGTAATATGTCATCTGTGAAGCGTAATTCTTCGATGAATCATATATGTATGCCACATATTCAGTTATAAATGGTATCTTAGTTTCAAAGTCAAGTAATAAGTATAATATTTAAAACGAAACTACAATGAATATTTGCAGTAACTGCCAATAAAAGATTGCAACACACAGACCTAGACACAAGGCCCAGCATGACTTTAACATTAAAATGAAGGAAAGTTAGTGCACCGGAAGAGTAAAATGCGACTTGTTCGAAAGGGTGGACACTGGCTTCGAGAGATTCTAAATAAAACAACAGAAATTTTGAATTCTGTGATCCTATGAACTTCGTTGTCACTGCCTGTCCTGCGTGATGTGCACTGGCTGCCTGCACTCGGCACAAGGATAAATGTTGCAAGCATATAACCAATATACAAACGCATCTATATGCTTGAAAACCAAGCGTAATAAAGATATTAGTAAATACGAAGTAAATACCTATTATGAGCTAATATGTATAAAAAGAATTTGAATCTCACACCTTCGTTTACATGCTTACTAATTTTCCCGAAAAAAAAATATATATTCACAAACTCAATATACAGATTACATATATAATTAAAATAAAATATAAGCAGTAATCAATAACAAATAAGAAATGATTACCTGATATGCAAGAACATATCAAAAGAGAACACGAACCTCATACCTACATTTATGAAAATAGAATGACCCCCATCAATCACCCGATTTTCAATTAGACGTTTAACTCCAATTTCAATGAATTCCACTCCCTGTCTACACGCGGCGCCCAGAGCCTCCGCCGCCGCCGCCGCCGCCGCCATCTTGGATCGAGAACCCGCGCTCTGAGCTTCCCCCAACGTAAACATGGCGGACGGACAGAGACACTCGATGGCGCTGTGAAATCATTTGCCGCGAAGGTCATTTCGTCTCGTGGCCAAAGGAGCTGATTTCATGGTCTCGATTTACGTTGCTTTTGAGGTTTGTTATCGCAGCGGGAGGGAGTGAAGGGTGGTTGGCGTGGGAGAAGGAGGAAGAGGGAGACGCAGAGAGGGAGGGGAAAGGCTGATAAAATAGGAAGGAGGGAGAATTTAAAAAAAATACATACGACAAGGGGAAAACATCAGGGAAGAGGAAAGAAACGCAGCTATAAGAGAAGGGATGGAAGGAAAGGACACACATAAAGAAATAAGTAAATAAAGAAAGAAAGAAAGGGAATTAGGGAAGGCAAGAGAAGAAGAAGAATTAGAATAACAATCAAGGATATGGAAATGAGAGTGCTATACGTCGAGGCGTCGGAACTGTACCCAACAGCCATGACTAGAAAAATCTGAAAAAAATGAGAAGGAATATTAATGAACGACCAACCTTA
>NC_061838.1:1360473-1364688 GCF_019202785.1 Penaeus chinensis | reverse complement strand
CCCCCTCCTACCCCCTACCCCGCCCCCCCCCACTTAACAACCCCCCTCTCCTCTTCGATCTTCCTTTCTTCTCTTCCTTTCTTCCTTTTCCCTACTTCTCCCCCCCCCCACCTCTCCCTCTCCCCCTCTCTCTCTATCTCCACTCCTCCTCTCCCTCCCCATTTTTTTCAATTCCTCTCAGCTCCTCACCTTTCCCCTCTCCCCCTCTCCCCCATTTCCCATCCTCCCCCCCCCCTATCTCTCTTACCCTTCTCCCTCTCCCCCTCATCCCCTCCCCCCCCCCTTACCCATCAACACCAGCCCTACGGTGCGGCGAGTGATATAACCCCACACAATTTTCTATCTTTTTAGGCAACTAACAAACCTGACCTGCTTCCCCTTGCATGACTTCCCCCACATCCGTTGCAGATGTTTTTTTCATGACGGGCGTATCTTTGTTTTGTTTCCTCTCTTCCGTGTGTGGGTGTGGGTAGGTGGGTGTGGGTGTGGGTAGGTGGGTGTGGGTAGGTGGGTGTGGGTGTGGGTAGGTGGGTGTGGGTGTGGGTAGGTGGGTGTGGGTGTGGGTAGGTGGGTGTGGGTGTGGGTAGGTGGGTGTGGGTGTGGGTAGGTGGGTGTGGGTGTGGGCAGTGCGTGGGTGTGAGTAGGTGTGTGTTTTTGTGTGTGTGTGTGTGTGTGTGTGTGTGTGGTGTGTGTGTGTGTGTTTGTGTGTTTGTGTTTTTGTGTGTTTGTGTGTTTGTGTGTGTGTGGGTGTGTGGGTGGGTGTGTGGGCGTGCGTGGGTGTGGGCGTGTGACGGGTAGGTCTGGGTATTGGGGTACTTGTGGTGAGGATGGGGATGTGGGGGGGGGGGAGTATTCATATATTTTTTATTGTCTATTTCATTATCCTTATTGTTTGTGTGTATTTGTCTATTTTTCTTTTTCTACTCACTCTCTCTCTCTTTCTCTCCCCCCCCCCCTCTCTCTCTCTCTCTCTCTCTCTCTCTCTCTCTCTCTCTCTCTCTCTCTCTCTCTCTCTCTCTCTCTCTCTCTCTCTCTCTAATTGTCTATCTATCTATCTATTTCTCCCTTTCTCTTCGCATTCCTCATCCCTCCATTCCTCCATCCTTCCTTCTCTTCTTCACTTTCCTCTCTCCCTCTCCCTCATCATTTTAATCTGTCTTCCTCCCTATTCCCATAAAAGTTTCCCCTCATATAGCCACCATCCATTCCCCCCCTTCACTCCCTCCTCGCCCTCCTTGTCCTCCCTCTCCTCCCCACCCGCTTCTTTCTCCCCTTCCTCATCCTTTTCCTTCCGCTTCCTTCTCCCCTCTTTGTTTCTCTTCCTCATCCTCCCTTCTCCCCCTCCCTCCTCCCCCTCCTTTCTCCCCTTCCTCACCATCCCCCTCCCCTTCTCCTTCTCCTCCTCCCCCCTTCTCCTTCTCCTTCATCTTCATCTTCATCTTCATCTTCATCTTCATCTTCATCTTCATCTTCATCTTCATCTTCATCTTCATCTTCATCTTCATCTTCATCTTCATCTTCATCTTCATCTTCATCTTCATCTTCATCTTCATCTTCTTCTTCATCTTCATCTTCATCTTCATCTTCTTCTTTCTTCCTCCTCCTCCTCCTCCTCCTCCTCCTCCTCCTCCTCCTCCTCCTCCTCCTCCTCCTCCTCCTCCTACTCCTCCTCCTCCTCCTCCTCCTCCCTCTCCCTTCCCACCCCCCTCATCTTCCTCCCTCACCCCCTCCTCCACCCCCCATCCCCCTTCCCCTCCCTCCCCCCCTTTCCGGCCTCCCATTACGCGCTTTTGACGCCTTCTTGACGCCAGCCCGCCGCCCCCCCCTCCTGCCCCCCTTGCCTCGTTACAGGCTCTTCGGTGACGCCAGACTGGTGCCAGAACGCCGCTCGTTTCCCCCTCTCTTCCCCTCTTTCCTCTCCCCTTCTTCCCTTCAAGGTCCTCGTCATTCCCACCCCTCTTCGTCACTTCCGTCATCTTTTTTTTTTGTGTTTTCGTCTTTTTCTTCTTCTTTTTTCTCGTTTTATCGTTTTTTTTTTTCTTTTTTTTCCCTTCTCTCTCTCTCTCTCTCTTTTTCTTTCTCTTTCTTTTTCTCTTCTTCCTCCATTTGCTGTTTTCTTGTCTCTCTTTGTCTTTCCCCTCTCCTCTTCTCCTCCTTCCCTCCCCTTCTTCCTCATAGCCCCACTTCCTCTTCCTCCCCCCCCCCCCCCCCTCAATTCATCTACCCTTCCTCCCCCTCCTTCTCCATCTCCCCTCCACCCCTTTTCTTCTCTACCTCCCTTTCTTCCTACCCTTTCCCCTCATCCTCCCCTACTCCCCTCCCTCCCATCATCCTCATTCTACCCTTCCCCAATCTCCCCTCCCTCCCCTTCCCCCCTCTTCCTCTACCCTCCCCTCCCCCTCCTCCACCTTTCCCCCCTCTCCCCTCCCTCCCTCCCCTCTCCCCTCCTCCACCTTTCCCCCCTCTCCCCTCCTCTACCCTCCCCTCCACCCTTCCCCCCTCTCCCCTCCCTCCCTCCCCTTCTCCCCTCCCTTCAACGTGCGTGACAGTCAGTGCCATCACGAACCCCAGCCGTCGAGAGGAACGGAGGCCCAATTCGGACGTTTCGCTCTTGGCCTTGGTTTGAGCGCCATCTCTCATCTCGCGTTTTCGATGGATGGGGAGGGGGGGATAGGAGGGAGGGAGGGAGGGAGGGAGGGAGGGAGGGAGGGAGGGAGGGAGGGAGGAAAGAAGAAAGAAGTGTAAGAGAAAGAGAACGAGAACGAGACAGAGAAAGAAAGAGATTCAAACAGAACGAAAAAGAGAGAAAACGAGACTAAAATAAGAAAGAGAAAGAGAGAGAGAGAGACAGAGAGAGAGAGAGAGAGAGAGAGAGAGAGAGAGAGAGAGAGAGAGAGAGAGAGAGAGAGAGAGAGAGAGAGAGAGAGTCAAAGGAAACGAAAGAGAGATAGAACGAGAACTAGAAAGAAAAAGAGAAAGAGATAGAGAAAGAGAAAGAGAGAGAGAGTCAAAAGGACAGAAAGAGAGACAACCCAGACCGACGCCCATTCTCTCCTGTCGATGATCTTTCCGCCGCAATCTGATCTCTCTCTTTCTCTCTCTCTTTCTCTTTCTTTTTATCTCTCTATATATATATATTTTTCTTTCTCTTTCTCTTCCGCTCTCCTGTCTGTCTCTTTCTTTCTGTCTGTCTGTCTGTTTCTCTGTCTCTCTCTATTTTCCCTTCTCTATCTCTCTATTTCTCTATCTCTCCCTTTCTCTCCGTCTTCATTTTCTTCCCCATTCTCGCCCTCTCCCCTCTCCCTTCCTCTCCCCTTTCCCTCGCCCTTTCCCCTCTCCCAGTCATCCATAAAAATCTCGCCATCTCTGTCTTCCCCCTCCTTTCTCTCCCTTTCCCATTCTCTTTTTCCCATCCCCGTCTTCCCCTTTATCCACCCTTTCTCCCATCCTCTTGTTGTCCGCCTCCTCTCCCTGTCTATCCTTCTTCTTCTCCTCCTGCTACTCCTCATCCTAATCTTACTCTTCCTCCTCCTCCTCCTCCTCCTATTGCTACTCTTCTTCCTCTTCCTCTTCCTCTTCCTCTTCCTCCTCCTCCTCCTCTTCCCCCTCCCCCACCCACCTCTTCCCCCTCCCCCACCCACCTCCTCCCCACCTCCTCTTCCCCTTTCCCCACCCACCTCCTCCTCCTCCTCTCCTCTTCCCCCTCCCCCACCCACCTCCTCCCCACCTCCTCTTCCCTCTCACCCACCCACCTCCTCCTCCTCTCCTCTCCTCTTCCCCCCTCCTCTCCCCCCTTCCTTCCAGCTCGCGCATGAAGTGTGGCGGGAACCCCTCCACCTTTTATGAGCCCCATTTCCCGAGAACATTTGCTTTTATTGCCTGCGGGCGACGGCGACGGCGGGGAAGAAGGCTTGGCGGGTTGGGGAGGCCCTTGCTTGCTCTCTTGCTTGCTTGCGTAGGTGGGTGGGTGGGTGGGTGGGTGGGTGGGTGGGTGTTTGGTTTGGTTGGGTGGGTGGGTGGGTGGATGGGTGGGTGTTTGGTTGGATGGGCTTGTGGGTGGGTGGTTGGGTGGGTGGGTGGGTGGGTGGGTGGGTGTTTGGTTGGGTGGGTGGGTGGGCTTGTGGGTGGGTGGTTGGGTGGGTGGGTGATTGATTGGTTAGGTTTGTGTGTGTGTGGGTGAGTGGATGGGTATGGGTGTATGTGTGTGTGTGTTTG
>NC_061838.1:1350473-1357973 GCF_019202785.1 Penaeus chinensis | reverse complement strand
AGAGAGAGAGAGAGAGAGAGAGAGAGAGAGAGAGAGAGAGAGAGAGAGGGAGAGAGAGAGAGAGAGAGAGAGAGAGAGAGAGAGAGAGAGAGAGAGAGAGAGAGAGAGAGAGAGAGAGAGAGAGCGAGAGAGAGAGAGAGAGAAAGAGAGAGAGAGAAAGAGAGAGAGAGAAAGAGAGATAGTGAGAGGGAGGGAGAGAAGAGAGAGAAGAGAATGAGGGCAGAAGAAATACATCGAAATTAAAACGAATCTCCCCACGAAGAGTCGCAACTTTTCTTTGAGGCAATATAAATCCCTCTCCACCCCCCCACCCCCCCCCGGCCCTATCTTGCTAGTACCCTCTCCTCCCCCTCTACCCTTTTCCTATCACAGCAATATCCTCCTCCCCTCCCCTCCCCTCCCTTCCCTTCCATCCTCTTCCCTCCCCTCCCCTCCTCTTCCCTTCTCAGCCTCTCCTCTTCCCCATTCCTTCCCTTTCCCCTCAACCTCCCCTCCCCCGTCTTCTCCTTCCCCTTTCTCCCACTTCTCTTCACCCCTTCTTCTCTCCACCCCAACCCTTCCCCTTCCCTTTTCCATCCCCCTTCCCCCCCTTCCTCTTCACCCCTCCACTCCCACATCCCCAAGCCCTGCATCCCCCCCCTCCTCACCCCTCCACTCCCCCTTCAAGACCTGCATTCCTCCCCCCCATTCCCTTCCCTTCCCCAGCTCCTCCGCTCCCCCTTTCCCCTCCCAATCCCCCTCCCCAGACCCCCCAACCCCCCAACCCTTCCCCTCCCCGCGAGATGCAAGATTGAGCATCCGAGGCTGGGAGATGACAGCATCCTCGCAGCCTGGCACGAGCGTCTTCTTTTCTATTTCAATCTCCTTGGCGTATTTTGCAACCTCGAGGAGTCTTTTTTTTGTTGTATTTTTTTTTTTTTTTTTTTTTATCTTTATTTGGTATTGTCTCTGTTTTTTTTTCTATCTCTCTCTCTCTCTCTCTCTCCTCCTTTCCATCCCTCCCTCCTCCTCTCCCTCCCTCCCTCTCTCCATCCTCCTCTCCCTCCCTCCCTCCCTCCCTCCCTCCCTCCCTCCCTCCCTCCCTCCCTCCTCTCCCTCCCTCCCTCCTCTCCCTCCCTCCCTCCTCTCCCTCCCTCCCTCCTCTCCCTCCCTCCCTCCTCTCCCTCCCTCCCTCCCTCCCTCCCTCCCTCCCTCCCTCCCTCCCTCCCTCCCTCCCTCCCTCCTCTCCCTCCTCCTCTCCCCCTCTCCCTCCCTCATTATCTCACACTCTATGCCTGAAGCGTAACATAAATTTCGGTTTTGGATCCGACTCCCTATTTATTCATCTTCCCGTTCCCACACCCCATCGTCCTCCTCATTTTCGTCTTTCTTCATCTTCGCTATTAAAGGCGACTAATGTGATCATTATCCCGCGATCGGCGTTGCCATAGCGGCGGTCATTACGGCAATTTGTTTCACTCTTTTTTGACAATGTCTAATCTTCTTTCACTTTCCCGATTATTGGCTTAATCATTGCGTTTCATTTTCCTCGTCAGTATTGTGATTATTATCACATTATCATTGTGGCTGTTCCTTATACTCCTTCTTCTTCTTCTTTATATACTCCCTTTCGTTTTCCTCTGCTTGCTTCTTCTTCTTCTTCTTCTTCTTCTTCTTCTTCTTCTCCTCCTCCTCCTCCTCCTCCTCCTCATTCTCCTCTTTTTTTTCCATTTCCTCCTCTACCTTTTCCTCTTCCTCCTCTTCCATTTTCTTCGTCTTCTTCTTCTTCTTCTTCTTCTTCTTCTTCTTCTTCTTCTTCTTCTTCTTCTTCTTCTTCTTCTTCTTCTTCTTCTTCTCCTTCGCCTTCTTCCTCCTCCTGCTCTTATCCATCGCCACGATGTTTATTTTCGTTTCCAATAACAACAACAAGATATTTTTTGAGGAGAAAGTGTGTATTGGATCGGGCAAAAATCCTTCCATAATTATGCTTCGGAAAGAAAAATAGGAAGACGGGGAAGAGGAGGAGGAGGTGGTGGGGGAGGAGGAGGTAGAGGAGTGGGAGGGGGAGGAGGAGGTCGAGGAGCAGGAGGAGTAATATATAAAACAAATAGGCAACAATATTAAAACAAAAGACCTTCCCACTTCTTCTCACCCCCCTCCAAAAAAAAAAAGACTACATTGTACATAATAAAAATACCTCCTCCTCCCACTTACCCCCCCACACCTCTCCCCCTCCTCCTCCTCCTCCTCCTCCTCCTCCTCCTCCTCCTCCTCCTCTCCTCCTCCTCCTCCTCCTCCTCCTCCTCCTCCTCCTCCTCCTCCTCCTCCTCCTCCCTCCCCTCCTCCTCCTCCCATTCACCCCCACACCTCCCCCTAATCCCCCCCCCTCCTCCTCCTCCTCCTGCTCCTCCCACTTACCCCCACCCCCACCCCTCCCACCCCCACAGCCCCACCCAAGGGCCAGATACGCATTCCCACAACACTCTTTCTCAGGAGGAAGGAGAGTGAGCCATTGTGTTAAAAAAATAACACCCCATTCTGAAGGGGCATTTAGGACCCTCTCGGCCTTCGGGTTATATTTTGGGATTTCCTGAAGGATTTCGGGGAGGTTTGTGGAAGGAGGGAGAGGGAGGAGGGGAAAGAGGGAGGAGGAATGAAGGGAGGGAGAGGGATTAAGGAAGGAGGGAGGAGGAATTGGAGAAGGAGGGAGAGGAATTGGAGAAGGAGGGAGAGGGAGGAGGGAGAGGGAGGAGGGGAAAGAGGGAGGAGGAATGAAGGGAGGGAGAGGAATTGGAGAAGGAGGGAGAAGGATGAGAAAAGGAGGGAGGGGAAATGGAGAAGGAGGGAGAGGAATTGGAGAAGGAGGAAGAGGGAGGAGGGAAAGAGGGAGGAGGTATGAAGGGAGGGAGAGGAATTGGAGAAGGAGGGAGAAGGATGAGAAAAGGAAGGAGGGAGGAAGAATGGAGAAGGAGGGAGAGGAATGGGAAGAGGGAGTGGGAGCAATTGGAAAAGAATGAGAAGAGAGAGAGGAATAAGGGGAGGGAATGGAATGAGAGAAGGAGGGAGAGGAATTGGAGGAGGGAGAAGATAGAGGGAAGGAGGGAGGAGGAAATAGAAGGAGGGAGAAGTGTGTGTGTGTATGTGTGTATATATATATACATATATATATATATATATATATATATATATATATATATATATATATTTATACACACACACACACACACACACACACACACACACATATAAGATGAAGGAAAAATAAAAATAAAAGATTGAAAAAAGAACTAAACAAAATATATATTTTATTTTCATCGGAAAAAGGCAAAACGGAAAAATTAAATAAGAATAAATGAAAAACGTTCCAAAACAGAAGAATAAGTTCTTAACCCCAAGATTTCCGAGTACTACTTACATCCGGGTTGCGAAGGACCGTTTTACGAAATTCCTTCCTTCCTTTTCCTTCTTCTTCTCCTTCTCCTCCTCCTCCTCCTCCTCCTCCTCCTCCTCCTCCTCCTCCTCCTCCTCCTCCTCCTCCTCCTCCTCCTCCTCCTTCGTCTCGTTTTTCTCTCTTTCTCTGCCAGTCTATGCCCCCCCCCCCTTTTTTTTCTATCGTTTATTCTTGTTTATTATATCCCGGTGTCTCTTTTATTGATTGATTTATTTCTATTTTTCTCTCTTATTCAAATTTTCTGATTCTTCTCTGTCTATCTGTGTCTCTTTTTGTCTATTCGCTTTCTTTATAACGTTCATTTTTAATAGATTTATTTATTTTCTTCGCGCTCGTGTGTGTGTGTGTATCCTCTCCCTTTTTCTCCTCTCCTCTTTCTCTATCCTCATTCATTTTCACCCTTCCCCTCTCCTTCTCTTCCACTCTTCTCTCTCTCTCCACCCCTCATTCCTCCCTCCTTCCCTCTCTTCTTCTCTCCTTCCGTCTCTTCTTCTCTCCTCTCTCTCTCCACCCCTCATTCTTCCCTCTCTCGCTCTCTCCTTCCCTCTCTTCCTCTCTCCTCTCTCTCTCCACCCCTCATTCCTCCCTCCTTCCCTCTCTTCTTCTCTCCTTCCGTCTCTTCTTCTCTCCTCTCTCTCTCCACCCCTCATTCTTCCCTCTTTCGCTCTCTCCTTCCCTCTCTTCCTCTCTCCTCTCTCTCTCCATCCCTCATTCCTACCTCCTTCCCTCCCTTCCTCTCTCCTCTCTCTCTCCACCCCTCATTCCTCCCTCCCTCCCCCTCTTCCCCGTTTCCTCCCCGCCCCCCCCCCTTCCCTCGCCCCGGAAGCACTTAATGGGGGTAAATGCACATCTGGATTTTTATTTATTTCTCTCGTTTTTTTCCCTTCTGTTCTCCCACACTTGACGGTCTCGCTTCGTACTTCTCTCTTCGTGATTTAATGGCGTGAGGCTAATCTCCCTCTCCCTCGTTTCTCTCTTTATTTATCTATTTCTCTCTCTTTCTTTTTTTTTCTGTCTTTCGTTCGTTCGTTATATTTTTTTTTTCACTCGTTCGTCCTTTCTCTCTTTTTCTCTCTGTCTCTGTCTCCGATTCTCTCTCTCTCTCTCTCTCTATCTCTATCTCTATCTCTATCTCTATCTCTATCTCTATCTCTATCTCTATCTCTCTCTCTCTCTCTCTCTCTCTCTCTCTCTCTCTCTCTCTCTCTCTCTCTCTCTCTCTCTCTCTCTCTCTCTCTCTCTCTCTCCCTCCCTCTCCCTCCCTCTCCCTCTCCCTCTCCCTCTCTCTCTCTGTCTTTCTCTCTCTCTCTTTCTCTTCTCTCTTCTCTCTCTCTCTCTTTCTCTCTCTCTCTTTCTCTCTCTCTCTTTCTCTCTCTCTCTTTCTCTCTCTCTCTCCCTCTCTCTCTCTCTCTCTCTCTCTCTCTCTCTCTCTCTCTCTCTCTCTCTCTCTCTCTCTCTCCCTCCTCCCTCCTCTCTCTCTCTCCCTCTCCCTCTCCCTCTCCCTCTCCCTCTCCCTCTCCCTCTCTCGCTCTCTGCCCCTCTCCCTCCCCTCCCCTCCTCTCCTTCTCTCTGTCTCCCTTTCTCTTTCCCCTTACCCTCCACCCACCTTAAAATCTTTATGTTTACATTTTATCCTTTGTTTTACCCTTATGTTATACACTGTACATATCTCAGTCTCTTGATCTTTTCGCCTTCTTTTCCATTCCATTTTTTTGGATTTTCTTTATTGACTTATTCCTTTTTTTATCCCTAGTCTTAAAAGCAAAATCCTGTAAAGGCTAGCCGGTCTGTATGTATGACTGTGAGCGGTGTGATTGACCTTTATGCTATCCTGTCGTTGGGTCGGGTTTTATACTGCTTCTTTTTTTTTCTCTCTCTCGCTCTTTTATTTGGTTTTAGTTTTGTTCTGTTCTTGTTTTCTCCTTGGGTACAGTTTTTTTCTGTGTTTGTTTCTATATTTCTATTTGTCTGTCTGTTTGTTTCTCTGTTCCTCATTTTTGTCCTCTCTATCTGTCTCTCTCTCTCTTTCACACACACACACTTTCTCTCTCGTTCTCTCTCTTACTTACACACACACACACACACACACACACACACACACACACACACACACACACACACACACGCACATAAACAGCCTGTCTGTCTGTCTGTCTGTCTGTCTGTCTGTCTGTCTGTCTGTCTGTCTGTCTGTCTGTCTGTCTGTCTGTCTGTCTGTCTGTCTCTCTCTCTCTCTCTCTCTCTCTCTCTCTCTCTCTCTCTCTCTCTCTGTTTATTGTATTTATTTCTATTCCCCAATGCCTTACATTTCCGCTTTACTCTCGGCCACACAATCTCTCCATTTCTCTATTTCAATTTCCCTTTACGTTTTATCTCATTCATTTATTTATTCTCTCTCCGCGTATTTCCCCCCCCCCCAAGTCTAAATATTCTCTCTCTGTCCAGTTACCCATTTTATCTTTTATTCTTTTCTTTACGTTCCTCTTACTTTCTTCATTCAATTTATTTATCTCTAGTAATCGTTTTTTTTTTTTTCATTATTCTTACATTTCCTATTCTCTTAATTTCTTTCCCTTTTCTCTATCTCTTGTTATTAATTTAATTTGTTTTTATACCTTTTTACATTTTCCTAATTTCTCCTCTTCCTCTTTTCCTTTCTCCATGAATCTTATTGATATTATTTTTCTATTATTCATTTCCTCTTTACGGCGCTTTATCCTTCTCCCTCCCCCCCCCCCCCCCACACACACACATTTCCCCGCAGCATCACCTTCTCTCTCTCTCTCTCTCTCTCCTCCTCTCGCGTTAGATGATGCCCTCGTTTCTCCGGATGCTGGCTCGTGTCATCTTATTTATCTCCCAAACATTTTCCTACACAGTGTCCCGTGCACGCTCGTCTGAGGGCCATTGTACAAATATCTGTGTTTCTCCGCTCCATAGATTTTGATCCCCTTGTCACCCTTCTCCTTACTCTCTCTCTCTCTCCTTTCCCCTCTCTCCCTCTTTCTCTCCCTCTGGTCGCCCTATTCTGTTTGTCTTTTTTTACGATGTCGTATTGTCTCCTTGGTTCTCGTCTAGATCTGTTCGTAGGTTCTTATGACTGCCTTCTTTATCCTTTTTTTTTTTTTTTCATTTTCCATTTTGGGTTTTATTTCCTTCATTTTTTTTTTCTTCTTTTACATTCCACGCCTATTTCTGTCCACGTGGTTCTGTCGATCCCTTCTTCTTTCCTTCTCTTCGTGTCTCCTTCCCCTATCCCTTTACTATTTCGAAATCTCTCTCCTCTTCACCCCATCACCCCATCCTCCCCAAAACTCTCCATATGGTTCTATCCACCCCTCTCTCCATCCCTCCCCTCCACCCTCCTTCCCTATCCCCGCCTATTCCATAAAGACATTACTCTGATCCCTCTCCCATTTCAAGTTTCTATCCTTGACACCATCTTCATCACGCTCTATCCCTCGTCTCCTCCATCCCTTCTCAGCGACCTTTTCCCTTCGTCGTCTCCCCCCCCCCCATCCTCCTATCCCCAACCCATCCTTCCCTGGCTCCCATAAAGCCCTCCTATCCCTCCTCTATCCCCGGTGCCTCGTCCTCGCGTCCTTCTCGTCCGGTAATCGCAGTCGCCCCCCCCCCCTCCATTTCACCTCTTCTTATTTATTTACGTTTGCTTTGTCTCCCTCCCTTCCCCTTTGTCTCTCTTAATTTGTATCCCAATTTATCAGGCGATTCCATCTCTTTCTCTCTCTTTCCCTCTTCTCCCTCTCCCCCCCCTTCCCCCCCTCCGCGAGACAATAGGCGAGCGCCGGCGGTCAACTGTGTCCCTCAAGATGACCATGGTGAACGAAGCCATTTGCCATGTGATCGAACGCAAAAAAGAAGGGAAATCTCTTTTACTCTTTTCTTATTTCCCTTTGCCCCCCCCCCCTCTCCCCCCCTTTTCACGCTCTGTCTTTTGCCGCTTCCCCCCCCCCCTCCTCCTCCTCCTCCTTCTCCTCATCCCCAATGAGCAAGGACTATAAACAACCTATAAAATACCGGTCTGTTGATGGCGCATACAATATAAAACC
>NC_061838.1:1346981-1350373 GCF_019202785.1 Penaeus chinensis | reverse complement strand
AATATATTAAACATAAAAAAAATGATAATGGAAATCGACTGTCAGAATAATTAAGGGTAATTAGGACGTCATTTGGTGATGATGTTGTATGTAGATTGCAATTATTGCGAATGACGATAATGGTGATGATGATGATGAGGAGGAGGAGGAAGAGGAGAAGGAGGAGGAGGAGGAGGAAGAGGAGGAGGAGGAGGAGGAGGAAGAGGAGAAGGAGGAGGAGGAGGAAGAGGAGGAGGAGGAGGAGGAGGAAGAGGAGAAGGAGGAGGAGGAGGAAGAGGAGGAGGAGGAGGAGGAGGAGGAGGAGGAAGAGGAGAAGGAGGAGGAGGAGGAGGAAGAGGAGGAGGAGGAGGAGGGGGGTAGGAGGAGGAGGAGGAGGAGGAGGAGGAGGAGGAGGAGGAGGAGGAGGAGAAGTAGGAGGAGGAGGAGGAGGAAGAGGAGGAGGAGGAGGAGGAGGAGGAGGAGAAGTAGGAGGAGGAGGAGGAGGAAGAGGAGAAGGAGGAGGAGGAGGAAGAGGAGAAGGAGGAGGAGGAGGAGGAGGAGAAGTAGGAGGAGGAGGAGGAGGAGGAGGAGGAGGAGGAGGAGGAGGAGGAAGAGGAGAAGGAGGAGGAGGAGGAGGAGGAGAAAGGAGGAGGAGGAGGAGGAGGAGGAGGAGGAGGAGGAGGAGGAGGAGGAGGAGGAGGAGAAGTAGGAAGAGGAGGAGGAGGAGGAGGAGGAGGAGGAATGATAGTAACAACAACAACAATGATAATAATAAGAATAAGAATAAGAAAAAAGTAACAATAATAATAATAATAATAATAATAAAAGAAAAAGAGATGGAATTGTTGAAGGATTGTGTTAATAATAATATCAGTAACAAAATTAATGACAACAACAATAATGATCAATATCCCCATTGACAATAACACTATCAGGAACCATACCCCCCCCCCCAAAAAAAAAAAAAAAAAAAAAAAACAATGATATATAAATAAATAAATAAAATATAACACTAAAAATAATAATCTTCACTAAAACAACAACAACAACAACACTCAGAAGTTTCTTGAATTCAGTTCTGATGACTCTTCCCCTTCCCCCCTCCCCTTCCCTTCCCCTTTTTTTCTTTCTCTCCCCCTCTCCGTTCCTCTTCCCTTTCCCTCTTCTTTCCCCTTTTTCCTTTTCCTTCCTCTCCCTCTCTCTCCCTTCCTTGTATCTCTTTTTCCCTTCCCCCTTCCCCTTCCCTCACTTTCCAACCCATTTCCTTCCCTTCACTGCCTCTCCCTCTCGCCTTCTCCTCCCTCTTCCCCCTCCCTGCCTCCCCTTCCCTCTTCCCCTCACTGCCTCCCTTTCCCTCTTCCCCTCCCTGCCTCCCCTTCCCTCTTCCGCTCCCTGCCCAGCCCTCCTTCGTCCCCTACCCATTCCCCTCCTCTCACTCCCCCAACACCCCTTCCCCCTCCCTCTCCCAAGACATTCCTTGAAAAATGCATTAACACTATCAACAAAAGACTTTCTCGCTCGGTTAACGGGGAGAAAATTTATTCACAAGCGATATATATATTTTTTTTTTTTTTTTTGTATATTTTCATTTCCATCTTCCGTTAAAAAAGAAAAAACTGAAAAAAAGGAAAAATATTTTCTAGTTGTACCCTTTTTATTTTCTCTATTCGTCTGCGTTTCTGTGTTTCTGTCTTCTCCTTTTCTCTTGAATTTCAATCTCGTCTTCCTCCTGTCATTGCACGGAACTCTACAGAAGTAACGGCAATGTCAGTAAACTGTGTGCCTTGAAGTTTTGCTTCTGAAAGTTGGATCCAGCACACATGGAGATACAACACCACATTAACTATTCTTACTTTTTTTTTCTTCTCTCTCTTTCTCTCTCTCTCTCTCTCTCTCTCTCTCTCTCTCTCTCTCTCTCTCTCTCTCTCCTCTTCCTCTTCCTCTTCCTCTTCCTCTTCCTCTTCCTCTTCCTCTTCCTCTTCCTCTTCCTCTTCCTTCTCTCTCTCTCTCTCTCTCTCTCTCTCTCTCTCTCTCTCTCTCTCTCTCTCTCTCTCTCTCTCTCTCTCTCTCTCTCTCTCTTTGAATAAACAGTAAACACTGTTAGTTCTGTGAATTCCTTCCCTTAAATTACGTGTCACTGAGAAAATCCATTTACATTCTTTGTCTCTTCCTCCCCCTTCCCCTCTTCTTCCCTCCCTTTTCCCCCCTCTCCTCCCTTCCCCCTTTACCTTCGTTTATCTTTCCTTCTTTGTTTACCTTTCTCATTGTGTCTCCATCGTTGATCATTTCTGCTTCTTTTTCATCTTTATATTTTTCCTCTTCTTCCTTCTCTTCCTCCTTCTTCCTCCTCTCCGTCCTCCCTCCCCCCCCCCCCCCCCCACCGAAATCTCTCTCTATTCATACCTTTCAATAAATCATTGAAAAGGAAATAAAATTCGGTGTCAAATGCAGCAAAAATATCCATCACCCATTTTTTTTTTACAGAATTTATAGACCGGCCGCCATTTTTACATATCAGTTTTTTTTTTTTTTTTTATCTTTTTTTATCTTTCTTGCTCGTCTTATCAGTCGTTATTGTCTCCGGCAACGACTTCCAGAAAGCAATCATCTCCGATCAAAATGACCTTCGAGGCAAAAAAAAAACAAGGGAACGGACATGACATAAATATCACGAAACAAAAGGCAATAACCTGGCGGTCTCTTTCTAAAACAAGCCATGACGTCATCAAACCACCGTGAAGTCATCCCCTTCCCCCCACACATAACTTGACGAAATCAACACTTCATGACGTCATCAGATCACACACACAAAAAAAAAAATGACGCAATCAAACCTCCATCTTTAAATCATCGTGACGTCACAAAAAAACTGACACTATCAAATCATCGTGACGTCATAAAAAAAAAACCGTGACGACATCACGTCAAAACAAACCGTGACGTCATAAAAAAAAACCGTGACGCCATCGAAACCCCGTGACGTCAGGGATAGAAGAACCAATCAGAGACCAGCCTACAGAGCGTCCCCCTCCACTCCAAAGAGGGAAAAAGGAATTAAAAAAAAAAAAAAGGAAGAAGGAAAAAATTATACGTGTTTGGGGCTAATTGAAAGGACATTAAGAGAGGAGACGGAAATGGTCAAGAGTTTCCATCACGGGAGAGCAAACGGATCCTGTTCCTCTCTTGTTTTTTTTTTCTTGTTTTTTTGTTTGTTTGTTTGTTTTCCTTGTTTCATTCTTGTTCTTTTTCAGTGTCAAATATCTTTATTATATTTCTTTCTACTTTTTTTTCTTTATCTTTCTCTACATTATTATCTCTCTCTCTCTCCTTCACTCTCTTCCTCCCTCCCTCCCTCCTTCCCTTCCCTTCCCTTCCTCTTTCTCCCTCTCTATCTATTCTTCCTTTTTATCTCT
>NC_061838.1:1331981-1339481 GCF_019202785.1 Penaeus chinensis | reverse complement strand
AACATGTAAACATATCCACAACATCAGACAAACAGACAAGCAACGAAAACAAAAAACAAAAATTCACAGGAAGGGTAGACAAATACACTGTCGGGGTAGAGGCATTCAGACAAGCACTCAGTCACTAGGTAAACGTCATTAGAGACAAATAAACAAACAAGGAAGAACACCTGACAATAATAGACAACCAAGTGACAAAATGATAATAATAATAATGTTAATAAGGATAATAATATTATTATTTCTTTTATTATTGATATTATCATTATTATTATTATTATCATTATCATTATTACCATTATTATTATCATTATTACCATTATTATTATCATTATCATTATTATTATTATTATTATTATTATTATTATTATTACTGTCGCCCATCATCCATCCTTCCCCCCTCCCCCTCCCCCCCCCCACTAAAAGTATCAACAATTCCATTAATTAATCGCATTTCGTCATAATTCCCGATCAGAGACAAAGGAGTGGGCAATTACGCAATGGAGATGGTGGAAATAGGGAGGAAGGGAGGAGGGAAGGCGGGTGGGGGGGAGGGAAGTGAAAGGGAGGGAGGGAAGTGGTGGGGGGGAAAGATTGGAGGGAGGGAAGTGGGAGGGAGGAAGGATTGGAGGGAGGGAAGTGGGAGGGAGGAAGGATTGGAGGGAGGAAAGTGGGAGGGAGGGTGTAAGGGAGGAGGGAAGGTGGGTTGGAAGGAGGGAGGAGGGAGAGAAGTAGGCGGGAGGGAAGTGGGAGGGAGGGAAGAGGAAGGGAAGGAGGATTGGAGGAGGGAGGAAAAAAAAGGCAGAAGTAGTAAAGGGATGGAAGAAGAGAAGAAGTGCAGAAAAAAAAAGACACAGAAAAAGAGAAAAAAAAAAAAAGAAAAGACGACATCAAACCTAACAAAGAGACACGAGAAGAGAGAAAAAAAACAGAAAAGACGACATCAAACCTAACAAAGAGACACGAGAAGAGAGAAAAAAAAAAAAAAAAAAAGAGCGAAAGAAAGAAAGAAAGAAAGAAAGAAGAGAGAAATACTTGAAAACCTCCTCCTCCTCCTCTTACACCCTCTCTCTCTCTCTCTCACCCTTCACCTAAGCTCGGAGTGTCACCGACCCAAACACACGAAATATAATTATTTGATACACATCGACCTACAAATGTGCGGGATTCTCAATCATTGCTTCAAAATCACTCAATAAGCTGCATTTAATTACAACTGTCACTCAACCACACGTAAATGCTAATCTGTCCTTTGATGGAGGCTAATGACAAATATAATAAAAAAAATATGTGTATCATATTGCTAAATTATATATTGAAGAGGGAATGTCTGGGTTGGTTGGGGAGAGAGAGAGAGAGAGAGAGAGAGAGAGAGAGAGAGAGAGAGAGAGAGAGAGAGAGAGAGAGAGAGAGAGAGAGAGAGAGAGAGAGAGAGAGAGAGAGAGAGAGAGAGAGAGAGAGAGAGAGAGAAAGAGAAAGAGAGTGAGAAAGAGAAAGAGAAAGAGAATGAGAAATTCAGTATCTGAATGTATGTCTGTTTATATTCCCTTTTTAATATCAGTAAAATAAATAAATTAATAAATAAATGTCGTTTTTAATACCAAAAAGACAAAGGGAAAACCTTACATATAAACTTACGTGCCCCCTTTTCCCTTACCCATAAATATTAAAAATAAAATAGTTTACGTTTAATGAGGAGGGGTGGGGGGGGGGGGGGTTAGGAGAGATCAGAAAGGGGAAAGAGGGGGAGGGGAGGAGGGGGAAAGGAGGGGAAGAGAAGGGGGACAATAAAGCAAGTAAAGGGGCCACCACATGACAAAGAGCTATAGTCATCAACAGAAAAATTCGACCCGTGTATATTACGATATTAGAGCAATCAAGGAATGGCCCCTAATTTGCATATGGTTGTTTTTTCCTCTCCTCCCCCCCCCCCTCTCTCTCTCTCTCTTCATTCCACCCTTTCCCTTTCTCCCCCCCCCCTCCCTCCCTTTCTCTTTCCACTCCACCCTTTCCTTTCCCTCTCCCTCCCTCCCTACTTTCCTCCCTTTCTCTCTCCAGTCCACCCTTTCCCTTCCACCTCCCTCCCTCCCTCCCTCCCTCCCTCCCTCCCTCCCTCCCTCCCTCCCTCCCTTCCTCCCTCCCTCACTCCCTCCTCCCTCCCCCCAACACCGCCCCCCCCCCCCCCAAATAACGCCCCACTTCATTCCGGTTCAAATTCTTATAGGCCTATTTTCACGATCTCTCACCCTCCCGCTTCATCTCCCAAGTCACGCTCTGATGCTCGTACGCACACACCCAGCCCATGTGCAAAAAAAAAAAAAAAAACGCACACAGATGTATATATATATATATCGGGTCAAAATTATATATTTACATAAACATAGAGAAATTCAGCTACGCGGGCATGTATTTGCATTAACATATGGAGATATACACACGCGGAGACGCACATACGGACGTGGACACACGCACACACACACACACACGCACACACACACACACACACACACACACACACACACACACACACACATACGCACGCACGCACACACACATGTACACACACACACACACACACACAAACACACACACAAACACACACACGCACACACACACACACACGCACACACGCCCGCCAACCAGCTCACCCACGCTCCAACGCACGCCCATTCCACACACGACTAACTTTACGCACGCCCATCTCCCCCTCCCCCCCCTTCCCTGCCCACCATAGCAAAAGGGGCAATCTTCAGGGCTTCCTTAGAAGAGGGAGAGAGGGAAAAGAGGAGGAAGAGGAAGAGGAGGGAGAAAGGAAAGTGGAGGAGGAGGAAGAGGGGGAGGTGGAGGAGGTGGAAGAGGAGGGGGTGGAAGGAGAGGGGAAAAGGAGGTGGAGGGGAGGCAGATAAGAAGGAAAGAAAGAGAAGGAGGGGTAAAAATTTAATTACACACACACACACACACACACACACATATATATATAATATGGAGTGAGGGAGGGAGAGAGAGAGAGAGAGAGAGAGAGAGAGAGAGAGAGAGAGAGAGAGAGAGAGAGAGAGAGAGAGAGAGAGAGAGAGAGAGAGAGCGAGAGAGAGAGAGAGAGAGAGAGAGAGAGAGAGAGAGAGAGAGAGAGAGAGAGAGAGAGAGAGAGAGCGAGAGAGAGAGAGAGAGAGAGAGAGAGAGAGAGAGAGAGAGAGAGAGAGAGAGAGAGAGAGAGAGAGAGAGAGTAAGAGAGAGAGAGAAAGAGATAGAGAGAAAGAGATAGAGAGAAAGAGATAGAGAGACAGAATGACAGAGAGAGAGACAAAGAGACAGACAGAGAGAGAGAGAGAGAGAGAGAGAGAGAGAGAGAGACAGACAGACAGACAGAACAGAGACAGGGAAAGACAAACAGACAGGCTGACAGACAGAAAGAGAGACAAGGAGACACAGCCAGAGACAGAGCCCGACAGACGAAGAGAGAGAAGAGAAAGAGAAAAGGGGCGAATCCGAGGGAGAGAGGCGAAGGCAGAACAGAATTAGGACACGGAACCGCAGGCACAAGGGAGCAATAAGGGAGGTTTCTCTGCCCCATGCTGGGTTGGAAGAGGGAGGGGGACGGGGAAGGGAGGAGGGAAGGGAGGAGGGAAGGGAGGAGGGAAGGGAGGAGGAGGGGAGGAGGGGGACCGAGAAGGGGGGAGTGGGTGGGGGGGAGGAAAGGAATGGGAGAGAGAGAGGGAGAGGGAAGCGAGGGGAAGGGGGGAAGGAGAGGGGAGGGAGAGGGAAGGAAGGGAGGGGGAGGGCAAGGGGCAGGAAAGGGAATGGAGGAAGAGGGAGGGGGAGGGGAAGGGGAGGGGAGAGCAGAGGGATGGAAGGGAAGGGGAGGGAGGGGGGAGCGGGGGGAAGAGGAGGGAGGTGGAGGGCAAGGGGAAATGGAAGGGAGGGGGGAGAAAAAAAAAGAGAAGGGGAAGGTAGAGGGAAGGGTAGGGAGAGGGAGGAGAAGGGGAAAGGAAAGGGTAGAGGAAAAGGCAGAGGGAGGAGGATGGAGGGAGAGGGGAAGGAGAAGAGGGAAGGACACGGATGGGGGTGAGGGGAAAAGGAGAGGGAAGGGGAGAAAGAGATGGAAAGGGGTGTGTGGAAAGAGGGAGGTGGGGAAAGGGGAGGTAAAAGAAAGGGGAAGAGAAGGAAAATAAAAAGGAGAGAGGAGCGAATGAGAAATAGAAAAGGGGAGGGGCAAGGATAGAGAAATAAAAAAAAGGGGGGGGGGAGGATGAGAAGGATAAGAAAGGAAAGAGGGAAGAGGGAGAAAAGGAGAAAGCCAAGAAAATAACGGAAGAGAGAAAACCGGAATATGAAATAAATACAAAAACAACAGCCAAATGATAAATAAAGTCAGGTTCCGTAATCAAAGAAAGAGAGAAAAAAAGAAAAAGAAAAAAATTAAAACCTACCCCCGCCCTAAACCACAGACCCTTAACCCCTTAGAAAAAAAAATCCCCCCCACCCCCGACCATACAGACCCCACCTCCCCTCCTCCCCGTCTTCTCCCCCTTCCCCCTTCTCCTAATCCCGCCCCCCCTCCCCTCCCCTCTCCTTCCTCCCGTCCCCCCTCACCCCCTCCCACTCCCCCTCCCCCCCTAAAAAAGAAGCAATAAATCCAGGTCACGGAATCCCTACTCTTGACATGCTGCCCTTCATTACCCTCCATTCATGAGTCCTTTCCCCTCTTCTCTTCTCCCCTTCCTCCCCTCCCTTCCTTCCCTTTACCCCTCTCTCGCCCATTCCTCCCTATTCTTCTCACCTCCCCCTATCTTCCTTCTATTGACTTGACCCCTTCTCTCTCTCTCTCTCTCTTTCGTTCTCTCCCTCTCTCTCTCTCTCTATTTATCAATCTATCTATTTATCTATCTATTTATCTATCTATTTATCTATCTATCTATCTATCTATTTATCTATCTATTTATCTATCTATTTATCTATCCCTCTCCCTCTCTCTCTCTTTCTCCCTCTCTGTCTTTCTCCCTCTCTGTCTTTCTCCCTCTCTGTCTCTCTGTCTCTGTCTCTCTCTGTCTCTCTGTCTCTCTGTCTCTCTGTCTCTTCTCCCTCTCTGTCTTTCTCCCTCTCTGTCTTTCTCCCTCTCTGTCTCTCTCTGTCTCTCTGTCTCTCTGTCTCTCTCTGTCTCTCTGTCTCTCTGTCTCTCTGTCTCTCTGTCTCTCTGTCTCTCTGTCTCTCTGTCTCTCTGTCTCTCTGTCCCTTCCCCCTGCTTCCACCCTTCCTTTCCCCTTCACGTAACCTCTTCTATATCACCCTTCCTCCCCCTCTCCCCCTACTATCACCTCCAGCCCCCCCCCCCCCCTCCCTTGACATGTGGGTCCTTGTCTAATGACCGGCCCTCAACATGCCGGTCTCTGCAACATAGCACTGTGCATGTACTTTGTGTGCCTTGAGTTTGCATGCCTGAGGGGAACTTACATCAGGATATTTGCAAGTGTATGTAACTGATAATATGTACGTGTGTATGTGTTTATGTATGTGATATGTACGCGTGTAGGTGTGTATGTATAGGATGATATTTACGTGTGTAGGTGTGTATGTATGGGATAATATGTATGTGTGTAGGTGTATGTGATGGTATGTACATATAGGCATGTATGTATGTAATAACATGTACATATGTAGGCATGTATGTATATGATTCTTTTCCTCCTTTTGTACATATTCCTATGGATACACGTACGTTTTTCTTGCATACACGTGTCCTCACTCTGATGTACGTAGTTGCGTGTGGACATATGTACGTATTTTCACAAAGACATGTGACCCAGTAATGCATGAAGATATCAATATATGAATGCATTTACGTATCAGTTGCACACGCACAACCTAGCAATGCATGAGCGTACAAACGTGTGCATTTATGAAGGCGTTCACTGTGTGCATGTTTCGTGCGTGAACCTCCATAAGTATAGATTATAGATGTCAACCTAATCCTGAAAAAGACGCGGAATTTGCTAGTCTCTATCGGCCAAAAGCTTTTGTGATATATAACGATCATCCAGTAATAGTACACCACAAGATGGATCTCGGCCTCGTAAAACACGGCATTATGAACACTCGCGCTGATGTAATGACCGCGCACGCACGCACACGCATGCGCATACATACATTCACACAGATACGCATTCATACATGTGTATGAATATATATATTTATATATATATATATATATATGTGTGTGTGTATGTGTGTGTGTGTGTGTGTGTGTGTGTGTATGTGTGTATACATACATAGATAGATAGATAGATAGATAGATAGATAGATATAATTATGGTAGATAGATAGATATAATTATGGTAGATAGAGAGATATGGATATAATCAGACATGTATGGCTATAGATAATATGTAAATAGACAGATAGATAGATTGACGGATAAACAGACAGACAGAGACTTCACTTTCTTCATGCTTATGTCCCTACATATTTGATAAATTAATTTGTGTTTACGGGAGATTATGAGCAATATCTCAGCACGCGCGCACCAACATTTTTTTCCTGGTAACTTCGCCTTGTTGACATTTAGTACGAAAATCAGTGTACACGCCGATACGTCAGGTGCGCTTAAAAGGTGTACATACACGCACACATCAACTTATATGCATACATACTTGCATGCATACATACAATTACATTTACACACGCGCTTACATTCACACACACTTACACTCAGACACACACACACACGAAAACACACTCACACACACACGCTTACACAAACACACACACGCTTACACACAACACACACACACACACACACACACACATACACACACACACACTTACACACTTACACACAAACACACACACATTTACACACACACTTACACACTTATTCACACACACACACACAAACGTACACGCACAGGATCACAGACACAAGAAAACAGTTCCTCCATAAAACACTAGCGACGCATAACGCATATTGGCCACTAAATATTTCACGCCAGAATATTGAAGGCTTCCGTCCAGACACGCAAACATCAAAATAAATATTGACTATCAATACATGGCATCTACGTCCTCGTGTTGCCAGAAAGGTGGTCAATGTTTTAATTCAATCTTTTTTTTTTTTTTTTTTTTTATCTCTTCCTCCGTCTTTTTATGTTGTTGTTGTTTTTTTTTTTTTTTTTTATCTTTTAAATTCTATATCATGTATTTTTTATCTATCAATTAATGAAGAATATTAATTTTCCTTTATATATTTTATTTCCCCAAATTCTAGGCTCAGTGTTTCTTAATTTTTTTTCGTGTTTTATTTATATATATTTTTTTCATTCATTTTTTTTTTCTTTTTTCTCTATAAGCGGCTCACGCAACCTTCGAACAATCCGACTTAACTGGTTAATTCATGAACTTTTTTTTTTCTTTCGTATCTTCCAAGCGCATATATAACACAAGTGTATTAATAAATTTTCAAATCTTCGGAATCTATTTGTTAAGGGTTTGGGGGGGGGGGAGGGCGGG
>NC_061838.1:1326981-1329481 GCF_019202785.1 Penaeus chinensis | reverse complement strand
AAAATAAAGAAGCAGAAGAAGGAGAAGGTTGATAAAAAGGAGAAGAAGAAAGAAGAAAAAAAGGGAGAAAGAGGAAAAGAAAGAGAGAGAGAAAAAAAGAAGAATAAAAAAAAAAAAAAAAAAAAACACAATAGCAGGTAGACATACCCTCCCACCCCCACCCCAAGACACCCAACATTCCCCCCCCCCCCTCCCTCCCCTTCGAAAAATCCCTGTCCCCAATCACCCGTGTTTTTCAGCAAATTATTCTTCTGTGTAAGTCTGCCTATACGCAGCTGACGCTTGAAGCTGCACCTTGTTCGCTGGATAATGCGGACATAGAGATTTTTTTTTTTTTTTTTTGGGGGGGGGGAGAGGGGAGAAAAAGGGGAAAGAGGGGATAGGAGGAGATAGGAGGGGATAGGTGGATATAGGATGGGATAGGTGGATATAGGATGGGATAGGAGGAGATGGGAGGGGGTGGGAGAGGGGATATTGGGGCAAGGAAAAGGGGATAGGAGGGGAGGAGGAGAAGGGAAGGAAGGGAAGGGGATAGGAGGAGAGGAAAGAGGAAGGGAGGAAAGGGGAGATGAGGGGAAAGGAGGGGAAGGAGAGAGGAGGGAAAATAAGGAGAAGAAAGGGAAATGATGGAAAGGAAAATGAAGAGAAAAGGAGGGAAGGAGAGAGCAGAGAAGAGAGGAGAGATGATAGGGTGCGTGGATGGAGAGAGGAAAGGAGAGGGAGAGTGGGGGAGAGGGGGAGAGGGGGAGTGGGAGAAAGATGGAGTGGGGGGATGGTGGGGGGGGGGGGGCTGAGAGCAAGTAGAAGAGCTACTATACACAGATACCCGGGAAAATCCTCACTAACGAAGTAGTATTTAGAGAGAGGAGGAGCGGAATGGTGTAGGGGGGGGGGGGGCATAGCGAGAGAAGGGGAGGGGAAAGAAGAGGGGGGGAAGAGGGGAAAGGGGGAAGGGGAGAGGGGAGAGAATGGTGGGGGGGGGCAGAGCGAGAAGAGGGGAGGGTAGGAGAGGGGACAGAAGGGGGAAGGGTAGGAGGGAGGGGAGGGATGGGGTATAGCGAGAAGAGGGGAAGGGAGGAGGGGAGGAGAGAAGAGAAGGGGAGGGGAGGGGAGAGCATGAACAATGAAAGGTGAAACGGATAATGAAGGTACTAAGCAAAATCCCCACTAACAGCTCGTGGGGAAGACAGAGGGGGGTGGGGGGGTGGGGGCGGGGGAAGGGAGAGAGGAAATTGGAATGGGGGGAAGGGGCAAGGGGGGGGGGGGAAGACTACAAACAGATACCAGACTAAATCCCCGGAGACGAAGTGCTGGTTCGAGAGGGGGGGGGGGGGGGGAGGGGGGAAGGGGGAGAGGGAGAGGTGAAGGGGAAGAGGGAGAGGTGAAGGGGTATATAAATAGAAATAGAGAGGGTAGGGGGAGAGGGGGTAGATAGACAGTAGAGACAAAGACGGGGGAGAGGGAAGTGGGTCGAGAGACAGTAGAGAAATAGAAGGGAGAGGGGGAGAGGGGAAAGATAGAAGACATACAGATAGAGAAGAAGAAGGGGGAAGAGAGGAATAGATAGATAATAGAGAAAGAGAAAGGGGAAAGGAGGGGGAGGGGGAAATACCACACACAGATACCAAACAAAATACCAATGGGTTGCAGAGGGACAGAGGCGAGGAGTGGGAGGGGAGGGGAGGGGAGGAGGAGGAGAGGGGGGAGAGAGGGGAAGATACCACACACAGATACCAACCAAGATCCCCGTCGGCCAATTAGCGAATACCAAAGAAGATAAAATTCCACAAGAGGAACCTAATAAATAATAATAAGAAGAACAAGAAGAAAAAAGAAAAGAAAAAGAAGAAGAAGAAAGAGAAGAGAAGAAAGAAGATGATAGATGAAGAAGAAAGAGAGGGGAGAGAGGGAGGAGAAGGATAGACGGAAGGCCGAGAGGGGTAAAGAGGGGAGAGAGAGAGGAGAAGGAAAGAGGGGAGGAAGAGAGAGGTGAGAGAAAGAGGATGAAAGAGGGGAGAGGAGAATGGGAAGGAAAGAGGGGTGGGCGAGGGGATTAAAGAGAGGAAAGAAAGTGGAAGAAAGAGGGGAAGAGAGGGTAGAAGGGAGGGGAAGCAAAAGGGCAGGGGAGAGAGAGGGGAGGAAAGAGAGGGAAGAAAGAGGGGAGGCGAGAGAGAGGGGAGGAAAGAGAGGGAAGAAAGAGGGGAGGCGAGAGAGAGAGGGGGGGGGGAGGGTGCCATCGCGTGCAAGAGGTGTCTCTGTACGTGTTTATTGTCTGCCATTAAACCGAATTACGAAATGAAAGTAGGTAAACCTTCTCTCCTTATCATGCCCCCCCCCCTCCTTCCTTCCTTCCTCCCCCCCTTCCTCCTTCCTTTCTTCCCCCCTTCCTCCTTCCTTTCTTCCCCTACTCCCTCCCTCCTTCCTCCTTCTCTTGTTTACTTTTCCCTCTCTTGCTTTCTCCTCTTCTGTCTCTCTATTCTCATTCTCTCATTCCCATTCC
>NC_061838.1:1309428-1311928 GCF_019202785.1 Penaeus chinensis | reverse complement strand
TCGAGAGAATTTACGGAAAGGAAAAGTGAGAAGAAAAGGGGAAAAGAAAAAGCGGACAAAACAGAAAATCTATGGATATATACATAAACACACACGCACACACAAACACATACCCACACGCACGCACGCACGCACGCAGGCACGCACACACGCACGCACGCACACACCAACCCCCTCCCCCACACACAGACTCACACACACGTACATGTATGTACGTATTTCATTAAACATTCTCAACTTTTTCTTCTTTTAATTCATAAAGTTCATATGTTCACATTCCTTCATGACTCCAAAGTTTAAAAATTCGACTTCATTATCCTCTTCTTTCTCTTCCTCCTCTTCTTCCTCTCCTCCTCTTCTTCCTCTTCCTTATCTTCTTCCTCTTCTTCCTCTTCTTCCTCTTCTTCCTCTTCCTCTTTTTCCTCTTCCTCTTCCTCTTCCTCCTCCTCCTCCTCCTCTTCTTCCTCTTCCTTATCTTCTTCCTCTTCTTCCTCTTCTTCCTCTTCCTCTTCTTCCTCTTCCTCTTCCTCCTCCTCCTCTTCTTCCTCTTCCTCCTACTCCTCCTTCGTCCTCTTCTTCTTCTTCTTCCCTATTATCCTCGTGGGCCAACGTGAGGTGACACTAATGACCTGGCACTAAGGTCATGAGATTGACCCCTCCCCCTCCCCCCCTCTCCCAGCATCACGTCATCCTCCGCCTTTTCAATTTATTTATTTTTCTTCTTCTTCTTCTATTTTTCATCATTTTGTTTTGTTTTACACAAATGTATATTATATACTCTCTCTCTATAAAGCTATATATATTTTTTTCGTTAATGATCTACGTAATATGTGATGATGACAATGAAATTACTGATAATAGTGATGATGATGTTAATAACGATAAAAAGGATGCGTAAAGAAAATAAAAGAAAAAAAAAGAAAAAAGAAAATAAAAATAATGCAAAAGAAAAAAAAAACGAGAATAAAATAAAAAAATTAAGAAAACAAAAGCACTTCTTGAAAAAAAAAATATAGATAAAAAAAAATAATAATAATTAAGAAAAAAAAAAAAAAAAAAATTACATATCGCCAAAATGTAGGCCTATCTCGCCTCCCTCCTCCTCCTCCTCCTCCTCCTCCTCCTCCCACTGGCACTTCCCTGGCACTCTGAGACTGGCACTATCGCCCAGTTATCCCACACACGCTGCATCTCTAGCGGCCCGATGCTTCCCCCGTCGCCCACTGCATACCGGAGTGGGCGGCAGGATGGAACGCGCTTCTTTGAGGTCAAGCTTCAAATGGGCTTCACTCAGGCTTCACTTGGGCTTCAGCTAGGCTTCACTTGGGCTTCAGCTAGGCTTCACTTGGGCTTCAGCTAGGCTTCACTTGGGCTTCAGCTAGGCTTCACTTGGGCTTCAGCTAGGCTTCACTTGGGCTTCAGCTAGGCTTCACTTGGGCTTCAGCTAGGCTTCACTTGGGCTTCAGCTAGGCTTCACTCGGGCTTCAGCTAGGCTTCAGCTAGGCTTCACTCAGGCTTCATTCGGGCTTCAGCTAGGCTTCACTTGGGCTTCAGCTAGGCTTCACTCAGGCTTCAGCTAGGCTTCACTTGGGCTTCAGCTAGGCTTCACTTGGGCTTCAGCTAGGCTTCACTTGGGCTTCAGATGGGCTTCACTTGGGCTTCAGCTAGCCTTCGGCCAGACTTCAATTAGGCTTCGGTAAAGTTTCATTTAAGCTTCAGTGGGTGTTTGGATGGGGAAGTGGAAGGGGAGGGCGAATAAGAGGAGAAGGAGGAGGAGGAGGGATATTGGTAGAAATAGTAGTAGTAGTAGTAGTAGCAGTAGCAGTAACAGTAGTAATATTAGTGGAAATAGTAGTAGTAGTAGTAGTAGTAGTAGCAGTAGTAATAGTAGTAGTAGTAGCAGTAGCAGTAACAGTAGTAATATTAGTGGAAATAGTAGTAGTAGTAGTAGTAGTAGCAGTAGTAATAGTAGTAGTAGTAGCAGTAGCAGTAACAGTAGTAATATTAGTGGAAATAGTAGTAGTAGTAGTAGTAGTAGCAGTAGTAATAGTAGTAGTAGTAGCAGTAGCAGTAACAGTAGTAATATTAGTGGAAATAGTAGTAGTAGTAGTAGTAGTAGTAGCAGTAGTAATAGTAGTAGTAGTAGCAGTAGCAGTAACAGTAGTAATATTAGTGGAAATAGTAGTAGTAGTAGTAGTAGCAGTAGTAATAGTAGTAGTAGTAGCAGTAGCAGTAACAGTAGTAATATTAGTGGAAATAGTAGTAGTAGTAGTAGTAGCAGTAGTAATAGTAGTAGTAGTAGTAGTAGCAGTAGTAATAGTAGTAGTAGTAGTAGCAGTAGTAATAGTAGTAGTAGTAGTAGTAGCAGTAGTAATAGTAGTAGTAGCAGTAACAGGAGTAATATTACTGGAAAGAGTAGTAGTAGTAGTAGTAGTAGCAGTAGTAATAGTAGTAGTAGTAGCAGTAGTAATAGTAGTAGTAGTAGTAGCAGTAGTAATAG
>NC_061838.1:1301928-1306928 GCF_019202785.1 Penaeus chinensis | reverse complement strand
ACAAGACCATAGTTCTAATATAACCCTTACGCGCCGACGACCAATGTCAACAAATTCGAACTTCGCGCTTTTTTTCACGCGCCCGAGACGCTTCCAGGGCTGCCAACCTAAGCAACGGGTGCAGTATTTAGGGCTCACGCTAGATAGGAATCGGGGGGGGGGGGGGGGGGGAATGCGCTGGCAGGCGTTTCAAAGAGCGTGGAGGGAGAGATAGTATTTTGCGGGGAAAATTCTGCGCGAGGTTGCCAACTTGCGTAAGCCCCTATGGGATCAGGAATACCAACCCTAGATGTGTTGAAAAGCGGATGATATTTATTCCTTAGTCCCGGAAGGTGTCAAGCTGACATATTTTTTCTTTCCGGTTTGGGCTTATTAGGGCTGTCAGCATATCCGCGGCTTGGAAGCTGTCAAGGATGATATACACCAGGTATGCGACTGTCAAGCCCACAGACAGGCGTGAGAACAGGCCAAATATGGGCGCGAGAAACAGTTACGTTGAACCAACAGGAAGGTGACAGGATTGCCACCCTATGCGAGGTGAGGCGCGTTTCAGAGGTAACCACATGGGCAAGATAAAGTCTCAGGTCTATGTGACGTGAAGCGGGTTTCAGAAGTGTTAAATAGGTGAGTTATAACGTGTTTTAGAACTACTTTCAAATACAAGATGAAGCGAGTTTCAGAACCTCGTTCAAATACAAGATGAAGCGGGTTTTAAAACTATCTCTATTTACAAAATGAAGCGGCTTTCAGAACTAATAAAATATGTGAGTTATGACGAGTTTTAGAACTACCTTCAAATACAAGTAGAAGCGAGTTTCAGAACTACTTTCAAATACGAGTTGAAGCGAGTTTTAAAACTACCAACCTATGCGAGGATTGCCACCCAATCCGAGGCGAAGCGAGTTTCAGGCCTGCCAACATTTGCGAAATTCACGACATCTCTAACATCAACCGGACGCGTTTTGAAACCCTTAAATTGGCAAACTCAAAAAAAGAGAGAGAGAGAAAAAAAAAAAAGAAAAAAAAAATCTGAGAAAGCCAAAAGAGCAATTGAGGACTTTTTCCCTTTCCTTTCCGCCCTTCCTTCCTCCGTCTCCTCCTCCATTTCCTCTTTCCTCTCTTTTGTTCGGTCTTTCTTCTGATTCTGTATTTGTTGGCGATGGGGTGGAAAGAAACGAAGGAAATGATAATAAACCAAATACAAATTATTAAATTTATCAAACGCCCGGAGTCCGTCAGTGATAAAAGCGGGGAATTTTAACATTATTAATATTTTATTTCATCTGGTCGCTTTGCATTATTTGTGAGAATAACAAGAGGAAGTGAGATTTGAAAATTTTATATTCCGGTGGGTTAAAAAAAAAAAAAATTATAGTTATAACCCACAAAATTATAATTAAAATGATAATAATAATGATAGTAGATGATATTAGTTATGACTGATACTAATATTAATACTAATACAAAAAACAATACTAATACTGATACTAATAATAGTGATAATAATAATAATGATAATAATAATAATAATAATAATAGTAATAGTAAAAATAATGATAATAATAATAATGATAATACTAATAAAAATTATCATTATTATAATAGTAACAATAATAATAACAATAATAATAATTATTATAATAATAATAATAATAATAATAATAATAATAATAATAATAATAATAATAATGATAACAACAACAGTCATAACAATAATAATGATAAATAACAGTAATTTGCTCAAGAACAGAATATCCAAAATATATTCCTAGTAAAGTGAAAAAAACATGCATCCGTAGAACAGCGTTAACAGCATGAACTATGAACATAAAGCAAACTATGAACATTACATGAATTATAAAACATCCTTGTGAACTATGAACATTAAATGAATCATAGAAGTTATCATGAACTATGAACATTATCGGAATTATGAACAGTGGATGAACTATGAACATTACGCGAATCATGAACACCGTGTGAACTATGAACAATACATGAACTATGCACATAGCGTGAACTATGAACATTAAGTGATTTATGAACACCCTTATGAACTTACACTACCCGTTGAACAGATGACGAACGTTCAAAAGACTGTGTTCAATCCTCCTCAACCATACCTGTAATGAAGAACAAAAGTTCATCACGTTAATTAGTTGAACCAAACAGCATAAATGAGAAATCTGTTCAGTTTTTTTTCCCTTAAATATGAAACTCCATTTCTGAACACACGATGAACATCCAATTTCGGGAAAATTATATTGATGGCGGAGTGTAACGTTTTCATGTCTTTGTTGTTGTTGTTGTTGTTGTTGTTTTTGTTGTTGTTGTTGCTGTGGTTGTTATTGTTATTGTTGTTGTGGCTACTGTTGTGATTGTTAGAGTTGTGGTTGTTGTTCTTGTTTTGGATGTGGTTGTTGCTTCCCCTGTAGCATCTTAAGAGTTGTTAATCTTACAGTATCTTCTCATCTCCAGCGCTATGACTGCTTAAGTGGCGCAGCATCTGAAATATCTTGCTGTTATTTAACTCCAGCTGTACCTTAATGAGCATGGGTACCGTTAACAGTACTAGGCCATTTGCGTATAAAACACATACCATACACACACACACACACACACGCACATTTACATAACTGTTTATCTATATCTCTCTGTGTCTGTATATTCAATTATTAATCCACTTACCTGCCAGTCTATATATATATATATATATATATATATATATATATATATATAATCAATCTATCTATCTGTGTCTATATCTTTTGATTTATTTATCTATCTGTTTATTCATCTATCTATCCATCTACCTACCTATCTATCTAGATATATCCATCTGCCTATTTACCTATCCATCCATCCACCCATCTATTTATCCATTCATCCACCCATCTACCCACCTACTCACCCATCCATCCAACCACCCACCCACCCACCTATCCGCCCATCCATCCACCTATCCATCCATCTATCTATCCATTCATCCATCTATCCATCCATCTATCCATGTACACACACATTATATACACACACCTACTCATCCAACATAAAAATAAAATAAAAATGATCCATTCGCTGTTTCTCTCACGGTGAACCATTAACCGTTTCTGTTGCATTTTATGATAATCTGAAATAACTGTTAACATTGCAATGGCGATAATGCAATAATGTTTACATCAGCGTTCACAGTCTGTGGGGTAAATATGTCATTTGCATAGAATGTTGACTGTGGACTGTAGGATTATTTCACTCTTAATCCTTCCTCTTCTCTCTTCTCTCTCCTCTCTTCCGGAGATTTACTGTATCCCCTTTTTCCTTCTTTGTCTCCCCTCTCCCTTCACTCGATTTACCTTGCTTCCTTTTTCCCTTCTGTTCTCCCTCTCCCTTCTTCCCTTTTCTCAAACTACCATACTTTCCCTTCTCCCTCTCCCCTCAAACAGCTATACTCCCTTGTCCCCCCCCCCTTCCCCTCCCTCTGCCCTTTCTCCCTACCTGCAACTTACCATACACCCTTCTCCCTCTTCCCCCCCCCCCCTAAACCTGCTATACCCTTACCCCTCTCCTTTCTCCCTCCCAACTCCACTTGCCTCCCCCTCCTCCGCCCCTATCCCTTCCCCGCCTCTCCCCTGCACAAATATAAAATGCTGTACTATTGCACAGATGCCCACTGTACCACAGACGACATTTGGCACCCCCTTTGGCACCCCCCCCCCCCTCTTGTGGACCACCAGAGTGACGCGTCCTTGACAATTGCCCACAGCATACTTTGGCAACAGAGAGAGAGAGAGAGGGAGGGAGGGAGGGAGAGAGAGAGAGAGAGAGAGAGAGAGAGAGAGAGAGAGAGAGAGAGAGAGAGAGAGAGAGAGAGAGAGAGAGAGAAAGAGAGAGAGAGAGAGAGAGAGAGAGAGAGAGAGAGAGAGAGAGAGAGAGAGAGAGAGAGAGAGAGAGACAGGCAGACAGACAGACAGGCAGACAGACAGACAGGCATACAAACAAGAAGACAAACAGAAGGACAGACAGAAACAGAAACAGAGCCACGGGGACACACAGAAAGGGAGAGGAGAGAGAGAGGGAGAGAAAAAACAGTGGCACCCAGATGTTAGCGAGCCCGACCACTTCCGGCACTGACCCAGGATAAGCTTGGCACTGGCACTCCGCCCCCTGGTAACCAAGCGTCTCCCTCTTTATGCGAGTAAACCAGGAAGCTTTTTACTTTTTCTTCTTCCTCTTCCTCTTCTTTTTCTCCTTCGCCTTCTTTTCCTTTTCTTCTTTGTTTTTTTTCGTTTTCTTCTTTGTTTTTTTCTTTTTCTTTTCCTTTTTTCTTCTTCCTCTTCTTCTTCTTTTTTTTCTTCTTCTTCTTCTTCTTCTTCTTCTTCTTCTTATTATTATTATTATTATTATTATTATTATTGTTATTATTATTCATCTTATTCTTCTTCTTCTTCTTCTTCTTCTTTATTATTATTATTATTATTATTATTATTATTATTATTATTATTATTATCTCTTCTTCTTCTTCTTCTTCTTCTTCTTCTTCTTCTTCTTCTTCTTCTTCTTCTTCTTCTGTCTCTTCGCCTCCTTGACTCCTTCCTCTTTTCTCTTTTTTCTTCGTCTTCCTTCTTTTTATTTATTTCTCCCTTCCTACTTTCCTCTACTTATCTTCCCTTTCTCGCTTACTTCTTCTCCCTTCTCTCTGTTTCCTTCCCCTCGATAATTTTCCTTTCTCCTCTACTTCCTCTTTCTCCTTGCATCTTCCCTCTCCCCTCTTCCCCCCTTTCCTCTTCTCTCCCCTCCTCTCCTCCTTCCCCTTCCCATTCCCATTCTTCCTCTTCCTTCTCGCCTCCTCTCTCTTGCTTCCTCCCCTCCTCCCTCTTTCTCCTCCCCTCCTTCCTCTCCCCATTCCCCTTCTTCCTCTCCCCATTCCCCTCCTTCCTCTCCCCATCCCCCTCCTTCCTCTTTCTCCTCGCCTCCTCTCTCTTTCTCCTCGCCTCCCCTCT
>NC_061838.1:1273046-1275546 GCF_019202785.1 Penaeus chinensis | reverse complement strand
CAATAAGAATAATGATAATAATGATAACGACGACATTTTTCCGAACCGTAATTTCGATAATGATAATCGTATTTAAATGTGGGAATAACAACGCCTAACAATTAACAAAGACGATATAAAGAGAGAGAGAAAAAGAACGAAATAAAAGAAAGAAAGAAAGAGAAAAAAAAAGAGAAAAAACGAAACAAAAGAAAGAAAGAAAGAATAAAAAGAGAAAAAAAACGAAACAAAAGAAAGAAAGAAGAAAAAAAAAACGAAAGAGAGAGAGAGAGAAAAAAATATATAGAAAGAAACAAAAGAAAGAAAAAAAGAAAAAAAAGAAAAAACAATTGTGGTCACATCCATTCTGATGTCACTTGAGAACATCACTCAGTAACGATGTCCTGATGTCATCATTAGTGGCGAAGGAGGGGGAAGGGAAAATGAGAAAAATCGTCTCTCTCTCATCTCCATCTCTCTCTCTCTCTCTCTCTCTCTCTCTCTCTCTCTCTCTCCTTTTCGTGTTATTTCTATCCCCTTCTCTTCGTTTTCTTCTCTCTCTCTCTCTCTCTCTCTCTCTCTCTATTTTCCTCCTCCTTTCCTTCTCCCTCCTCCCTTCCCCTGTCTCCCTCTCCCCTTTCTCTTTCTCTCTCTCTCTCTCTCTTTCCCCTTTTATTCCTTTTTCTCATCCCCTCTCTTTCTCCCTTGTCCCGTTCCTTCCTCCCATTCGTTCTCCTCTTTTTTCTCCGTTTCTCTTCTCCTCCATCCCCTTTTCCCTTCTCTTTCCCTCCTATTTCCCTTTTCACCGTCCTGAGTTGATCTCCATGTGGCACTAACCTGACCTTTCCCTTCCCCCCCCCCTTTACCCCTCTTCTCCTGCCCTTTCTTTCTTCCCCTTTTCGTCTTTCTCTCCCCACTTCCCCCTTCCCCCCTCCCTCCCCCCCTCCCACTCCCTCCGACCCCCTTCCTCCCCTCCCTCCTCCCCTCCTCCCACCTCCCTCTTCCCTCCCCCTTTGTGACGCCGTGACAGATGGCGCTTCTTGCTAACACCCTCCCTCCCCCCTCCTCCCCCTCCCCCCTCTGACCTCCCCTCTCCCCCCCCCCCCCTCCTTTCCTGTAATGCGCGCTAAACGATCATTTGTGACAAGTGAAGCTTCGACTCTCGTTAGCTAATGGCCGAGGGTGTCATGTCTCGTGGGATTGTTGGCATAGAGGGGGGGGGGGGTTGGCATAGGGGGGGGGGTTATGTGGGGGGGGTAAGGGGTGTTATGTGGGGGAATCTGGGAGTAAATGGGGGTATGAGGGGGGGAATGGAGGGGCTATTTGGGGGTATGAGGGGATATATAAGGGTATGAGGGGGTATGAGGGTGTCTGAGGGGCTATGTGGGGATTTGAGGAGGTGTATGAAGAGGTATGAGGGGGTATAAGGGGGTATGAAGGAGTATAAGGGGGTATGAGGGTGTGTGAAAGGGGAGAGGTGTTATGAGGGGAGAAGGGGGTCTTATGATTGGGGTATATGGGGGTATGAGGTGGTTATGAGAGGGTATGAGGGGGTATAAGAAGTGTACGTGGGGGTATGAGGGGAAAAGTTGGGGTATGAGGGAGTGTGAATGGGGGAGAGCGTAATGAAGGGAAAGGGGTATCTTATGAGTGGGGTATAAGCGGGTATGAGGTGGTTATAAGGGGGTAGGAAGGGTATAGGAGGGGGTATAGGTGTATGAGGGACGTATAAGGGAGTATCAGGGGGAAAGGGTATTGCGGGTAATTGAGGGGCTATAAGGGAAAGTATGAGGGAGGAGGGGGGGGAGGGTGAAGGAAAAGGGGGGGGAGGAGAAAGGAGGAGGAAACGAGAAAGAGGGAGGAAAGGAGGAAAGAGGGGAGAGAAGGAGAGAGGGAAATGGAAGGAAATGACACGGAGGGGGGGGGGGGGGAGAGAAGGGAGTAGGTTTGCATAAATTAAGGCTTTTTGGAGAAGATAGATAGGCAAGTGTCGGGAGTGAGAGAGGAGATAGATAGATAGATAGACAGATAGATAGATATATAGATAGGTAGATAGGTTAGATAGATAGATAGATAGATAGATAGATAGATAGGTAGATAGGTAGATAGGTAGATAGATAGATAGATAGATAGATAGATAGATAGACAGATAGATAATTATATGTGAGAGAGAGAGAGAGAGATAGAGAAAGAGAGAGAGAGAGAGAGAGAGAGAGAGAGAGAGAGAGAGAGAGAGAGAGAGAGAGAGAGAGAGAGAGAGAGAGAGAGAGAGAGAGAGAAAGTAGAAAAGAATCTTAAAGACAGAAACTAAAGCAAAATATAAAGAAGAGAAAAGAGACAAGACAAGGTAAGGCGGATAACGCGAAAATAAGACAAGAAGAAGAAAATATTGAACAAACACAAAGAATCTTTGTAAACAGACCATCAAACAGACAAACGAAGATCGAATGAAAGAAGAAAATGAATAAATGATAATAAAAGGTCGTACAATAGCAATGCAATGAATAATTCACGAGCAAAA
>NC_061838.1:1262493-1265446 GCF_019202785.1 Penaeus chinensis | reverse complement strand
TCCATAAGAAGTGTAATCTTTGGTATGTCAGTATTCGCCCCGACACCAGGCAGGGCGGACACGGCGGCACAGTTGCTCGGAAAGTCCCTTGCCCTCCGTGTTCCGCCGCGGCGTTCTTTGTTCTTCTGGTGCTCCGCGTGGGGGAGGAAGGGGAAGGGGGGAGGAGAGGGATGAAGACGATGCTGGTGATGAACTGGTGATGATGATGATGATTGCTTGTTGTTTCTCCCTTCTTCTTCTTCCTCTCTTCCTCCTCCTCCTGTCTCCTCCCCGCTGCCTCGTCCTCCCCCTTCTCGAGAGGAGCTACTGGAGGCAGGGCGCCCCTGCTGTCCCCCCCGCGGCGCTGGAGGGCACGGAGAAGGGCTGCGGCGGCCGCGGATCCTGGCCGTGGATGTGCCGCAAGCTGGGAGGCAGCTGTGCGGGTGCGCCAGCGCCGGCGGCAGGAGGAAGGGCGGCAGCAAAGACGCGGGCGGCAGGAGGGGCGTGTGCGGCAGGAGCGGCCGCGAACTGTAGCGCAGCCTCTCCAGCTCGGCCTCCTTGAGGCGCTTGTCCTTGGCGCGGCGGTTCTGGAACCAGATCTTGACCTGCGTCTCCGTCAGGCTGAGCGAGGCGGAGAACTCGGCGCGCTCGGCGATGCTCAGGTACTGCTTCTCGCGGTACTTCTTCTCGAGCGACAGCAGCTGCTGCGTGGTGAAGGGCGTGCGCGGCTTGCTGTTGGGCTTGTGCTTCCGAAGGGTCACTTTGACGGGCCCCAGGAACTTGGGCGGCTCCGGAGACTCTGCGGAAGGAAAGGGAGCTCTATAGGGCGGCGCCGGGAGGGGGGCGGGAAAGGACGGAGGCTCAAGGCTTCTGTGCTGTAGTACCGGCATACTTAATATCATTACTATCATTAGCACCACCTTTAGTAGTAGTAGAAATAGTATATCTATAATTATCATTACTGCTATTATTATTATTATTATCATTATTAGTATCATTATTAGTATTAGTATCACTATCATTAAAATCATTATCATAACTATTGTCATTATTATCCTTATTATTATTACTGTCGTTGTATTTTGTGATCATTATCATTCTCTTTTCTTACTATTATTATCATCATTATTACTATCATTATCATCTCCATTATCATCATCAATATTACTCCTATCATTATCATCATCTTCATTTATATCATTATAATTATTGTTTCTATGATTACCATCTTCACTATTATCATCATCATTATTATATCCTTGTATTTACTATTTCCATTATTATTACTACTACCATACTTCTGTGCCATGATTTCTGCCATAATCATTATTACCATTACTACCTAATTTACCATTATTTATATAACCCTAATAAGTCCCACCAGTCCAACTCCGACAACATTACTGCTTCCCAAAATTTACAAACCCTCACAATAAAATGAGATGAAATAAAACAAAATAACGAATTCCAAACAAAAACACAAAAAGGGAAAAATATATTAAAACTGTAAAAATAAAAAGAAAAATCTTAAATCATTTGGACAGAGAAATCAAATACATTTACGTTCTTCGGAGATTTAGCGAAACACTCACTTTAAAGTAATGACAAGGTTCGCGTGACGGACGGACAGGCACGGACGAAATGCACGCACGCGGACGCCTTCACGACAAACACGCTTTTAGTGATCGGTCAGGTTTAAATGGGGATAATGATAAAATTAATAGCTATGATAATGGTACTAGTAACTCTAATGGTAATAGTAACGGTAATAGAAAAATGATAATAGTAATAGTAATAGTAACAATAATAATAATAACAATAATAATAATAATAATAATAATGACAATAACCTTAATAATACTAATAATAATGATAATAATTATAATAATAATAATAATAATAATAATAATAATAATAATAATAATAATAATGATAATAATAATATAATAATAATAATAATAATAACAATAATAATAACAGTAAAAATAATAATACTAATAATAATAACGGTTATAATGATGATCACAATAATATTGGGGAGCTATGCTGGCAATAGTAGTGTTAAAAGAAGAAGAAGAAGAAGAAGAAGAAGAAAATAATAAGACGACGACGACGTAGAAGAAGAAGAAGAAGAATTAGAAAAAAAAGAAAAGAAGAAGATGCAGTAGTATTAGCAACAGTGATAATAGAAGTAATGATAATGGAAGTAACAGTAATCGGAATCATAGTAGTACTAGTAACAGTAGCAGTAGTAGTTGTAGTAATACTAATTATAATAGTAGTAATAATAGCAGTGGTAGTAGCAGGAATAGGGGTGGCAGTAGTACTAGTAGTAGTAGTAGTAGTAGAAGCAAAATAATGATAGTAGTAGTAGTAGTAGTAGCAGTAGTAGCAGTAGTAGTAGCAGTAGGGGGAGGAGCTGGGGTAGCAGGGGTACACTAAGGACTGGCCGAGGTCTCCGCCTTGACTCGGGCTCCGCAGGCGCGCGTGGGCCAGCTGGTCCCAGACCAACTGCGGCCTCGACCGAGCCTCCGGTCGAGGCCCAGCGACCCGTGGGCGGCGACCTCCCCCTCGGGAGCGCCTGCTACTTACTGGTGAGGGCGCGGAGGGCCAGCTGGTGGTGGAGGAGGAGGTTCGGAGGCCAAGCCCCGGGCAGGCTCGCCGGGCTGATGGAGGCGGCGGAGGTAGGAGGGCGGAGGCAAGGGCGGCCCCACCCCGCCCGTGTGGACCAAGAGGCTGGCCAGGGGCGGCGGCGTCTTGTGGGCGGCCTCCTCCAGGTGCTGCGCCAGCCGGGCGTCGCTGCGGCAGGGGGCGTCGTCGGGCTCCGAGTCGACGGTGATGTCTCCTTCGTCGCCTTCGTTGTCGTCGTCGTCGTCCAGGGGCTTGGCGGAGAGTCTGTCCTCGGCGGGCGAGAGCGGCTCCTCCGGCGACGTCTGTGGCGGGTGGAGGGCGTCGGCGGCAGTGTCCTTCGGCG
>NC_061838.1:1249993-1252493 GCF_019202785.1 Penaeus chinensis | reverse complement strand
ATAACGATGATGTCAGCAATGATAAAAGTGTTGATATTAATACTAATACTAATGATGGTGATAACAGCAGTAATAGCAAAGATAAAAGTAACAAGAATGCTAATAATGATAATAAGAATGATCACAAAGACAATTTACAAGACAAAAAGAAAAAAAAAACAAAATCAAAGCAAAACAGATACACCAAGAAAACAATAAATTTAGCAAAAAAAAAAAAAAAAAAAAAAAAAAAAAAAAAAAAAAAAAAAAAAAAATTAAGCCTTTTATACAGCACTCGACAACACGTTTTGAAGCAATAACATTTTAGCTGAGGATGCAAATTAGAAAAGTTTACCTTGAGTTTCCCATTATATCTCTTGACCAAAGGCTGCTCTGTGTCTCAAATCCTCGTATATTTTACTGTATTGTGTTATATTTATTCATTTATATGTTAATCATCATCAAAATCACCATCACCGTCATCTTCATCTTCATCCTCATCCACTCCATCACCATCACCATCACCATCATCTTCATCTTCATCTTCATCATCATCATCATCATCATCATCATCATCATCACCATCACTATCACTATCACCATCACCATCACCATCATCTTCATCTTCATCTTCATCATCATCATCATCATCACCATCACTATCACTATCACTATCACCATCACCATCATCATCATCATCATCGTCAACGTCATCGTCATCATCATCATCACCTTCATCTCCATCTTCACTACATCTTCATCATCATTTATACATCATTACTCACTTTATCTATCTATCTATTTATCTATTTATTTATCTACGCCTTTTTTGAGGTGTCATGTTTCAAAACATAACCATTCAAAGAGCGCCTTTGATTATTACTAAAGATATATTTGTCAATTTCAAATCATATTTCATTTACTCAGAGAAGCGTCTGTTTCTTGAGAAGAGAAATTCCGTTTTTTAGGATTATATGAAATATTTATCCTTTTTTATCACTCAGAGTAATAGGAAACATAATGATGATAATAATAAGGATAAAATTGATAATGATGATGATAATAATAATGGTAATAATAATAAAAATAATGAATTGATAATAATAATATTGATAATAATAATAATAAAATAATAATAATAATAATAATGATAATGATAATAATAATGATAGTAATAATAATAATAACAATAATAATGATAATAATAATAATGAAAATGATAATAAAACAAATGAATTAAAGGGCCTAGAAACAAATAAACAAAAAAAAATTCCTCCTACCCTTCCCACTCCTCTTTCCCCTCCTCCTCCCCATCCCCCTCCCCCTCCTTCTCCTCCTTCCCCTCTTCCCCCTCCTCCTCCTCCTTCCCCTCCTCCCCCTCCTCCTCCTTCTCCTTCCCCTCCTCCTTCTTCCCCTCCCCCTCCTCCTTCTCCTCCTCCTCCTCCTTCCCCTCCCCCTCCCCCTCCTCCTCCTCCTTCCCCTCCTCCCCCTCCTCCTTCTTCCCCTCCCCCTTCCCCTCTCCCTCCTCCCCCTCCTCCTTCCCCTCCTCCCCCTCCTCCTTCCTCTCCTCCCCCTCCTCCTTCATCTCCTCCTTCCCCTCCTCCTCCTTCCCCTCCTCCCCCTCCTCCTGCCGACTCCCTGAACATAAAAAAATCCTCCCCTTGATTCAAAACAGCCTCTTCAGTTAAAATGAAAAAATACCTTTCCTTTTTTTTCCCTTGAGTTCCCTGGCTTCGCTCACTCAATTGGCAACCCTGGAGTGCTAAATACTATGATTATGGCGATGCTGCTGCTGATAGTAGATCACCTGGGACTATTGCTGCGACTATTAAGGCTACCCGTGCTATTATTGCTACAAATAGAAGGATTACTTTATTACAGTTGTCAGCAGTGCTATTATTACTGCCCCCGTTGCAAGTGCTATTCATTCTTGCAATTATTGATAAAGGTTTTTACTGCAGATGCTGAGGTTTGTGGTTTTTGGGACCGATTTGTGTGTTTTCATTATTATTATTCTGTGTGTATTTTCTTGTTGGTGTTTTGCACCGTGTTTGTTCTTGCTTATTATCTACCTGTCTGTCTATCACTTTATATATTTATCTATTTCTCTCGGTCTCTTTCGTCTACCTTCCCTCCCTCCCTCCCTCCTCCCTCTCCCAACTCTCCCCTCCCCTCCCTCTCCCTCTCCCTCCTTCCCTCCCTCTATCCCTCCCTCCCTCCTTCCCTCCCTCTATCCTTCCCTCCCTCCCCCTCTCCCTCCATCCCTCCCTTCTCCCTCCCTCCCTCCCTCTCTCCTCCCCTCCCTCCCACTCTCTCTCCCCTCCCTCCCCCTCTCCTCTCACCTCCACCCCTCTCCCTCCCTCCCTCTCTCCCCCTCCCTCCCCCTCTCCTCTCACCTCCATTCATATCACGTCCAGAGCTGCCTCACGATGTCAACGCATGACCAGTATGCCATGCACTAGCTCATCACACCTCTGCTTCCTCCTCCTCCTTCTCCTCGTCCTCTTTTTCCTCCTCCTCC
>NC_061838.1:1234993-1237493 GCF_019202785.1 Penaeus chinensis | reverse complement strand
TGCACATTTCATGGAATGCAATATTAAATGGAAAAAAAATATATAGAATTGGAAAATGCAAAAAAAAAAAAAATATATATATATATAAGAATGAAAATATATATAATGAAATAAAAACAAATATAAATAATATATATAAGTACATATAATATGTTATATATCATTTACATATATATATATATATATATATGTATATATATATATATATGTTTTATATATATGCAAATAAAACATGGGGTTTTACGTAATGTAGAAAACGCGTATATAATTGGCTAGTTGATTTAATTAGTCAAAGATAAGAATATGAGAGAGTATTCTTAACTGGTAATTATATATTTTTTTTCCAATCGAAGTGAATTAATGAACATTAGGAATGAATAAATGCATGAATGTAATTGGATGGATAACGAGCGTAGGTTAATGAATCGATAAACTTTAATGAAAAAATAATTAGGGAAAAGAGTTTGTTTTATTTTCAAAGTTATATTAGGCTATATTGGTGTTTCAAAGATATACACAGACTTTATAGTATATTTCATTTCATGTTTTATTGTCACCGATGTACATGTTGTATATAGATAGCACTTATCGTAATTAAAACCTTATTAATGATACTATTATTATCATTAACCTTTATTGTGAGTCATTATTGCTATGTTTCTGTTATTTTTACTATTTTTCTGATTCATTGTCTGTCTATTTTTTTCCATTACGTTACTCCATATAAACTTGATGATAATGATAATAACAGTAATTATGATAATGATTACTCTTTTTCTCTATCTGAACGGAAAGCATTTTCATAATCATTATCAACTCTCTCATTATTATTACAATTATTATTATTATTATTATTATTATTATTACTATTATTATCATTATTATTATTATTATCATCATTATCATTGTTATTACTATAATTATTTGTATTATAATTGTTGTTGTTATTATTATTATCATTATTATTTTTGTTTAGCATTATTATTATTATTTAATTATAATAATACTAATTATTATTATTATTATTATTATTATTATCATTTTTATTATTATCATCATAGTTATTGTTGTTGTTATTATTTTTAGTAGTAGTAGTAGTAGTATTACTATTATTATTATTACTATCATTATTATCATTATTATTAGTAGTAATAGTATTAGTATTATTACTATTATTATTATCATTATTATCATTATTATTAATATTATTATTATTATCATTGTTGTTATTATTATTAGTGTTATTATTATTATTATTACTATTATTATCATTATTATTATTATTTTCGTTGTTGGTGTTGTTATTATTATTATAATTATCATTGTTATTATTGTTCTTGTTGTTGTTATCATTTTCTGGGGTTACCATTTTCATTAATTTGTCTCTAATCATGATCTCGAAAGCTGATTACTTACTTATTTTATTTTATGATTAGCATTGTCTTTATCATTATTATTACTATCATCACTGTTATTACTAATATTGCTGTTGTCCTTATTTGCAACATTATTATTATTGTTAGTATCATCATCATCATAATTATTTTCATTATCACTGAAATATTATAATTATTATCATCATTATCATTATTATTATTATTATTATTATTATTATTATTATTATCATTATTATTATCATTACTATTATTATTATCATTACTATTATTAGTATTATTATTATTGTTATTATTATTATTGACATCATCCTCAGCATTATCATCACTATCATCATTATTGTTATTAATTTTATTACTATCAGTAAAAGTAGTAGAAGTAATATTAGTATTGTTATTATTATTATTATTATTATAATTATTATTATTACTGATTCATTTATTTCTTACTTCTTTCGCATTTTATTTATTCATATATATCTATTTGTTCATTAATTTATTCATACATCTACTTATCCATTTTTGGTGCAAAATTCAGTTCAGCAATTATGCATTTCTGAGATGTTTTTCCTTTTCGTTTTTTTTTTTTTTTTTTTTTAACAGCATTTGTTCACGTTCTGCCTCTAACGAGACCGCGAATTTGTTATTTTTGTAGAGTTGTTCCAATTAGGTCGTCCGGCATCGACACTTGAAATGTTAATTGTGAGAAAATGTCCAGCCGATGCCGCGACCACCGTCCTAATTGACCACTCACGCGTCCGGATCCTCGAGGTGGCTGCGACTTTCGATCTGAATTTCTCCATTCGCTATGCTTTTCGGTTCAGAAAAGTCCAAAATATTTCGAATGGTCGAGGACTTTGTATTGACACGATGATAGTCGACAACGTAAAGGTACGACAGAAAGAAAGATTTTTATAAGTACCATCGCGCTGGGTCCGAATTCGAAATCGAAGGAAGGAAATCGGACAGATTTTCGTCTCAACCCCTAGCGATTGGTTACGGTTTGGGCGTGACATCGACTTAGGCCGAAGTCATTCCTTACACGGAGGTTAAACTGTCACTTTAAAGGAATGTTCGCGAAGGACGCAACTAATTATGCGTTTAGC
>NC_061838.1:1227493-1229993 GCF_019202785.1 Penaeus chinensis | reverse complement strand
AAGAGAGAGAGAGAGAGAGAGAGAGAGAGAGAGAGAGAGAGAGAGAGAGAGAGAGAGAGAGAGAGAGAGAGAGAGAGAGAGAGAGAGAGAGAGAGAGAGAGAGAGAGAGAGAGAGAGGAGAGAGAGAGAGAGAGAGAGAGAGAGAGAGAGAGAGAGAGAGAGAGAGAGAGAGAGAGAGAGAGAGAGAGAGAGAGAGAGAGAGAGAGAGAAAGAGAAGAGAGAGAGAGAGAGAGAGAGAGAGAGAGAAAGAGAGAAAGAGAGAGAGAGAGAGAGAGAGAGAGAGAGAGAGAGAGAGAGAGAGAGAGAGAGAGAGAGAGAGAGAGAGAGAGAGAGAGAGAGAGAGAGAGAGAATTATCGTTGATTCTGAAAATCGAAGTCTTTCATCATACGAAATTAAACATTGTATCATCTTTGGTTATTTAAGTTAAGCAGATAAATATAAAGTAAATTGACGGACGCTGGTGTCAATAGAATGTTATTTTAAGAATAGACACGCAAAGTTTCATGTCAATTTGAAACCTTTAAGAATATGATCTGTGGTCATCTGTTTCCGTGTGTGTGTGTGTGTGTACACACGCACACACACACACATACACACCCACACATGCACACACACACACACACACACACACACACACACACACACACACACACACACACACACACACACATATATATATATATATATATATATGTGTGTGTGTGTGTGTGTGTGTGTGTGTGTGTGTGTGTGTGTGTGTGTATATAAATGTGTGTCTCTGTGTGTTTTTGTATGTTTAACCTTTTTTTTCAATCCCGTAGATGACATTGATTTTGCTATTTTGTAGTTCATCGAAAGTTTTAAGGGCATTTCTTCCTCTGTGTATTTTCTGCATCTCATTATAAAATGTATTTTTTTCTCTGTTGTGAGTAGTGTTTTGATCATTAATAAAGGATATCACTGAATATCACGTTCTTGTCTCATGTCTTTCTTTCCGACTTCCCTTCCTGCTGCTCTCCTTCCTTCCCTCTCTCCCTCCATCTCTCCATTCATCCGTCCCTCTCCCTTTCCCTTTTCCCTCTCTCCGTCTATATATCTGTCCGTTAGTCCCTCCTTCCCTCCATTTCTTTTCCTTTTCCTCTCTCTCCATCTCTCCTTCTCTCTACTTTCCCCCCTCTCTTTCTCCCTCTCTCTCCCCTTCCCCCCCTCTCCTCCTCCTTTTTCTCTCTCCTTTCCTCTTCAACTCCCTTTCCACCCTCTCCCTTTCTCTATCTATCCCTCCCCTCCCCCTATCCCTCCATCTCTCCTTTCTTCCATTTCTCTCTGTTTCCCCTTTCTCCCCCCCCCCCCCCCCCCATCCATCTTAGTTAGTTCCTTAAAGACGTAAAGATTTACATACACTTCACATTCCGCCTTTCTCCCGGCCTGTGTCGAAGGGGCAGGGCAGGTCACTTAACTCATTGGTGACCTGACCTCCCGCGGGCACCTGGAGAGAGCGTGCCCCCGATGCCTTGTCTCGCTGGGTGATAATGATGATGATGATGATGGTAATGACCTCGGCTGAGGAGGGACGCGCGGGGTCAAGCGGACGGCCGGCTGAGTGACGGCGTTGGAAGGCCGACGGTGATCGGTCTATCAACGGGGCTCTGCGGGCTCCTTCATCACGTGCACATGTACGCACGCACACACACGCGGGCACAGACACACGCACACACAAGCACACACACACACACTCACGCACACACACACATACGTACACGCAAAAATGTATGTAAAAGCTGCGTTTGGGTGTGTGCGTGTGAGATTTGTGTAGGTGTGTGAGTGGTATCTGTCTACACTCATTACACTCACTTATCTGCTTATCTATGCATCTATCTTTACCTTTCTATCTACCTGTACCCTTTCCTCTCCTTCCTTCTTCCTCCCTCCCTTATCTCCCTCTTTTACTTTCCCTCTCCCTCTTTCCCTACTTCCTTCCCTCTCCCCCCATCCTTCCCTACCCTCCTTTCCCTCCCGTCTTCCCTCCCTCCCACCCCTTACCTCCTCCTCCCTCCCTCCCACCATCCCTCCTTCCACCCCACCATCCCTCCCTCCCTCCCACCTTCTCTCCCTCCACCCCACCACCCTTCCTACCCCCCTCCCCTCCCATCACCCCACCCACAAACACACTCAATCCTGTAAGAGAATGATCTCGGAAGGACCTGAGTCTCACGCAGGTGCGGAGAAGGCCTCGGGAACCCCTCACCTGTTCGGGCTTTCGTCATTAGCACCTCCAGGAATCTCCGAAGATGGTTCGGACCCCGCTAATAAAGACTCGACAGACAAACAGCTGTTCAGGTTGATTGTTATCTACACTCTATTACTTAAGGGTGGAGATGTACGATGATTGTTTTTTTTTTCTTATGGGGGGTGGATGGGAGGGGGTAAGATGTAATTGTAAAATAAAGGGGAGGTTATTAGTATGTGGGCGTTTGTTTTGAGCACTTTTGTCTGCTTCTGTCGCGGTTATTCGTTTTTAAG
>NC_061838.1:1222989-1225489 GCF_019202785.1 Penaeus chinensis | reverse complement strand
CGTCCGTCGCTCGATAAGATGATTGAAACCTCTGATTGGCTGTTCGTTTAATTACACGTTTGAACGGCACGTGACTTGCGTTATTTATAGGTGGATCGCTCGAGACTGGAGGTGGGAGGCTTGTGGATTTTGCTTGTGGATGAGGTGGATGGTGGTTGGGGAGGTGGAGGAAAGGGGTGGTGGGGGTGGAGCTGGAGGAGGTGGGCAAGGTGGAAGAGGTGCTGGAGATGGAGGTGGAGGTGAGGGAGGTGGATGAGGTCTGGGTGGATGAGTGGAAGAGGCAGTGGCGGTGGTGGAAGGGGAGGAGGTGAACGGAAGAGAAGAACGAGGAGGAGGTGGAGGAACAGGTGGAAGACGAGCGTGAGGGAAGCAAAGGGGAGAGAAGGGGAAGGAAGAGGAAAAGGGAGAAGAGAGAGGAGGGAGAGAGGAGAAGGAAGGCGGCTCTGAGGGAGAAACTGAGAAGAAAAAAGAGGAGGAAGAAGAGGAAGAATATGAAGAGATAGAGGAGTAAGAAGAAGAGGAGAGAGAGGAGGGGGAAAAGAAGAAGATGTAAAGAAAGAGTAGGAAGAGGAGAAGGAGGAGGAAGAAAAGGAGGAGGAAGAAAAAGAGGAGAAAAAGAGGAGGAAGAGAAAGAGGAGCGAAAGGGAGGAAGAGGAAGAGGAAGAGGAGGAGGAGGAGGAGGAGGAGGAGGAGATACCCGTGGGAAGCAAGGGTGGGCACAGTTAATCAACATTTGCAACACACTTACATCAATTAAAAACCGGTCGGGGAAAAAGCGTGCTATTCCACACAATTTCACAAATTCAAATGATACTTTTTTTTCAACATATATTGCGTAAAAATAAATCAGTTTTTGTTTTATATTTTCTGCCGTTCTTTGAAGTTCTTCTATATCATTTATACTCTCAACTTTTGTTATCATTGTCATTATCATTATTATTATTATTATTATTATTATTACTATTATTATCATTAGCATTAATATTATAATTATTATCAATATTATCCTTATTATCACATTATTATCATTATTATTATAATATTTTTTATCATTACTATTATTATCATCATTGTTATCAATATTATCTTTATTATCATTTTCTTGTATAGTGACTTCTATAGTGACCTCTGTATAGTGACTTCTATAATGACCTCTCTATAGTGACTTCTATAGTGACCTCTGTATAGTACCTTCTATAATGACCTCTCTATAGTGACTTCTATAGTGACCTCTCTATAGTGACTTCTATAGTAACCTCTCTATAGTAACTTCTATAGTGACCTCTCTATATTGACTTCTGTATAGTGACCTCTGTATAGTGACCTCTGTATAGTAACCTCTGTATAGTGACTTCTGCATAGTGACTTCTGTATAGTGACTTCTGTATAGTGACCTCTGTATAGTGACCTCTGTATAGTGACTTCGGCATAGTGATCTCTGTATAGTGACTTCTGCATAGTGACCTCTGTATAGTGACCTCTGTATAGTGACCTCTGTTGGGTGACTTCTGCATAGTGACCTCTGTATAGTGACCTCTGTATAGTGACTTCTGCATAGTGACCTCTGTATAGTGACCTCTGTATAGTGACCTCTGTATAGTGACTTCTGCATAGTGACCTCTGTATAGTGACCTCTGTATAGTGACCTCTGTATAGTGACCTCTGTATAGTGACCTCTGTATAGTGACCTCTGTAGAGGGACTTCTGCATAGTGTCTTCAGTGTGGTGGTGACCTTTCAACACCTCTCACAAGAGAACCGTAAGAGGTCAGCCCGACCTTTTGACCTAGCTTGACCCTAGTCTTACGGAGCCGAATCTTAATTGGGGAATGGGGAAGGGGGGGGGGGGGGGAGGGGGAGGGGTGCAAGAAGGATAAATTGGGTATAAGAAAGATAACGAGAGACAAATGCAATAAAAAGAAAATCATAGATAGGATGATGATATAATAATAAATGTATTTAAACGTATTTTTCAGTGTTATCGATTTGAATTTTCGAGTATTCTTTTTTAATTCCAAACTAAACGAAACACAGACAAATTAATAACACCAATGGCAATTTTTCATTAATAATTGAGATGTTAATAATTTCATTAATAACATTTCGCCTTAACCAAGTTTATATATAATTTTGCCCATTACAAAGCAAAACGGCAAAATTCCGTTTTCACTTCGCAAAATTTCTGAATGTATATCATACTATTATTTTTTTTAAATATACTTCACGTTGATGTATTAACAGAACGCTAATGACAGGAGTTGTTAAACGTGTTAAACTATATCTTCATTTTTATTGCCTTTTTGAGACGCAGGAGTACGTACGCACTCACGCACACAGACATACGTGTTGTTATTGTTATCATTATTATTACTCGCATTATCACTTATAACAATAATGATAATTATTATTATTATTGTTATTATTATTAATATATTAATATCTTATCATCAGTGTTATTATTATCATGATAATAATCATTATTATTACTATCATTATTATTA
>NC_061838.1:1212989-1215489 GCF_019202785.1 Penaeus chinensis | reverse complement strand
GGGGGGGGGGGGGGGGGGGCTTTGATCTATTTCCTTTTAGCTACACACATTTATATTTATATTTATTATATGTATATGTGTATGTGCACACGCACACACACACACACACACACACACACACACACACACACACACACACACGCACGCACACACGCACGCACACACACACACACACACATACACACACATATATACATATATATATGTGTGTGTGTGTGTGCACAGATATATACACATATATATACATATGTACATATATGTATATATATAAATATACATATGTTTGTATAGATATGTATAGATATATTCTTATCAATATGAAAGGGAAACAGCCACAGTAAGAAATGAAATTGAATCGTAACATTTCGAACACTTCACGATCTCCTCTTCAGACGAATGATATACTTTGTGTTTGTGTCTTATTTATACATACATATAAAAATATGTATATTTGTATATATGTACAATTATATAACATATATACATATATATATATACATATATATACATATACATATATAATACATACGTATATATATACATATACATATATAATACATACGTATATATATACATATACATATATAATACATACGTATATATATATACATATATATACATAGACATATATATATATTTATGTATAAACATATAAATACGTATATTTGCATAAGTATATAATATATATACATATATATAAATATATATTTCTATATGTGTATATGTATATGCATGTATATATATATACACATATACATACATACTCCTATATGTATACATATGAATAAATAAATGTGTACATATAAACCTCCCCCCCCGCCCCCCCCCCCCCCCCCCCCCCACTCGATCTGCCTCTCGATCCGCCGGCGCCGCGAAACAGTCCCCGGCAGGTAAGAGCAGGCAATGAGAAGCCAAGACAGGAGGACACTAATTACGCTAATAACTACCTCAAACAATGGAGACATTTCTAACCGCGAATCATACGTTAATTGCCCTGTTATCATCCAATTTCCTAATGACTGCTTCCATATAATTACCTTGCTATAATGACTTTCTTTAAAGTGCTCTTCATTTTCGGTGCCGCGGCCTGCACACTTCATCTGCCCCCCCCCCCCACCTTCACCCCCCCCCCCCTTCACCCTCCCCTTCGTCAAAGATTTTTTACTAATATTCAAAATTATGTTTGTTTTTTTTCTTTCTTTTTTCTTCTCTTTACTCGAAGTAATTATTAGTAATTAAGATGTTGATTACGATATACTTAAGAGGTCTAAGGAGAGTAAAGAGATGACAATAATATCAACAACAACAATAACGATAATATAATAATAATGGTGAAAATTTTAATGATGATGAAGCTGCTGCCGAGGATAATAGTGATGATAGTGATGGTGATTTTAACAAGGATATTAATGATAATAATGATAATAGCAATAGTATTTATAATAATAATGATAATAATGATAATAGCAATAGTATTTATAATAATAATGATAATAGCAATAGTATTTATAATAATAATGATAACAATAATAATAATGATAATAATATCAATTATGATAATAATGATAATAATAATATCAATAATAATGATAACAATTATAACACTGATAATGATAATAATGATAATAATGATAATAATAATGATTATCATTATTATAATAATAATGATTATCATTATTATAATAATAATAATAATAACAATGGTAATGGAAATTATAGCAATAACTATCATTAGTAAAACAGTCCTGATAATGACAAAATACAATATGATAGAAAGAATTATAATAATGATAATGATGATAACAACAATAACAATAAAATAGCAATAAGAATAACATTAGCACAGCAACCATAACAAAAGCGATAATAATTCAACAGCAACAACAGCAAATATGAAAAGAAAAATAAGGAAAAGGAAATGAAAAAAAAAAAAAATCTCAAGAAAGAAAAATCCCAACAAGACTAAAGCAACCGTCAACCGCGAGGGAGCAGATGACGTAGCAGTGACGTCTCAAGGAAAGGGAATAATTGAGCTTAAATAGAGCGCTGGCACCTGGGTAGGCCTCCCTTGCCCCCTCCCCCCTCCCCCAGCCTTCTCCCCCTCGCTGGCCCCTACCCTTCCCTCCCCCTCCCCCTTTTCCCCCCCGCTCGTCACTTCTCTCCCTCCCTCCCCTCCTCCCTCCATCCCTCCCTCCCCTCCTCTCCTCCCTCCATCCGTCCCTCCCCTCCCCTCCCCTCCCCTCCTCCCTCCATCCCTCCCTCCCCTCCTCTCCTCCCTCCATCCGTCCCTCCCCTCCCTCCCCTTCCCTCCCCTCCCCTCCTCCCTCCATCCGTCCCTCCCCTCCCTCCCCTCTTCCTCCTTCCCCCGCTCGCCCCCCCCCCCCGGGTCTAAAGCGGCCAATCAAGCAAGCACAAAAGCGGTTTTGTTCGCCCGCGTCCCAGCGAGGTGTGGAAGGAATGCGCGGTCTCTGACAACAACGGGGAGGCTGACAACACGGTT
>NC_061838.1:1195489-1205489 GCF_019202785.1 Penaeus chinensis | reverse complement strand
CGCATCTCATTTCTTGTTTCTATATTAGTGCCTTTATCAATTAACATTGAAGCTATACTATGTACATATATATATATATATATATATATATATATATATATCTTGTATATATTTTTGTTTATAAACCGCTTTCCACCATACCTCTGTATACAGGCAGCTTCTTGGTATAAATCATAAGTAATGTGTATAAAATCTCTTTTTATTCAAATCTTTTCATAAAAGCCTACATAGACTGAAACATCATACAGGCAAATCGACAGTCAGACTGAAGGAATTCGACGAGGAAGCCGTCCCGTACAAACAGGCTAAGACGCAGGAACATCTTAAAATCCGACGAGGACGGAAGCGGCCATCTTAGCACACTGGGCATCACGGGCATCCGACTCTGGGCAGCTGAAGAGGTCGCGGTGGAGAGCTCGACAGGAGGTCTGGAGAAGAGGAAAAAAATATCATAAGTCGGTTGTCCTACGAGGAGCACGGGATGAATGTGTTCATGAGAATAAGGTCATGGCTGATGTTATTTTGCTGAAGGAATGGAGACTTCAACTTACCGGATGCTTAGGAATGCGTTCACTGGGGCGAAGCGACTAAGGGCGCCGACTAGGAGGCTGAGGCTCAGGAGACGGGGTCGAGGCTCAGGCGATCACCTGAAGAAGGGAGCCATCGGCTGCTGGAGGTGCAGGGAGGGCAGGGGGCCGCTCAGGGGGAGAAGGCCGCCGTAGGCAGGGTACACAGGGCGGGTAAGGCGCTCGATCTCGGCCTCCTTGAGGCGCTTGTCCTTGGCGCGGCGGTTCTGGAACCAGATCTTGACTTGTGTCTCCGTCAGGCTGAGCGAGGCGGAGAACTCGGCGCGCTCGGCGATGCTCAGGTACTGCTTCTCGCGGAACTTCTTCTCGAGGGCCATCAGCTGCTCCGAGGTGAAGGGCGTGCGCGGCTTGCGGTTGGCCTTGTGGCGCCGCAGGACGGGTCCGGGCAGCTTGGGCAGGTCGCGGTGGCCCTCCGTCGGGGACAGGCTGCCGAAGGAGAGGTACGGGTGGGCGTGGTGGTGGTGGGAGACGACGGCGTGGGCGGCCGTGGGGGGGACCCAGTGGTGCTGCAGGCGGGGGTAGAAGGGCACGTCGGGGCTGAGGGAGCGCTCCGAGTCGTGGCTGACCCCCGAACTGTCGCTGGAGACGCTGCAGGAGGAGTTGGGCCGGGGCGGCGTGGAGGGCTCGGTCAAGCCCAGGATGGTGTCGATCCCGAAGGACAATTTGGGCTTATTGACGGATGTGTTTTCCATTTTGGTTGGTAGTTCAAGGCACAAGCACTAAAGGAGGAGGACTCACAGTCGTAAATGTTCTGCCTTCCGAATCGTCTTCTGGGGCTTATATAGTCCGCGACCTCAGGTCAGGGGGCGGGGCGAAGCGAGCGCCGGCCAATCACAGCCCGACTTTGGACCAATTAGAAGAGGAGAAGCTGCTCCCATACCTACAGTTGCCAACGACTCTATTCCTGACCGCATTAAACGATACCGACATCCAGTAAATTCAAACGAAAAACAGAGAATAAACCTTATACTCAACAAAGAGCGTAAATCACACTAAGTAGAACGAATGAACGAGATTAACATTTGACTTAGAACTATAAATTACGTCGGAATCTAATCAAACGAGCGTCATCAGGCAACGCGCTAAGTAAGTAAATCTACACTTAATTTACTTACTGTCTGAGCGCAGGAATAGGCGACTCAAATTACTGTACAACGACTAAATATATAATTAGGTCATTTACACCATATACCCAATTAAAAAAATCAAAACATGTTCTCATAAAAAACCCGACTTTCATCGTCATATATAAAACCGACCATACTTCATATCAAAACGGCGAAAAAATAAAAAGGAAGAAATGAAAAGATAAAAAATAAAAATCAAGTCACAAACAACTAGGTAATTACAATATGTCTGCCACCTAATGATCCTCGGTTGACCTGACATGACCTTGTCTCAGAAAAGGTCAATACACACAATTCGGCTCGCTTTGGGTTTATGACCTCTGACCCTTTTTCAGCTTTGTATCATTTTCTGTAAATTTTCTTCGAAGGGAATTTCCAAGACTTTATTAATGAAGGTGTTTCTAGGGAGGAAAAAAGAGTTTAATTAGCTTAAAAAGGTAGTTTGGTAGTTGGGTGAAATGTGGTAGGTGATTATTAGTATCATTATTATTATTATTGTAGTTATTATAGTTCTGAATGTATTTTCATCGTTACGTCTGTAAAATGTACTTTCATGAATATTGATATGAAGATGTGTATCCCTAAGCGTGGAAATTTAACTTCATTTTATCAAAATATTTTCCTGTTTATCTTCCGTACTACAATGAACGACATAAATCAATCTCACATCACTAACAAATAGTGAATAACGATACATTTTGGATCAAAATATACATATACTTCTGTAGAGGAAATATAAAGAATATTAAATTATACAAAATCACTTTCATGATACAATTTCGTTGAGACACAAAATAACTAACGATTTGAACACATGAAAAAAATAAAGTTTATATATCATAATGACACAATACTTTCAATGTTTTTTTTTTTTTTTTGTTTCATATACTTTATTTCTTCATGTATAGACATAAACATATATTTTTTTTTAATCTATGATTAATATTCTATTATTATCATTATGTTTTATATTGTTCTATCGTTTTCACTCTAGTCAGTGCTTTATTATTATTATGGTTATTATTATTATTGTCATTGTTGTCATTATTGTTATTATTTCTATTTTTATTATCATTACTGTTATTATAATGTTTATTATTTTTATCATTATTGTTATTATTGTTATCATCATTATTATCATTGTTTTTTTTATTATTATTATTATAATTATTATTATCATTATCATTATCATTATTATTATCATTGTTATTATTATCAATGTTACTATTACTAGTACTACTACTACTGTTACTATTATCATTATCATTATAATTTATTATTATTATAATTGTTTTTATTGTTGTTGTTGCTATTTCCATTATTATTACCATTAACCCTTATTATTATCATCATTGCTACTATTTTATTTTTATCATTAATATTGTTTATTATCATTTTTATTATCATTATTATTACTAGTATCACTATTAACACTACTATTATCATGACTATCATTATTGCTATTATCATCATTATTATCAATGATTGTAATTATCCTCATTGTTATAAATCATTGTAATTATCATCATTGTCACTGACTATTATTTATCATCATTATCATAATCGTAAATGATTAGTTCTCTCCTGACAACATGACATCAACCGCCCCAGCGCGACCAGGGAAATATGCGGGTTATCTCAAAGCATGACGTGACCCTCTCCCTGGATGCTGTGTCATCTCCGATATCCGAGCTTCATTGGGTTTCATTATGTGTGTGGAATGTAGGTGTGGATGGGTGGATGTTTGTGTGGGTGGGTGGATGTTTGTGTGGATGGGTGGATGTTTGTGTGGGTGGGTGGATGTTTGTGTGGATGGGTGGGTGGTTGTGTGGGTGGGTGGGTGTTTGTGTGGATGGGTGGGTGTTTGTGTGGATGGGTGGGTGGTTGTGTGGGTGGGTGGGTGTTTGTGTGGGTGGGTGGGTGGTTGTGTGGGTGGGTGGGTGTTTGTGTGGATGGGTGGATGTTTGTGTGGGTGGGTGGGTGTTTGTGTGGATGGGTGGGTGGTTGTGTGGGTGGGTGGGTGTTTGTGTGGATGGGTGGATGTTTGTGTGGGTGGGTGGGTGTTTGTGTGGATGGGTGGGTGGTTGTGTGGGTGGGCGGGTGTTTGTGTGGATGGGTGGATGTTTGTGTGGGTGGGTGGGTGTTTGTGTGGATGGGTGGGTGGTTGTGTGGGTGGGTGGGTGTTTGTGTGGATGGGTGGATGTTTGTGTGGGTGGGTGGGTGTTTGTGTGGATGGGTGGGTGGTTGTGTGGGTGTTTGTGTGGATGGTTGGATGTTTGTGTGGATGGGTGGATGTTTGTGTGGATGGGTGGGTGTATGTGGATGTGTGAATGTGTGCGTGGATGTGTGGATGTATATGGATGTGCGGATAGGTGGGTGGGTATGGATATGTGTTTGGATGTGTGGATTTATTTGTATTTGATGAAAGGATTTTGTAGTTATATAATTTGTGATTTTGTTATATCCGTTGAATTCGTTGTAATATTTGTTATATTGTTATTTTGTTGCCAGACGTTTCCACTATGAACTTATATATACATTTTCAGATATAATGTAATTACTCTGTGTTTATAATTCAGTTATTTGGTAATTATAATTTAGTCCAATGGTCGCTATAATCCTGACATCTTGTTGTGTAATTGATATCTGTTTTGAGACAAGGAAATGTCGTCTTTATTCGCCTATTCGTTTGTTATATTAGTATCGCAGTGAAGTGGCGTTGATAGAGAAATTCGAAATTTATTTTGGTTTTTATGCGATATTCTTATTCTTAATTTTATTATTATTTGTATTTCTAATTCATATTTTTTCTGTCTATTTCTATGTTTATTTATATTTCTCTATCTATTTCTCTGTCTATTTCTATTCCCATTTCCACTTCTATGTCTACTTCTCCTCCGTCTATTTCTGCCCCAAAAGAAGAAGAAAAATAAAAATTCCGAAGGATCATCTTCCTAGGCCATCCCCCCCTCCCCCCCCTCCCCAAAATTCCCGGGAATGGGAATGGAAGTGTAGGAACGTCGGAATTTCGGAATTTCGGAATTTCGGAATTTCGAGAAGAATGAGTTAAATGAGCAGTGAATCGGAGACGCCTCTACAGACAGACAGACAGACAGACAGATGGCTTCCTTCAAAATCCTCTTTTGTCATTTAGTGTGACGTCACGACTCGTTGGCACTTCCGGTCTCCAGCTTCCGGTGCCAATCGGGGTGGAAATACGAATTTTTAAATTATTTATTATCGTTTTTACTTATTAATTTATTTATTATCATTAGTTTTTGAAATTCGAGAGTAATAGAAGGGTGGAGGGTGGAAGAGGGGGTGGAAGGAGGGGGGGGGAGGGGAAGGTCAAGTTGTATGGGTCGGAGTTGGATTTTTGAGGGGGGGGGGAGGGAGGAGGGAAGGGGGAGGGGTATATTGGGGTAGGGGTATGTCGGGGTATATGTGGGGAGGGGTAGGGGAAGGAAGAAAGGGAGGGAGGGAGGGAGGGAGGGAGGGAGGGAGGGACGGGTCAGGTGGCGTTTGCTGTGTGTTTGTTGTGCTTGTCTTTTTTTTTTTTTTTTTTTTTTTTTTTGATTGATTAGCTGGTTAATTGTTTATTCTTTGTCTTACGTGTTTTTTTTTTTGTTTTTTGTTTTTTTTGTATTCCTGATTCTGTGTTTTTGTGTCCTGTCTGTCTGTCTTCTCTCTCTCTCTTTCTCTTTCATATAATCTTTCCCTCTCCCTCTTTCTATCTCACTATCTCTCTATCTCTCTATCTCTCTATCTCTCTATCTCTCTATCTCTCTATCTCTCTATCTCTCTATCTCTCTATCTATCTATCTCTCTATCTCTCTCTCTCTCTCTCTCTCTTATTCGCGCATTTATCTGTGTGTTCTGTTACTCAACTAAATTCCAAATCATTCTCTCTCATCCTAAACAGACTCTTCCACATTCGACCATTCTCGAGTTATTTCCACACCCTCCCCCCTCCTCTTTCACGCCCTCCGCCCCCCCCTCCCCTGCTCTCTGTCCGCCCCTTCTGTCTCTGCCCCCCCCCACCTCCCCCCTTTCTCTTCCCCTCCCCCCTCACCCCATGGTCCTGTGAGATCCTTGAAGATCTATTTATCAAATTTACTTCTGTTTATTTTAAACGTTATTTTAATTTTTGATTGTATTTATAAATGTTGATGACTTTCTGGTTGGTTAGATTGTAAAGGGATAATGGAACTATCGAATTGATGATTATCTTTATTGTTATTGTTGATATCAAAGTTTATAATTTGGAAATTAAGAACTTTAAATTTAAGTCGCGACACGCATGTTAAGATAAAGAATTTTGATTATAAAATGTGTATAATGATGGTATTAAATAATGAAATTTCCCCTTAAATCATATAACTTCCGATCCAAAAAAAAAATATATAGGCTCGAGTTTTCGTTATTTTTATCATTTTTTCCTCTCTAAATAAATCCTACTTCCGATCTCAAAAAAAATATATATATACAGACTCCAGTTTCCTTTAATTTTATCGTTTCCAAATTTCCCTTTAAATAGACATCACACTTCCGGTTTCAAAACATTATATCTGTTCCGGTTTTAAGCTTCGAACTTATTGAGTAGGTGTGAAGTGACCTGAGTTGACCTCGTGGGAGTGGGAGGTGACCTTTTAATAGCTCGTGTATTTGGTGACCGTCCATGTGCGTCCGGGTCGACGTCATTCGGTAGTTCAGTAGTTGGTAATAAGGTTTATTTGCGTAAGTTGGTGTGTGTTCAAAAAATACAATAGATACGTTTTTTTTTTCTCTTTTTTTCTTTTTTTTTGGAGGGGGGGGGAAATTCGTTTATATATTTTCCAGACTCACTTGTGCCTTTTTTTTGGAATTATTGTCTAATAAAATCTGTGTATTTTTTTTTTTTTTTCTAAATTTTCGTGTATATATCCGGTGCGATTATTTTCTTTTATTTTTTATGGTGTTGGTGAAGTACAAACGGTAAATGAATGCCATTATGATAATATCGTTTAAAATAATTTACTCTGATTCCTCAAATATCAGATTATGTTAATCATCACATTCATTTAATCTACTTATCGTAATTTTGACATGTTCCTCGTCGATAACATAGTTATTATATAAGAATGATTAACCACATAAATAAAGCATCTACTTCATCTTTATCATCATTACTACTATCATTATCATTAATATCATTATCGCAGTCATTATCCTCATCATTCTAAATGACGCCTAACATTATAATTATCATCATTTTTAATGTCTGTAAGCATTATCACTATCACCATCAATGTTGTACTTCTAACTTCATTAATCTATTCATTCTAAATATAATGATTTTCTCCCTCTTCTAGAACACACTAAGTATTCCCTCCCCTTCCCTTACCCCTCCCCTACCCTTCACCTTCACCCCTCCCCCGCCCCCTACCCTTCCCAACTCTCCGCTCCTCCTCCTCCAACCCCACCATACCTCTCCCCCTCCCCCTTCCCCTCCCCCTACCCTCCCGTTTCCCCCCTTCCCCCTACCCATTACCCTCCCACTCCTCCCTCTCCCCAATACCTACCCCCTCCCCTTACCCCTTCTACCTTATAAATCCCCCCTCCCCCACCCACCCCCACACCCAGACGTCAATCCCCATCTTCCCCCCACTCGTGCACGCAGCTGTTTTGCATGACATCACCTGTCAGTCACGAGGGAAAGGAGAGGTGTTAAAAGTGATGTCACGAATTTCACAAATGTTCGTAAAACATCATTTTTGAGGGACCGGAAGAGCTACTGTGGGGGGGGGGGGGGGGGGGCGAGAGGAAAGAAAGAGGAAAATTTAGAAAAAATAAGAAGTAGAGGAAAGCGAAAAATGAAAATATAAAAATAAAGAATAAGAACTAGCAGAGGCGATAGAGAAAAACATAGGAATATAAGAAGAGATGAAATGAAATATAAAATTTAGGAATATAAAAAAATAACAGGAAATGAAATAAAACAGTATGAAATTATTAATAATAATAATAATAATAAAACTGTGAATAAAGTAAATAAGTTCAATAAAACTAGATAAATGAACCAAAACTTTAATAATGAAATATGATAATTATATGCAATTATAATAGTCATCATTATAGACAAAAAGAAAGGCAGAGGAAGGCGCTAAACGACTAAAAATGTCTTACAAAAATGTCTAACAAAAAATGTCAAACAAAATTCATCAGTGACGAAATAAAATAAATGAATAAATAAATGAAACTCTACAGCAGGCAAAACGTATCTAAAAATATTAATCATGACTAACACATACAATTACAACATATATATTCTTTGTATCTATTATTTTGTCATTTTATATTTCCAAACAAACAAACAATCAACTTAAGAAATGTAATATCGCAATATTCATAAACCCGTAAAAAAAATTCATGTTAATTAATTTCTAACAATAATATATATTCACTTCTAACACCCATATCTATCCATTTCTAACACTTATATCTATCCATCTATCCATTTCTAACACTTATATCTATCCATCTATCCATTTCTAACACTTATATCTATCCATCTATCCATTTCTAACACTTATATCTATCCATCTATCCATTTCTAACACTTATATCTATCCATCTATCCATTTCTAACACTTATATCTATCCATCTATCCATTTCTAACACTTATATCTATCCATCTATCCATTTCTAACACTTATATCTATCCATCTATCCATTTCTAACACTTATATCTATCCATCTATCCATTTCTAACACTTATATCTATCCATCTATCCATTTCTAACACTTATATCTATCCATCTATCCATTTCTAACACTTATATCTATCCATCTATCCATTTCTAACACTTACATCTATCCATTTCTAACACTTATATCTATCCATCTATCCATTTCTAATACTTATATCTATCCATCTGTCCATTTCTAACACTAATATCTGTTAATTTCTATTATATTTGTAATTTATATTACACTTATATGATAACACTAACACCAACATCCATTCCTGTCTATTGCAATACTAACACACCTTTGTTAATAATGTTCGTACTTTATGCAAATTGCTTTTATTTGCTGAGTGTGGTTGTGTGGTAAATTGGTTGTGTGGTACTGTTAGTTTGTATTAAATGGTACTTTCATTTCCTTCTTCAGTTTTCTTTGGGAGTTTTTTTTTCAGATCACACGTTTTCGTTATTCAATTTGATTTGCATAATTCTTAATCTCGCCAGATGGTAGGGGGGGAGGGAGGGAAACAGGAGGAATGGTGGGGGGGGGGGGGAGGCAAATGGGGGGAAGGAAATGGGGGGATGCAAAGGAGAGAGGGGGGAGGGGGCGCGAAGTATTTTTGGAGGAATTTCTTGGTTGGGTTCGGAAGATACCCTGGGGCGCTTGGAGGTGCGTGTGCCTCGGAGTCGTTGTGTTTGTGCTGGTTTCTTTTCGTGTCTGTCTGTCTGCCTCTCTTTCTTTCTGTGTGTGTGTGCATCCCCTTTTCCTTTTTCTGTTCTCCTCCCTACCTTTCCCCCCTTCCTATCCCCTGTCGTTCCCTCTGCCTCTCTTCCCTCTCTCTATTCTTTCTCCCTTTTCCCTATCTCCCTCCCCTCTCACCCCATTACCCTTTCCCCCTCCCCTACCTTCCTTCTCCCCCTCCCAACCCTTCCACTCCTACCCTTCCCTCTCCCTCCCTACCTCCTAACCCCTCCCCCTACCCTCCCCTTCCCTCTCCCTCCCTACCTCCTAACCCCTCCCCCTACCCTCCCCTTCCCTCTTCCCCCTCCTTCCCTTTTCCCTTTCACTCCTTCCCTTCCCCCCCCAACCCCTCCCCCCCCCCTTTGAAGCCCTGTCCATCTGCAGCGAGGGGGGAGAGAAGGGCTCGGTGTCAGCATGTCGGCGGGGGGGGGGGGGTAGATTAACCTGTCTTGACCCCGATTGTGACACGGACAGCGGAGGGGGGTCGGGGGGAGGGAGAAGGGATTGGGGGTAGGAGAGTGGGAGAAGAGGTAAGAGGTAAGAGGTGGGAGGAAGGGAGATGGGGTGGGGGTGTGTGAGGGGGGTAGCGGTGGGAGGAGTGAGAGGGGGAAGGGAGAGGGGTGGGACGGGGGTGAGAAGGGTAGGGGAAGAGAGAGGGGGTAGGGGGAAGGCGGAAGGGGACAGACAGACAGACAGGGAGAGAGAGAGAGAGAGAGAGAGAGAGAGAGAGAGAGAGAGAGAGAGAGAGAGAGAGAGAGGGAGGGAGGGAGGGAGAAAGAGAGAAAGAGAAAGAGGGAGAGGGAGAAAGAGAGAAAGAG
>NC_061838.1:1165489-1182989 GCF_019202785.1 Penaeus chinensis | reverse complement strand
TAAAGAGAGATGAATAGATAGATAGATAGACAGATAGATAAATGTAGAAAGATTAAAAAACGAGGTTGCAAACAAATCTTGCACCACCTCCGCTGCAACAAACGACCCAAGCTTCTAGGTCTTTCGGCACCGGTCGAGGGCCAGTCGGACGACGCAGGACAGTGGTCTTCCTTCGCCAATTTCTCCTCATTATCAGTTTATTCTGGTTCCTCTTTATCGGTTTATGTCTTTATCCCTTTCGTCCCGGTGATCATCGACGCCACGATTTTTAGCTTTCCAGGTGAGGTTGTGGGAGGGAGTGCGCCGCCCTTTCCCTGCCCTTCCCCTCCCTTCTTCCCCTCCCCTCCTCCCTACATCCCTCCCCTTCCCTTTCCTTCCTCCTTCTCTTCTCCTCCCTCCTTCCCCTCCCCTTTCTCCTTCCCTTCCCTCCTTCCCTCCTCCCCTTCCCCTCCTCTCACCTTTCTGTCCTTTCTACCTCGTTCCATATTTCTCTTCATTCTGACTTACCCTCACACGCTCCTTCCCTCCCTCCTTACTGGCCAGTCTCCAACCCTCCCTCACTCCCTCCCTCAATTTCTCCCTCCTTCTTTACCACCCTCCCTTCCTCATTCCCTCCTTTCCCTCCGACCTTCACTACACACTGCGTGGTGCATGGAAGACCTAGGGGGAAGGGGAGGGGTGTGGGAGGGGGAGGGGGAGGAAGAAAGGTGGGAGGGGGGTATGTGTGTATGTGAGGAAGAGGTTAATGCAGTTAAGTGTGACAAGAGGTGTTGTCCCGGAGACGGGGGGTGGGGTGGGGGGTGGGGGTAGGATTAGGGGGATTTTTAGAGCTCAATTGCCTCTCTCTCACTTAGATAAAATTGGTTGTCTGTTTTTTGGTTCCTCTGTCTTTCTTTCTGTCTGTCTGTCCCTGTCTCTTCTTTTCTCTCTCTCTCTATCTATCCACCTATCTATCTATCTATCTATCTATCTATCTATCTATCTAACTAGCTATGCATTTGTCTATCTATTTGAAGTTGATTGACAAGATTTCCAGTTCCCTGCAATTCCCTGAATCCCAGCGAAATCGATCCTTCTAATTGACTCCTGACGTCCCCGCCGCCAAGCCCGCTGCCCTTGATGTCTCCGCCCAGTCATTAATCCAATCATTCCTACGCCCGAATCAGGATCCCACGTCCTCCTAATCCTGATCCTCGGGAGATGATCCAGCCGCGACCTTTGCTCCGTCGCCGCTCGATCGCTAATCTCCGGCTCAGCAAGGATCTCTGTCGATGAAGTCTTGTCACTCCGGGTTCCGAGACACGCTCGAGGCGAGTCAAGTCCCGACCGGGAATCGGAAGGGAAGCGCCTCGGCGAAGGACCTGCTGGCGACGGCTGCCCTTCGGCCGGAGTCCGGCTGTCGCTCTCGGCGCGCTCGGAGGCTGAGGCAAGGTCTGCGGACGCAAGGTCTCGTCACGGACTCGGACCGTGGCCGGAGAGCCGCTCCTCCGCCGCAGCCGAGTCGTCCGCGTGCTTCTCTCCTCCTCTTTAGCTTGTTCTTTCTCTTTATCAATTTATTCCCCTCCCTTTCGTCTCGGGGATCGTCGAAGGCCACAGCTTTGGCCCGGAGACTGAGAGAGGGGGAGGAGGAGGCCAGTGCCCCTCCCCCTGAGGAAGTCAGCGTCCCCAAGGGCCGCATTAGGGGCCTTCCTGGTTGGCAGCGGCGATCAGGGTCTGGTTGTGTCATATGGGAGGCAGGTTGCACGGAGGGCGGTGGAGAGGGGGTATTAATTAAAGCCCACATGATCCTCTGTTTCTTTCTCTATCTTTTCTATCTAGCTTTCTCTCTGGTTGTGTCATATGGGGTCAGGTGACACGGATGGCGGTAGAGGGGAGAGGGTGATTCAGTCCCTAATGATTCCCTCTGTCTCTTTCTCAGTCTATCTATACATCTACCTATCTCTGTCTCAGAACGCTTCAGCCTTAAGACTCAGCTCAAGACTCACCTGCTGAGTCACGACTCGTCCTCTCGGCGTCAACCTCCCGCCACGGCCGGGGGAGGAGGGCCCCGCCCCTTTTTCTTCCCCTCCCTCCCTCTTCCTTCTTTCTCTTCCGTACTTTCTTCCTCGTTCCTTCCATTTTTCTCTTCCTCAGCCATGCCATTCTCCCTCCACTCCGCACTGAATTATGCAAAGATGAGGAGGGGGAGAGGAGGAGAGAGGGGGGGAGGGGTGTGTGTGCATGTGAGGGAGAGGTTAATGCAATTAAGTGTGACAAGAAGTGTTGTCTTGGAGACGGAGGATTAGGATCAGGAGGGATTTTTAAAGACTTAATTGCTTCTCTCACTCAAATATAACTCTCTCTCTCTCTCTCTCTCTCTCTCTTTCTCTCCCTCTCTCTATTTCTCTCTCTTTCTCTCTCTCCCTCTCTCTCTCTTTCTCTCCCTCTCTCTATTTCTCTCTCTTTCTCTCTCTCCCTCTCTCTCTCTCTCCCTCTCTCTCTCTTTCTCTCTCTTCCACTCCATCTGTCTATAAATCTACCCATATTACTTGAATAAATCCTGCGACATCCCAGTGAAATCGACCCCTCTAATTGACCTCCTGATGACCTCGCCGCCAACTCCGCTTCCCTTGATGTCTCCGCCCAGTCATTAATCCAATCAATCCTACACCAAAAGCAGGATCCCAAGTGCATTTAATCGGAGCCTCGGAAGATGATCCGCAGAAGACCTTTTGCTCAGTCGCCGCTCGCTCACTAATCCGCGGATCAAAGAGGATATAAGTTGAAAAAATCAAAGGTCACTCTGGGTCCGCGACATGTCCAGGACACGTCATGCGCCGTCGACCCGGAGTCAGTTCCCCTTCGTGAATCGCAAATGAACCTCCGGGAATGAATGGACTTGCTGGAACCTGCAGCGGGTTCGTTGAGGACGCACGGAGGCTGAGGCAAGGTCTGCGGACGCAAGGTCTCGTCACGGATTCAGACCGTGGCCGGAGAGCCGCTCCTCCGCCGCAGCCGAGTCGTCCGCGTGCTTTTCTCCTCCTCTTTAGATTGTTCTTCCTCTTTATCATATCTTCCTCTCCCTTTCGTCTCGGGGATCATCGAAGGCCACAGCTTTGACCCGGAGACTGAGAATAGGGGAGGGGGGAAGGCCAGTGCCCCTCCCCCTGAGGGAGTCAGCGTCCCCAAGGGCTGCATTAGGGGCCTTCCTGGTTGGCAGCGGCGATCAGGGTCTGGTTGTGTCATATGGGAGGCAGGTTGCACGGAGGGCGGTGGAGAGGGGGTATTAATTAAAGCCCACATGATCCTCTGTTTCTTTCTCTATCTTTTCTATCTAGCTTTCTCTCTGGTTGTGTCATATGGGAGGCAGGTGACACGGAGGGCGGTGGAGGGAGGTGGTTATTAAATCTCTCACGATCCCTTTCGTCCCGGTGATCATCGATGCCACGAGGGAGGGGGGGGGGGGCGGTACCCCGCCCCATTCCCTTCCCCTCTCTAAGCCCCTCGTTCCCGTTCCTTACTTCCTTCCTCCTTCTTTCCCTACTTTCTTCTCTTCATTTCTTCTCCCACTCTCCCTCTTCTACATACTGAATGATGCAGGGAAGAGGAGGGGGAAGGAAAAAGGGAAGAGGTTAAAGTGTGACACGAAGTGTTGTATCGAAAATGGAGCCTTAGGATCAGGGGGGGGGGGGGGGGTAAAGACTTAATTGCCTCTCTCTCTCTCACTCTCTCTCTCTCTCGCTCTCTCTCTCTCTCTCTCTCTCTCTCTCTGTCTGTCTGTCAGTCTCTCTCTCTCTCTTTCTCTCTCTCTCTTTCTCTCTCTCTCTCTCTCTCGCTCTCGCTCTCTCTTTCTCTCGCTCTCTCTCTCGCTCTCTCTCTCTGTCTGTCAGTCTCTCTCTCTCTCTTTCTCTCTCTCTTTCTCTCTCTCTCTCTCTCGCTCTCGCTCTCTCTTTCTCTCGCTCTCTCTCTCGCTCGCTCTCTCTGTCTGTCAGTCTCTCTCTCCTCTTACTGTTTGGCTGAATTAATAAGGAACTGAAATTGAATAACTCCACAGAACAAAAACTTCCTGTACCTTCCACATTAACCGCAAAGGTAATCGATCCTTCTAATTGACCTCCTCAAGTCTCGCCGCCAAGCCCGCTGCCCTTGATGTCTCCGCCCAGTCATTAATCCAATCACTCCTACGCCCGAATCAGGATCCCACGTCCTCCTAATCCTCATCCTCGGGAGATGATCCTGAGAGGACCTTTTGCTCCGTCGCCGCTCGGTCACTAATCCGCGGATCAGCGAGGATATATGTTGGGAAAAGTCAGCTGTCACTCCGGGCTCGAGACATGTTTGAGACACGTCATGCGCCGTCGAGCCAGAGTCAGATCCCCTTCCTAAATCGCAAATAAATCTCTGAGGGAAAAAAACTGTAACCTGCCGTGCATTCCTCGAGAACTCAGAGGCCGAGGGGAAAGAACCTTCTATCTGTCTCTCTTCTGCAATCCTATTTTCAACCTTTGGGACAAAACTACCAATAAAAACCCAAATTCCCTTGCAAGTCCGTTTCGTAGAGATTATGGAGGTCGAGTCATCCATTCCGCTTCGCCCTCATCATCGGTCTGTCCCTCTCCCCTTTCGCCTCGGTGATCATCGACTGTCACGCCCAATGCTCGCGAACTGGACACTTAGGGTGGAGATTGAAAACACATAATTGCTATCTCCTCTCTGTCTCTCTTATTATCATCAGTAGTAGTAATAGTAGCAATAACACAAGTGATGATGATGAATAACAACACAAATAGTAATGGTAAAGCGAAAACAATATAAATTTTCTTCCTAGCTTTTCTCAAAACTATTTCCGGCTGAGCAGCTAATTCCTCTGGCAGCATCAGCATCATCTTCAGTTCATCTCGATCCCTTTCGTTCCGGTGATCATCGACGGGCGCGACTTTGGCCCAAAACCTCGGAGGGGGAGGGGGTGCGCCGCCCCCGCCCGCGTCCCCTCCTTTTCCCTACCCCTGTTCCCTTAACCTGTCTGTCCGTCTCTGTTTTTGTTCTCTCTCTCTCTCTCTCTCTCTCTCTCTCTCTCTCTCTCTCTCTCTCTCTCTCTCTCTCTCTCTCTCTCTCTCTCTCTCTCTCTCTCTCTCTCTCTCTCGCTCGCTCTCTCTCTCTCTCTCTCTCTCTCTCTCTCTCGCTCGCTCTCTCTCTCTCTCTCTCTCTCTCTCTCTCTCTCTCTCTCTCTTTCGCTCGCTCTCTCTCTCTCGCTCGCTCTGTTTGCCTTATATTTATTGTCATCTTTGTGATCTGTGAAATCTATATATTTTAACAAGCAATACCCTTGCATATCACTTACTGCGTGTTCTCTCTCTCCTTTTCACTTATTTCTTTGCAACGTTCACTAAATGGCATCGTAAATGAACATCAATAAACAAAGTACGAATAAAAAGCCTCACAGAAACATTCGAACACATACATATCCTTCTATCCACTCTTGCATCTTTCAGCAATTACCACACTTAGGCTGTGACGTGACTGTCCAGCACCTGCCACTTGGCACCGCCTGTCATGCGTGTCAGATGCATCCACTTCCGGTCGAAGGCATTCAGTAGCTGGCAGGAAAGTGCTAATCGAAAAGGGCGGATTTAGAGGCAGTTGCAAATCATGTAGTGACTTCGTTCTCACTGACGCTTCAGCCTTCTGACTCAGCTCAAGACTCACCTGCTGAGTCGCGACTCGTCCTCGCGGCGTCAACCTCCCGATGAGTTGGTCTCGACCCCTTTCGTCTCGAGGGCCATCGACGCCACGAGGAGGAGGTTCCTCCCTGGTTCCCTCCCCTCTTCTCTTCCTCACTCCCTCCCACCCCCTCCTTTGCACACTGAATGACGCATGGAAGAGGATGGGGGAGGGGGGTGTGTGCATGTGAGGGAGAGGTTAATGCAATTAAGTGTGACATAAAGTGTTGTCTCGGAGACGGAGAATTAGGATCAGGAGGGATTTTTAAAGACTTAATTGTCTTTCTCACTCAGATAATTCTTATTCTTTCTCACTCGTTCTCTCTCGCTTTCCCTCTCTTCCTCTCCATCTATCTGTCAATCTATCCATCTTACTGGGATAAATCCTTCAACATAAATCCCAACGAAATCGACCCCTCTAATTGACCTCCTGATGACCTCGCCGCCAACTCCGCTTCCCTTGATGTCTCCGCCCAGTCATTAATCCAATCAATCCTACACCAAAAGCAGGATCCCAAGTGCATTTAATCGGAGCCTCGGGAGATGATCCGCAGAAGACCTTTTGCTCAGTCGCCGCTCGCTCACTAATCCACGGATCATTTTGAATCATGTTGATCGAGTCAGCTGTCAGATCCTCTTCGTGAATCGCAAATGAACCTCCGGGAATTAATGGACTTGCTGGAACCTGCAGTGGGTTCGTTGAGGACGCACGGAGGCTGAGGCAAGGTCTGCGGACGCAAGGTCTCGTCACGAACTCAGACCTTCCTCTCCCTTTCGTCTCGGGGATCATCGAAGGCCACAACTTTGACCCGGAGACTGAGAGAGGGGGAGGGGGGAAGGCCAGTGCCCCTCCCCCTGAGGGAGTCAGCGTCCCCAAGGGCCGCATTAGGGGCCTTCCTGGTTGGCAGCGGCGATCAGGGTCTGGTTGTGTCATATGGGAGGCAGGTGACACGGAGGGCGGTAGAGGGAGGTGGTTATTAAATCTCTCACGATCCCTTTCGTCCCGGTGATCATTGACGCCACGCGGGGGAGGAGTGCCCCGCCCCATTCCCTTCCCCTCTTCCCCCCCCCCCCTCCTTGTTCCCCATCCTTACTTAAGTGTTGTCTCAGAGAAGGAGGCTTAGGATCAGGGGGTATTTTTAAAGTCTTAATTGCCTCACTCACTCAGAAGTGATTTTTGTCTCTGGCTCTCTCTCTCTCTCTCTCTTATTGTTTTGGAGGGAGACACTAAGAGAAAGGTGGAGAGAGAAATAGAAAGTCAGAGAGAGAAAGAGAAGAGATAGAAAAAGAGAAAGAGATAAAGAGAGAGAGAGACGGTGCAGGGAACAGGGGAAGTGAAAAAGAGGGGGAGAGATCGGGGGGCGGCGCACCCCCTCCCCCTCCGAGGTTTTGGGCCAAAGTCGCGCCCGTCGATGATCACCGGAACGAAAGGGATCGAGATGAACAGATGAAGATGCTGAGTTTTGAAAGGACTCGGGACGATAATTATTTGCATGACTTTTATTGTTTTCGCGTTTATCATTGCCTTTTTGTTGTTATGGGTACCATTATAATTCTATTACTACTGTTGATGATAATAGAAGAGAGGAAAGAAAGCAATAAAGTGTTTTCACTCTCCACCATAAGCTTTTCTCTGGTTTGCCATAAAATTACTATCAGAGTCCTGATCACGCAGCCAAACAGGGAAGGCTCTCGGGGCCCTAATGCGGCCCTTGGGGACCCCTGAGTCCCTCCAAGGGGAGGGGCAGCTTGCCCTCAAGGGGGGAGGGGCTGAAACAACGAAGGGAGAGAGATCACAACTCAACATCAAAACAAAACACGCACCGGGCGCCCCCCCCCCCCCCCCCCATGTCCAGTTCCCGGGTGTTGGGCGTGGCAGTCGATGATCACCGAGGCGAAAGGGGAGAGGGACAGACCGATGATGAGGGCGAAGCGGAATGGGTGACTCGACCTCCAGAATCTTTAATGTCCTTATAGGTAGTTTAGTGCCTAAGGTCGAAAAGGGGATTGCAGAAATCGGAGTGACCGCCTTGCTCGTCTTCGGGAGGGACCGGCGGAAGCTGATAGGAGGAAGGACAGTTGAAGGAAGACAGAGAAATAGATAGATAGATGGATAGATAGAGAGGGCCTTTCCCTTCGGCCTCTGAGTTCTTGAGATTCACACTGCAGGTGCCATCATATCTATTAATTCCGAAGGTTCATTTGCGATTCCCGTCTCAGTCCCAGAATGACAGCTGATTTTTGTCCAACATATATCCTCGCTGATCCGCGGATTAGTGACCGAGCGGCGACGGAGCAGCAAAGGTCTTATCAGGATCATCTCCTGAGGAGTCCGATGAGAAGGACTTCAGGAGGTCAATTAGAAGGATCGCTTATAGTTGTGGTTAATATTGCAAAGTGCTGAAAGTTATATGGAGTTCATCCAAACAATAAGATGAGAGAGGGTGAGAGAGAGAGGGAGAGAGAGACTAACAGAGCCAGAAACAAACAATCACATCTGACTGAGTGAGGCAATTAAGTCTTTAACCCCCCCCCCCCCCCCCTGATCCTAATCCTCCGTCTCCGAGACAACAGTCCATGTCACACTTAATGGCATTAACCTCTTCCTCACATGCATACATACCCCTCCCCCCTTTCCTTCTTCCTCTCTCCCTCGTCTTCTCTGCACCATTCAGTACGTAGAAGAGGGAGTGAGAAAGAGAATAAAGGAGGGAAAGGGGGAGGAAGGAAGTAAAGAAGGGGAACGAGGAGGGAGAAAGGGAGGGGGAGCGAAGGGGGTGGAGCATCCCCCCCCCCCCCCCTCGTGGCGTCGATGATCACCGGGACGAAAGGGAGGGGAATAAATTGATAAAGAGGAAGAACACGCTAAAGAGGAGGAGAAAAGCACGCGGGCGACTCGGCTGCGGCGGAGGATTTAATAACCACCGCCCTCCGTGTCACCTGCCTCCCATATGACACAACCAGACCCTGATCGCCGCTGCCAACCAGGAAGGCCCCTAATGCGGCCCTTGGGGACGCTGACTCCCTCAGGGGGAGGGGCACTGGCCTTCCCCCCTCCCCTATTCTCAGTCTCCGGGTCAAAGCTGTGGCCTTCGATGATCCCCGAGACGAAAGGGAGGGGAATAAATTGATAAAGAGGAAGAACAAGCTAAAGAGGAGGAGAAAAGCACGCGGACGACTCGGCTGCGGCGGAGGAGCGGCTCTCCGGCCACGGTCTGAGTCCGTGACGAGACCTTGCGTCCGCAGACCTTGCCTCAGCCTCCGTGCGTCCTCAACGAACCCGCTGCAGGTTCCAGCAAGTCCAATCATTCCCGGAGGTTCATTTGCGATTCACGAAGGGGAACTGACTCCGGGTCGACGGCGCATACACCTGAGTGAGAGGCAAGGAAGTCCTCCAAGAAAAGCCTCCTGATCCTAATGCTCCGTCTCCGAGCCTTCATGCCTCAATTTCATTAACCTCTTTTTCTATTCGTAATTTGTTTATTATTCCTTCATCGATGTCATTTTTTGAATGTTGCAAAGGAATGAAAGAAAAGGAGAGACGCAATAAGTGATCGATGTATGGGTGTTTTTTTGTTTTTTGCTGATGCTGCCGGAGGCATTTCTCTTGTCTGCCATAATAATGCAGCCAGACCCTGATCACGCAGCCAATCAGGGAAGGGCTCTCAGGGGCCCTAATGCGGCCCTTGGGGACCGTTGAGTCCCTTGAGGGGAGAGGCAGCGAGCCCTCAAGACGGGGGGGGGGGTCAACGAAGGGGGAGAGACCACAACAAATCAAAACAAAAATGTCAAAACACGCACCTCCCCCCGCCCCCTCCCGGTCCAGTTCCCGGGCGTTGGGCGTGACAGTCGATGATCACCGAGACGAAAGGGGAGAGGAACAGACTGATAATGGGGATGAAGCAGAATGGATGACTCGACTTCCAGATTTTCCACAGTGCGGACTTGCAAGGGAATCGACATTCTTTTTTGTTCTGTTTGTTTGGCAATTAAAGAAACATGAATTAGAGACGCACATTCTGGTCTCCCTTTTAAAAACCTCTTAACCCTCTGAGTTCTTCCCTCTTTTAGCGCCTCCTTGGCAGCTCCTGCATTTCCTTGGCCGGACGTGTGACGTCATCGACAGAGGCAGGAGAACCGGAAGGACAGAGAGAGAGAGAGAGAGAGTTTTTTCCCTCAGAGGTTCATTTGCGATTCCCGAAGGGGATCTGACTCCGGCTCGACGGCGCATGACGTGTCTCAAACATGTCTCGAGCCCGGAGTGACAGCTGACTTTTCCCAACATATATCCTCGCTGATCCGCGGATTAGTGACCGAGCGGCGACGGAGCAAAAGGTCCTCTCAGGATCATCTTCCGAGGATGAGGATTAGGAGGACGTGGGATCCTAATTCGGGCGTAGGAATGATTGGATTAATGACGGGCGGGCTTGGCGGCGAGACTTGAGGAGGTCAATTAGAAGGATCGATTACCTTTGCGGTTAATGTGCAAGGTACAGGAAGTTTTTGTTCTGTGGAGTTATTCAATTTCAGTTCCTTTTTAATTCACCCAAACAGTAAGAGGAGAGAGAGACTGACAGAGAGAGAGAGCGAGAGAGAGAGAGAGAGAGAAAGAGAGAGAGAGAGACTGACAGACAGAGAGAGCGAGCGAGAGAGCGAGAGAAAGAGAGAGCGAGAGCGAGAGAGAGAGAGAAAGAGAGAGAGAGAGACTGACAGACAGAGAGAGAGAGCGAGAGAGAGAGAGAGAGAAAGAGAGAGAGAGCGAGAGAGAGAGAGAGAGAAAGAGAGAGAGAGAGACTGACAGACAGAGAGAGCGAGCGAGAGAGCGAGAGAAAGAGAGAGCGAGAGCGAGAGAGAGAGAGAGAGAAATAGAGAGAGAGAGAGACTGACAGACAGAGAGAGAGAGCGAGAGAGCGAGAGAAAGAGAGAGCGAGAGAAAGAGAGAGCGAGAGCGAGAGAGAGAGAGAGAGAAAGAGAGAGAGAGAGACTGACAGACAGAGAGAGAGAGCGAGAGAGAGAGGGTGAGAGAGAGAGAGAGAATCACATCTGAGTGATTGAGGCAATTAAGTCTTTACCCCCCCCCCCCCCCCTGATCCTAAGGCTCCATTTTCGACACAACACTTCGTGTCACACTTTAACCTCTTCCCTTTTTCCTTCCCCCTCCTCTTCCCTGTATCATTCAGTACGTAGAAGAGGGAGAGTGGGAGAAGAAATGAAGAGAAGAAAGTAGGGAAAGAAGGAGGAAGGAAGTAAGGAACGGAAACGAGGGGCTTAGAGAGGGGAAGGGAATGGGGCGGGGTACCCCTCCCCCCCCCTCGTGGCATCGATGATCACCGGGACGAAAGGGATCGTGAGAGATTTAATAACCACCGCTCTCCACCGCCCTCCGTGTCACCTGCCTCCCATATGACACAACCAGACCCTGATCGCCGCTGCCAACCAGGAAGGCCCCTAATGCGGCCCTTGGGGACGCTGACTCCCTCAGGGGGAGGGGCACTGGCCTTCCCCCCTCCCCTTCTCTCAGTCTCCGGGTCAAAACAGTGGCCTTCGATGATCCCCGAGACGAAAGGGAGAGGAATAAATTGATAAAGAGGAAGAACAAGCTAAAGAGGAGGAGAAAAGCACGCGGACGACTCGGCTGCGGCGGAGGAGCGGCTCTCCGGCCACGGTCTGAGTCCGTGACGAGACCTTGCGTCCGCAGACCTTGCCTCAGCCTCCGTGCGTCCTCAACGAACCCACTGCAGGTTCCAGCAAGTCCATTAATTCCCGGAGGTTCATTTGCGATTCACGAAGAGGATCTGACAGCTGACTCGATCAACATGATTCAAAATGATCCGTGGATTAGTGAGCGAGCGGCGACTGAGCAAAAGGTCTTCTGAGGATCATCTCCCGAGGCTCCGATTAAATGCACTTGGGATCCTGCTTTTGGTGTAGGATTGATTGGATTAATGACTGGGCGGAGACATCAAGGGAAGCGGAGTTGGCGGCGAGGTCATCAGGAGGTCAAGGAGGTCAATTAGAGGGGTCGATTTCGTTGGGATTCAGGGAATGTTTATATGATGTCGCAGGATTTATCCAAGTAATATAGATGAATTGATAGATGGAGAGGGGGGGGGAGGTAGAGGGAGAATTATATCTGAGTAAGGAAGGCAATTAAGTCCTAAAAAATCCCTCCTGATCCTAATCCTCCGTCTCCAAGACAACACTGCATGTCACACATAATTGTATTAACCTCTCCCTCACATGCACACATACTCCCTCCCCCTTCCCCTCCTCCCTCCTCTTCCATGCGTCATTCAGTGTGCAAAGGAGGGCGTGGGAGGGAGTGAGGAAGAGAAGAGGGGAGGGAACCAGGGAGGAACCTCCTCCTCGTGGCGTCGATGGCCCTCGAGACGAAAGGGGTCGAGACCAACTCATCGGGAGGTTGACGCCGCGAGGACGAGTCGCGACTCAGCAGGTGAGTCTTGAGCTGAGTCAGAAGGCTGAAGCGTCAGTGACAACGAAGTCACTACATGATTTGCAACTGCCTCTAAATCCGCCCTTTTCGATTAGCACCTTCTTGCCAGCTACTGAATGCCTTCGACCGGAAGTGGATGCATCTGACACGCATGTCAGGCGGTGCCAAGTGGCAGGTGCTGGCAGTCACGTCTCAGCCTAAGTGTGGTAATTGCTGAAAGATGCAAGAGTGGATAGAAGGATATGTATGTGTTCGAATGTTTCTGTGAGGCTTTTTATTCGTACTTTGTTTATTGATGTTCATTTACGATGCCATTTAGTGAACGTTGCAAAGAAATAAGTGAAAAGGAGAGAGAGAACACGCAGTAAGTGATATGCAAGGGTATTGCTTGTTAAAATATATAGATTTCACAGATCACAAAGATGACAATAAATATAAGGCAAACAGAGAGAGAGAAAGAGAGAAAGAGGGGAAAGAGAGAGAGAGAGAGAGCGAGCGAGAGAGAGAGAGAGAGAGAGAGAGAGAGAGAGAGAGAGAGAGAGAGAGAGAGAGCGAGAGAGATAGAGAGAGAGAGAGAGAGAGAGAGAGAGAGAGAGAGAGAGAAGAGAGAGAGAGAGAACAAAAACAGAGACGGACAGACAAGTTAAGGGAACAGGGGTAGGGAAAAGGAGGGGACGCGGGCGGGGGCGGCGCACCCCCTCCCCCTCCGAGGTTTTGGGCCAAAGTCGCGCCCGTCGATGATCACCGGAACGAAAGGGATCGAGATGAACTGAAGATGATGCTGATGCTGCCGGAGGAATTAGCTGCTCAGCCGGAAATAGTTTTGAGAAAAGCTAGGAAGAAAATTATGCGCATGATTTATATTGTTTTCGCTTTACCATTACTATTTGTGTTGTTATTCATCATCATCACTTGTGTTATTGCTACTATTACTACTACTGATGATAATAAGAGAGACAGAGAGGAGATAGCAATTATGTGTTTTCAATCTCCACCCTAAGTGTCCAGTTCGCGAGCATTGGGCGTGACAGTCGATGATCACCGAGGCGAAAGGGGAGAGGGACAGACCGATGATGAGGGCGAAGCGGAGTGGATGACTCGACCTCCAGAATCTCTACGAAACGGACTTGCAAGGGAATTTGGGTTTTTATTGGTAGTTTTGTCCCAAAGGTTGAAAATAGGATTGCAGAATTGGGAATGACACTTCAGGAAGGTTCGGCGTAAGTTGATAGGAGGTAAGACAGTTGAAGGGAGACAGACAGGCAGATAGATAGACAGACGGCCTCTGAGTTCTCGAGGAATGCACGGCAGGTTCCAGCATATCCACTAATTCACGGAGGTTCATTTGCGATTCCCGAAGGGGATCTGACTTATCATGCCATCTGACTCAGCTCAAGACTCACCTGCTGAGTCGCGACTCGTCCTCGCGGCGTCAACCTCCCGATGAGTTGGTCTCGACCCCTTTCGTCTCGAGGGCCATCGACGCATGGAAGAGGAGGGAGGAGGGGAAGGGGGAGGGAGTATGTGTGCACGTGAGGGAGAGGTTAATACAATTAAGTGTCACATGCAGTGTTGTCTCGGAGACGGAGGATTAGGATCAGGAGGGATTTTTTAGGACTTAATTGCCCTTCTCACTCAGATATATTTCTCATTTTCTCTCTCTCGCTTTCTCCCTCTTACTCTCCATCCATCTATCAATCTATCCATCTTACTTGGATAAATCCTGCGACATCCCAGTGAAGTCGATCCTTCTAACTAACTTCCTGACGTCCTCGCCGCCAAGCCCGCTGCCCTTGATGTCTCCGCCCAGTCATTAATCCAATCACTCCTGCGCCCGAATCAGGATCCCACGTCTTCCTAATCCTAATCCTCGGGAGATGATCCATCGGCGACCTTTGCTCCGTCGCCGCTCGATCGCTAATCCAAGGCTCAAGGAGGATATATGTTGAAGAAGTCAAATGTCACTCGGCAATTCGAGACATGTTTGAGACACGTCGAGCGCCGTCGGCCCGGAGTCAGACCCCCTTCGGGAATCGCAAATGAACCTCAAGGAATGAATGGACTTCTTGGAACCTGCAGGGAAAGCCCCCCCCCCCCCCCCTTATCTCTCTCTCTAGTGACTAGTGACGTCAGCGTCAACGCCTCTCGTTCAGCACCGTCTGTCGATGACGTCACACTTCCGGCCAAGGAAATACAGGAGCTGCCAAGAAGCGCTAAAAGAGGAAAGAACTCAAAAAGCATTTTTAGCTCATGTTCGTCCTTTGATTGCCAAAACAAAAAAAAACAAAAACAATTGAGGGAGGACAAGGAAGGCGATCGTTCCATCTTCTGCAATCCTGTTTTCAACTTTAGGCACTTAGCTCCTAATAAGAATATAAATTCCCTTGCAAGTCAGCATTGTGGAGAATCTGGAAGTCGTTTCATCCATTCTGCTTCATCCCTATTATCAGTCAGTTCCTCTTCCCTTTCGCCTCGGTGATCATCGACTGGGGGGGGGGGGGGGGCGATGCGTGTTTTGACATATTTGTTTTGATTTTGAGTTGTGGGCTCCCCCCCCCCTTCGTTGTTCCAATCCCCACCCCTCGAGGCAACCGCCCCTCCCCTTGAGGGACTCAGGGGTCCCCAAGGGCGGCGTTATGGCCCCGAGAGCCTTCCCTGATTGGCTGCGCGATCAGGGTCTGGCTGCGATATTATGGCAGACCAGAGAAGAGCTTAGGATGGAGGTTGAAAACGCATAATTGCTTTCTTCTCTCTCTTTCTCTCTCTCTCTCTCTCGCTCTCTCTCTCTCTCTATCTCTCTCTCTCTCTCTCCCCTCCTCTAATTGCGAGCCCCAAATGCTGTTTCTTGTTCTAGATGTCGCGCTTTACTAAAAAATAAGGATGAAATCTTGGAAGATTTCGAGACTGTTGCCTCCTCTTTCAAGAAACCTTTCCTGAGTTTCGAGTTCTCTCCTTTCCACCAACCGCAAGACTCACCTGCTGAGTCGCGACTCGTCCTCGAGGCGTCAACCTCCCATTGAGTTGGTCTCGACCCCTTTCGTCTCGAGGGCCATCGACGCCACGAGGAGGAGGTTCCTCCCTGGTTCCCTCCCCTCTTCTCTTCCTCACTCCCTCCCACCCCCTCCTTTGCACACTGAATGACGCATGGAAGAGGAGGGGGGAGGGGGGTGTGTGCATGTGAGGGAGAGGTTAATGCAATTAAGTGTGACATGAAGTGTTGTCTCGGAGACGGAGGGTTAGGATCAGGATGGATTTTTAAAGACTTAATTGCCTTTCTCACTCAGATGTAATTGTCTTTCTCTGTCTCTGTTTATCTGTCTGTCTCCCTCTCTCTTTCTTTCTCTCTCTATCCCTCTCTATCTTCCTCCCTCTCTCTCGCTTTCCCTCTCTTCCTCTCCATCTATCTGTCAATCTATCCATCTTATTTGGATAAATCCTTCAACATAAATCCCAACGAAATCGACCCCTCTAATTGACCTCCTGATGACCTCGCCGCCAACTCCGCTTCCCTTGATGTCTCCGCCCAGTCATTAATCCAATCAATCCTACACCAAAAGCAGGATCCCAAGTGCATTTAATCGGAGCCTCGGGAGATGATCCGCAGAAGACCTTTTGCTCAGTCGCCGCTCGCTTACTAATCCGCGGATCAAAGAGGATATAAGTTGAAAAAATCAAATGTCACTCTGGGTCCGCGACATGTCCAGGACACGTCATGCGCCGTCGACCCGGAGTCAGATCCCCTTCGTGAATCGCAAATGAACCTCCGGGAATTAATGGACTTGCTGGAACCTGCAGTGGGTTCGTTGAGGACGCTCGGAGGCTGAGGCAAGGTCTGCGGACGCAAGGTCTCGTCACGGACTCAGACCGTGGCCGGAGAGCCGCTCCTCCGCCGCAGCCGAGTCGGCCGCGTGCTTTTCTCCTCCTCTTTAGCTTGTTCTTCCTCTTTATCAATTTATTCCCCTCCCTTTCGTCTCGGGGATCATCGAAGGCCACAGCTTTGACCCGGAGACTGAGAGAGGGGGAGGGGGTGGCCAGTGCCCCTCCCCCTGAGGGAGTCAGCGTCCCCAAGGGCCGCATTAGGAACCCGAGAGCCTTCCCTGATTGGCAGCGGCGATCAGGGTCCTGTTGTGTCATATGGGAGGCAGGTGGCAGGAGATGATAATGAAACCCTCATCTCTATCTCTTCCTCAGGACGCTTCAACCTTAAGACTCATCTGAAGACTCACCTGCTGAGTCACGACTCCTCGCGGCGTCAACCTTCCGATGAGGTTGACGCCACGGCTGGGGGAGGGGTGCCCTGCCCCCTTCCTTTTCCCTCACTCCCTCCCTCCTCTTTTTCTCTTCCTTCCTCCCTCGTCCCCTCCCTCATTCTCTTCCTCACTCTCTCCCACTCTCCCTCCCCTACGCACTGAATGATGCATGGAAGAGAAGGGAGAGAGGGGGGAGGGGGGAAGGGTAAGTGTGCATGTGAGGAAGAGGTTAATGCAATTAAGTGTGACATGAAGTGTTGTCTCGGAGACAGGGATCATGAGAGATTTTTAAGGCTTAATTACCGCTCTCACTCAGATATAGTTGCCTCCCCACTCTCTCTCCGACTCTGAATCACTCACTCTCTCTCTCTCTCTTTATCTATCTGTGCAACTTAACCTCGACTTGACCCCGACTGACAGGGTTTCCAATCCCTTGCAATTCTCTGAATCCCAGCGAAATCGATCCTTCTAATTGACTCCTGACGTCCTCGCCGCCAAGCCAGCTGCCCTTGATGTCTCCGCCCAGTCATTAATCCAATCATTCCTACGCCCGAATCAGGATCCCACGTCTTCCTAATCCTGATCCTCGGGAGATGATCCATCGGCGACCTTTGCTCCGTCGCCGCTCGATCGCTAATCCAAGGTTCAAGGAGGATATATGTTGAAGAAGTCAAATGTTTAAGCGCCGTCGGCCCGGAGTCAGATCCCCTTCGGGAATCGCAAATGAACCTCCGGGAATCAATGGAATTACTGGAACCTGCAGTGCGTTCTTTGAGAACTCAAAGGCTGAAGGAAAAGACCCCCCTCCCCTCTCTCTCGCTCTCTCTCTATCTATCTATCTATCTCCCCGATTCGTCCAGTCAGATCGCAATCCTTACGTCAGCGTCAACACCTCACGTCCAGCGCCGTCTGTCGATGACGTCACACTTCCGGCCAAGGAAACAGGACGTCTTTAGCTCATGTTTCTTTAATTGCCGAATGAAACAAAAGAAAAAATGAAGGAATTTAGGGAAAAGGACTCTCCGAAGACGGGCAAGGCGGTTATTCCATCTTCTACAATCCTATTTTCAACCTTAGGCACTAAACCCTAATAAGAA
>NC_061838.1:1142898-1145398 GCF_019202785.1 Penaeus chinensis | reverse complement strand
GATACTTTCATTTTTGCATTTACCAAAATGTGTTGTTTCCAAGGCTTTTGTATAAAACTGAAAATAAATATATTAAGTTTATATGTTTCGTTACCCTTCTAAAAAAATAACCGTATTTTTTTTTTAATGCGGTTATTCATTAAAAACATATATTGAGAAATTAAATTCCTCTTTTCACTTCATAATACACTGTCCCATATTACGTACTTCCAATGAAATGCAGACTTTGTCACGAGATGAAGAAAGAGAGAGAAATGAAAACGCAATGAAAAGGATGAAGAGCTAAACCTGAATAATTTATTTTAACCGGAACGAAGACGCTAAAGATCCGTTCTTGAGATATCTACAGAGCCTAACATGCACTGGGGTCGGGGGGGGGGGGGGGGTGCATGTCGAAGGGGAAGGGGCAGAGAGAGGGAGGAAGGGGAGGGATAATGAGGGCCGGGGAGAAAGAGGCATTAGGGTTCCCGGCGATTAAGTGTGACTAGCTGTGAAGGGAATCGCCAGGAGCCTTGACACTGGTGCGAAGGGCGTGAGGGACGGGTTGAGGGCGAGGGAGGGAGGAGTCAGGGCGAGGGCGAGAGGGGGGAGGAAGGGCAAAGGGGAAGGGAGGAAGGAAGGGAGCAAAGGGCGAGGGGCGCGGGAGGGACCCAGGGTGAGGGCGGAAGGTCTGTTCAGAGGCGGCCCGGAGGGCATGGCGGCGGAGGCGGTGGCAAGGGGCGCCCGCATGCGGGCGTAGCGGGAAGGACAGACCTGCAGGCGTTAGTGCGACGTGGGCGGGGAGGTGGTGGGTGGCGGCGCCGCGGGCGGCCCCAGGGGGTGCCGCAGCCCCTGCACGAAGGGGCTGTTGAGCAGGAAGGGCGGCAGCAGCGAGGCGGGCGGCAGGAAGGGGTTGGGCGGGACGAAGGGCTCCGACGCCAGGCGAAGGCGCTCCATCTCGGACTCCTTGAGGCGCTTGTCCTTGGCGCGGCGGTTCTGGAACCAGATCTTGACCTGCGTCTCCGTCAGGCTGAGCGAGGCGGAGAACTCGGCGCGCTCGGCGATGCTCAGGTACTGCTTCTCGCGGAACTTCTTCTCGAGGGCCAGGAGCTGCTGCGTGGTGAAGGGCGTGCGCGGCTTGCGGTTGGGCTTGTGCTTCCGGAGCGTGACCTTCATGGGGCCGTGGAAGCGCGGGGGCTCCGGCGACTCTGCGGGGGAGAAGCCACATGAGACTGGGATGCTGGCGCAGGGGCGAACCTGGCTGGCCGGGGCCTCGCTCTCCTGCGGCCGAGGGAAGCCGAGGCATGCGGCACAGGACAGGAAGGCAATATGTACATGACTATGATTCTATCTTAAGGGTTTTTGGAATGAAACTTCGTCATGAAATGGAGTTTGTGCAACGGGTGTTTAGGAACAGCGTCCAGGGGCGGGCACGTGGACTCGCGCCCGCCGCGGAGGGCCAGGGCGACACTTACTGTTGAGGGCGCGCAGAGACAGCTGGTGGTGCAGCAGCGGGAGCGAAGGCCACAGGCCCGCCTGCAGGTGCGGGGGCAGGAGGGTGTGAGGGGGCGGCGGGTGCCCGAGGCCCGTCAGCCGCGGGTCCTGTAGGGGCCCGAGGGCGGTGGGTCTGATGACGGGCTGCGCGGCGGCGTGGAGGCGCTCGGCCACGTCGCGGTCCTTCTCGTCCTCGGGGTCCGTGTCCACGTGGATGTCCTCCTCGTCGCGGTCGTCGTCCTCGCAGCCCGGCGACGAGGGCGCCGTGTGCTCGCTGCCCTCGCGGTCCTTCTTGCACGCCTCGCCGCCGCCGCCGCCGCCCCGCTCTTCTCGCAGGAGGAACTCGGCGGTGTGTGCGGAGCCGGGGAAGCTCAGGGGACTTCTGTGCTCGCCGTCGGGGCCTTCGTCTGCGTGTCTGGCGGAGCGGGACTCGCCGCCGCCGCCGCTAAGGATGGAGTCCACCGAGAAGGACGAAAAGCTCTTCCTGACGACGGCGCTGAAGGCGGACTGGGGCTTCTCGCCGACGCCGGAGTTCACTGTGGCGCCAGACATCGCGGATCGACGTGGCCAACCCCGAACGATACTGTTTAGCTTTGATCAAACTTAAAAAAACTCTCTCGTGCGCGATTTCCACTTTTCCCTTCACACATCGGGAGCTGCTCTCGGCCGGGACTCTAACTTCGCTTCCTGAACAACAACTTCAGCTCCGCCATGCCACAGCGAGACCGCACCACTCAGTCTATAACGCAAAGATCCAAGCCAAGACACTGATTACGGCAGCACATAATGTAAACACCGACGAGCGCAAATTCATGTGGTCAACTATACAAAGTTCACCGCAGACTGGCACTTATCACCAGACAGCATCCGAGAGTCATTGTAAACCCCGCCCCTCCGTCCGTCCCCGGCCAATCACCTTCTGGCTCCACCGAGGGGCGGGGCCTACCGGTTCCCCCCTAGCCAATGAGAGCGGCGCTAACTTAACGCGTTAGGGACGAGGCAGAGTTACTAAAGAAAGCTCCTGAGT
>NC_061838.1:1132898-1137898 GCF_019202785.1 Penaeus chinensis | reverse complement strand
TTGAAAATAATAATAATAATAATAATAATAATAATAATAGTAATAATGATATTAATACTAATGATAGAAATAATAACAGTAATGATGATAATAATAATGATAATGATAATAATAACGATAACAACAACAACAACAACAGCAATGATAATAACAAAAATAATAGGAAAACAGAAATCAGAAAAATAAAGGTTCCTGCCTCATCGTTGCTTACGTGGTCTTTGCAAACAAACAACAGCAACAACAACAAAAACCACGTTGCTTATTGTCATTGTTGCATTTTGAGACGTCGTTGTGGTTGTGTCGTTGTTGCCCTGAGTTTGCGTTTATTTTTCTTTGTTTTGATTTTAAAACGTGATGATGATCGTGTGTTTGTTATGTTCTGTGGCGTTAGATTTCATTGTTATTGTTGTGGTTGTTTGCGGTGATGATTTTCTGTTGTTGTTCTGTTGTGAATAATAACAACAATTCCTCCTCCTCCCCCCCCCCTCATAACCCCCTTTCATCCAGTCTCCTCCCCCCCTCCAACTTCTCCCCCCCCCTTCATAACCCCCCCATTCAGTCTCCTCCCCCCTCATAACCCCCTCCCCCCTCGTAACCCCCTCCCCCCCTCATAGTCTCCTCCCCCCTCCAACTTCCCCCCCTCTTCATACCCCCCCTCCATTCAGTCTCCTCCCCCCTCATAACCCCCTCCCCCCCTCGTAACCCCCCTCCCCCCCTCATAGTCTCCACCCCCCTCATACCCCCCCCCCCCACCCCCTTATGCTTTAGGAGATGTGTAAAGTAATTACGTCATCATTGTTTATGTGTTTAAGAGCACGTGGTGGTTGTGATTGATGTTGTTATTGCGTTGATGTTATTGTGTTGTTATTGATGTTGTCATCGTGTTTATTATTGCCTGTGAGTTTTGAAGAAAAATCGTAGTTGTTATAACTGTGGTTAAATAGTTGTCATGGTGATTGCGTTGTTAATGTTGTTAAAAGTTGGGGTTGTTGACTGCGTTGTTGTTCTGAGCATGCGGTTGTTAATTATGTGGTTTAGAGAATGCGGGTTATGCTGTTGCAGCTTCTGAAGTGCAAGGTGTGTGCAATATCAATTGACTGTTGCTCCTGTTGACGGAAATTCTCGGGTTGTTAAAGGGCCTTCAGTGTTTTTGGTTGTTTATGGTTGTAAACCGATCATTTGCGGTTATTTGAGAGGTCGTTAAGTACAGCGGGATAACTAAGATTATAACCGGACATAGATCTTCCTCTCTTTCTTTCTTTTTGTTTCTCTCTCTCTCTCGCTCTCTCTCTCTCTCTCTCTCTCTCTCTCTCTCTCGCTCTCTCTCTCTCTCTCTCTCTCTCTCTCTCTCTCTCTCTCTCTCTCTCTCTCTCTCTCTCTCTCTTTCATTCTTTCTTTCTTTTTAGCTCTCTCTTTCTTTCTCTCTCTATTTCTCTTACGCACATATACACATACACACAGACACAGACACACACACACACGCACACATACACACACACACACACACACACACACATATATATATATATATATATATATATGTTTAATTTTAAATTCGTGTCCATTATATGCATACATAATTAAATAAACACACACACACAATATGTTTGTAATGTATGTAATGCATATCATCATAATCAGAAATATAATCACATATAATCATAAATACAGCAATCCATAATAATAAATTCCACTAAATCCACTGATACTGATAGCAATAATAAGCAACATTGCACTACAAAATGTTGAAAGATAACATTCCTGAGTTTCCTTTAATCGTACAAGCATAAAATTGATTGCACAGTTGCATGCAAACAATAGAGATAAAGGGCACAGAGAGGCAGAGTTGGCACCATTGCAAGATTCAGTGCCACACGAGACCGTCTGAGTGGCACTGGTGTTTTTTTGTCTTGTCTTTAAAGTATATTAATTATTTTATTATTATTATTATTTTTTTTTTTTTATAAATATATTTTTCTTTTTATGATTTTTTTTTATCCTTTTTTATTTTTTTCTTACTATTTATTTATTTATTTATTTATTATTTTCTAATCAATTTAATCCATATTATTTACTATATTGAATTTTTCGGTTATGTAGCACCATATTTTTTTTCTTTTATTTTTATTGAATTATTCGGTAAAGTAGCTTTGGAATTTATAGTATTTCAATTTAAATCATTTTTCTTTTCTTTTTTTCTAAAATATCAGTTCCTTTGAATGTTAAAGAGAGGAACGAGACAACAAACAAAACTTAGAAAAGGTAATTAAATGGAATTTATTGAGAAAGTTTATGTTTTAGAGAGAGAGACGGGGGGAGGCGGGGGGGGGATGAGATTATTTTGATGGGGGGAGGGGAGGGGGGGGGGGAGTGCGTAGCGTTGTGATTGTGTTAATTGTGTTTTGTCTTGTCAATTTCCTGGTGCATACTGTTTTCTTTTTGATATCTTGATAAACTGTAGAATTCTTCATATAAATATACATGTACACGTGCACATACACACACACATACTTAAGGACACACACACACACACACACATACACACACACACACACACACACTGCAAGACACGCACACATACTTAAGGACACACACACACACGCACACACGCATTTAAACACACGCACTCCCTCCCACTCCCTCTTTCTACCTCTCCCCCTCCCCCCTTCCCTCTTCCTCACGCCCTCTCTACTTCCTCCCTCCCTCCCTCTACCCTTCTCCTCTCTTCCTCCTCCCTTCCACCTCCTTCTACCATTCCCTGTTCCTTCTCTATCCCTCCCTCCCCCTCTCCTCCCCTTCTTACGCATTTCCACTCATTTCCATCTTTTTTCTTTATCATTCCATCATCTCCCTCTCCCTCCCCACATCATTGAAATTCTTTATCTCTCCCTTCCCTTTCCCCCTTCCCTTCCCCCTCCACCCCCCACTATCCCTCCTCCACTTGACTTCTATCCACTCATCCCCCCCCTCCTCCACCCTTTTCCTCCCTCTCCAACCCCTTTCCCATTCCCCCATCCATTCCCCCTCTCTCCCTCACCCTTCCCCCTTTTCCCCGTCTCTTCATATCCCCTCCTCCGCCCCCTTCCCCCCCATCTACCCTCTCCCTCCCCCTTCCCCCCTCCCTCCTCCACCCCTTCCCCCTTCCCCCTCCCTCCTCCACCCCTTCCCCCTTCCCCCTCCCTCCTCCACCCCCTTCCCCCTTCTCCCCTCCTTCACCCATCCCTATTTCCCTCTCCTTCCCCCTTCCTCCCCCTCCTCCCCTTCCCCCCCCCACTCATTCTTCCCCAGCCTGAATGTCTCGACGTCCCCCTCCCCCTCCCCCTCCCCCTCCCCCCCACCCGAATACCACTTTAATTGACACTCAAGACGGATAATCAAGCTACTGCATTTAATTGGCCAGTCTGATCAGCGAATCGTCTGCCGTAAGTTATGATAGATTCCTTCCCCCCACCCCCCACCCCCCCCTCCCATTTCTCCCTCTTTCTCTACTTCTTCTTCTCCTCCTTCCTTTTATCCCCTAATTCACCCTTTCCTTCCTTCTCCCTCCTTCTCCCTCTTTCTCCCTCCTTCTCCCTCCCACCCCCACGTTCCCCTCTCCCTTCCAATTCCACTTCTCCCCCCACTTCTGCCCCCCCCCCCATCACTTCTTTCAAGCAATAGGGTTGGTGGGGGAGGGAGGGAGGGAAGGAGGGAGGGAGGAAGGGAGGGAGGGAGGGAGAGAGGGAGTGGCGGGAGTGAGTGAGTGAGGGAGGGAGGGAGGGAAGGGAGTGGCGGGAGTGAGGGAGGGAGGGAGGGAGGGAGGGAAGAGGGAGGGAGGGAAAGGAGGGATAGAAGGGAAGGGAGTGGAGGGAGGGAGGGAGGGAGGGGGAGGGAGGGAAAGGAGTGGAGGGGGTGGGGGAGAGGAGGGAGGGATTCGGGAAGGGAGGGAGGAATAAAGGGAGGGAAGGGAGGGGAGTGGAGAAAGGGAGGGAGGGGGGCAGGAGGGAAAGAGGGAGAGGAGGGAGGGGAAACAAGGAAGGAAGGGAGGGGAGTGGAGAGGGAGAGAGGAGAAGAGGGAAGGGAGGGAAGGCAAGGAAGAGGAAGGGAATATAAGAGAAGAGGAAGAGGGAAGAGGAGAGGGAAGGCGAGAATGAAAGAGAAAGGGAGGATAGAAATAAACACACACACATGCATACACACACACACACGCGCGCGCGCGCGCACACACACAGACACACACATAACAACAAACAAACAAATCCCAGAGACAGCATGAGGGGGGAGGGGGTAGAGAGGAGGGAAGAGGAGGGGGTGGGGGTGGAGGGGGGGTAAAGACTCCCAATTCCCAATTTAATTAATCACCCTCCCTGGCGCCCAAGCATTCCACTCTGCGTCTACCTCCTCAACCGGCCAATTCTCCCTGCCCCTCCCTCCCTCGCTCCCTCCCTCCTCCTTCCCCCTCCCTCCTTCCCTCCCTCATCCCTCCCCCTCCCTCCTTACCTCCTCCCTCCCTCCCTCCCTCCTTACCTCCTCCCTCCCTCCCTCCCTCCCTCCTCCTTCCTCCCCTCCCTCCCTCCCCCTCCCTTCTCCCTCCGTCCCTCCCTCCTCCCTCCCTCCTTACCTCCTCCCCTCCCCCCCTCCCTCCCTCCTCCTTCCTCCCCTCCCTCCCTCCCCCTCCCTCCATCCTTCCCCCTCCCTCGCTCCCTCCTCCTCGCTCCCTCCCTCCTCCTCGCTCCCTCCCTCCTCCTCGCTCCCTCCCTCCTCCTCCCTCCTTCCCTCCCTCCCTCCTCCCTCCTCCCTCCTCCCTCCCTCCGACAACAATGATAATAATAATAATAATAATAAGAAGAAGAAAAACCAAACTGACATCATTATTTTTAGCGGTAACTGTAATAGTAATAGTCTCTGTAATACCATTAATAATATTAGTAGAATTATAGTAGTAGTAATGATAACCAGTTAAATTCTTAATATCATAAGTGACAGTATTAGCATAGTAATATAAGTATATAAGTAACGTT
>NC_061838.1:1104674-1117174 GCF_019202785.1 Penaeus chinensis | reverse complement strand
TGTTTTTTGTTTTTGTTTTGTTTGTTGATTTGGTAATTTTTCTTGTTTTCGGTTTCTTTTGTTTTTGCTGTTTTGTTGTGTCCTGTCTGTCTATAATGATAATAATAGTAAAAATAATAATAATAATAATAATAATAATAATAATAATAATAATAATGATAATGATAATAATTATAATAATAATAATAATAATAATAATAATAATAATAATAATAATAATAACAATAATAATAATAATAATAGTAATAACAATAATAATAATAATAATAATAACAATAATAATAATAATAATAATAATAATAATAATAAAGACAATAGTTTAATAATAATAATAATAATAATAATAACAATAATAATAATAATAATAATAATAATAATAACAATCATAATAATAATAGTGATAATAATAATAATAATAATGATAAAGATAATAATAATAATAATAATAATAATAATAAAAATAATAATAATGATAACAATGATAATAATAATAATAATAATAATAATAATAATAGTAATAATAATAGTAATAATAATAATAATCATAATAATAATAATAATAATAATAATAATAATAATAATAATAATAATAATAATAATAACAATAATAATAATAATAATAAAATAATAATAATAATAATAATAATAATAATAATAATAATAATAATAATAATAATAATAATAATAATAGGTAATGATAATAATAATAATAATAAAAATGAAAAGATAATAATGATAAAGCTAATAATGATAATAATAATAATAAAACAACAATATTAACAATAATAATAATAACAATATTAAGAATAGGCATAAGAAAAACAACAACAACAACAATACTGCAGTAACAACACCATCAACAACAACAACGTAAATACAGCATCAACAAAAACATCAGCACTGACGAACGGCCTCCGAGCCTCCCCCACGAACAATTAAAGCTGCCTCTCTCTCCTCCCTTTCATTCAGATATAGAGAAAAAGATAAAACCCGCGAATTTCTTTCCTTCACAAAACACAAGAGACATAGTTTTGCACCGAAGTACGCACTGGATGAGATAAGGCTGTGACACTGATGGTAATAGATACATGTTACTTTGTTAGACTTCCATGCCGGAGTGAGGAAGAGGGAGGGAGATTTTGAAGTGAGGAGGGAGAAAGAGGGAGAAAGATGGGGAGGAGGAGGAGGAGGAAACGGGATGGTAGGGGGAGGAGGGGGAGAAGGGGAAGTGGAAGGAGGTGGAGGAAAAGGAGGAGGAGGAGAACGATTAACGGTTGAGGAAGAGTGAGGAGAAGATTAATGGTAATAATAATAATAATAATAATCATAATAATAATGATAATAATAATTATAATAATAATAATTATTATTATTATTATTATTATCATTATTATTATTACTATTATTATTATCATCTTCATTATCATCATCATCATCATTATCATTATTATTATTATTATCATTACCATTGTTATTATTATAATTATCATTATTATTATTATTATCATTACCATTGTTATTATTATAATTATCATCATTATTATCGGTATCATTATCAGTACCATCGTCATCATCATCATCATAATAATAATAATAATAATATTAATGATAATGATAATAATCATGCTAATAATAATGATAAACAAAGAAATTATAATAATAATAATATTATTGATATTAATGGTAATAGATTTATGATGATAAAATTATAATAATAATAGTCTTAATGATAACTATCATTATTATTATAACTATTATTTATATTTATATTATAAAAAGACTGATAATGATTCTGATAATCATATTGAGCATAATGATAATAATAATAATAAATTAAATGATAGTAATGATACTAATAATAACAATAGCAAAAATAACAATAATAATAATAATAATAATAATAATAATAATAATAATAATAATATTTATAATAATAATAATAATAACAATAATAATAATAATAATAATGATAGTAATAATAACAATAACAATAATGATAATAATGATAATGAAAAAAAGAAGAATGATGATGATAATATTAACAATAACAGTTATGATGAAAACAGCAACAACAACAATAGTAATATTAATAAGGATGATAATGATAATGATAATAATTATATAATAATAATAATAACAATGGTAATAATATTAAAAGCTATAAAAATGATAATAACGATAATGATAACAATAATAATAATAACAATAATAAGCTAATAATAATAATACTGATTATAATAATAATGATAATAATAATAATAATAATATTGATAATGATAATAATAATGATAATAATATAATAATGATAGTAATAATAATAATAATAATAACAATATGATAATGATAATAATAATAAAAATAATAATGATAATAAAAATGATAATGATAATAATAATAATGATTATGCTATACTACTACTACTACTACTAATAATAATAATAATAATAACAATATGATGATAATAATAATAATAGTAGTAGTAGTATTAATGATTATTATAATTATTATAAATAACATTTACAAAAGCAATGATAATGGTAATATTGCGCATAACAATAATACAAAAACGAAAAACAATAATATTCACAATTATCTTGTTATTAACAAGAACAATTACTGTAAGAGAATAATAGCAATAAAAGGAAAGTGATGCGAATAGTAAAAGAATAAATGAATATGGATAGGGATAAAAATGATAATGAATAGGGATAGAGATAAAGAAAGAATAAAAGGAATGATAATAATAACAGCAAGAAGATAAAATTAAAATAATAATGATATTGATTATGATAACAGTGAAATATGCAACAAAAATATTGATAAAAGCAAAAATTATAATGATAATAGTAATGACAATAACAACAACAACAATAATAATAGTAATTGTAATAACAATCATGATGATATTAATAATGATGATAATAATAATAATGATAAAATAATAATGATACTAATAATAATAATAATAATAATAATAATAATAATAATAATAATAATAATAATAATAATAACATTAATGATAATCGTAACAATAGTAATGTTAATAACGATTATAATAATGATGATAATAATAATAATAACAATACTAATGATAATGATAATAATAATGATAATAATAATGACAATGAATAGTATCAAACTAAAGATGATTTATATCACTGTTATTATTATTGTTATTATTATTGTTATTATCATTATTTTTTTTTTACATTATCGTTATTATTATTACTATTATTGCTATTATTATTATTTTTACTATCATCATTATCAATATTATTATTATCATTATTATTATTATTATTATTATTATTATTATTGTTGTTGCTGTTGTTGTTGTTGTTATCATTATCATGATTATATTATTCTTATGATATTATTATTTTTATTTTCATTTGTATTAGTATTATTTTTACCATTATCACTATTATCATTATATTTTTTATCATTTTCCTTGTTATTGGTATTATTATCTTTATGTTTTTATGATTTTATCATCATCGTCATTATCAACATCATCATAATAATAATCATTCTTTTTCACTAGTATGATAACGGTTATCAATATTATCGATAATATTACCATTATGATTATCTTTTTTTCTTTTTTTTCAAAAATCATCATATTCATGTTAATATCTATAAAACGCTAATACTGATTATGGGGCCAGAATGATAAAGTAACTTATTTGTCAATGTTGACAATGGTAATAATGCTAATGATGATAATACTAATATTAATGCTGATAATGATTATAATAATTATTATTATAATACTAATATTAATGCTGATAATGATTATAATAATTATTATTATAATATAAATAATAATAATGATAATAATAATAATTATCACAATGATAATCAACATGATAATAATAATAATGATAATAATGATGATAATAATAACAATAATAATAACAATAATAATAATAATAATAATAATGATAATAATAATCATAGCAATAATAATAATAATAATAATAATAATAGTAATAATGGTAATAACAACAACAACAACAAAAAACAATAATAATGATGGTAAAAATAATATTGTTAATGATAATAACAATAGTAATAATAATAGTAATGATAAAAATAATGGTAACAATAGTAACAATAATTTTCATAATAGTAATAATAATAGTAATTATGATAATGATAATAGCGATAATGATGATAATAATAATAATGATGGTAATAACAATGATGATAGTAATAGTAATAATAATAATAATTATCATTATTATTACTGTTATTAGTATTACTACAAATATAATTATTGTTATAATAATAATGATAATAATGATAATAATAGTAGTAACAATAATGATAGCAATGATCATTATAATCATAATGATAATTATTATCATTATTATTACCACTACTAATATTATTACTGTTTTTATTTATATTATCATAATTATTTGTATCCCTTATAAGAAGCTAAAAAATAAAATAAATAAAAAAGCAACAGTAAACAATTAAACATAATAGTTAATGTATATGTGTGTGTGTGTGTGTGTGTATATATATATATATATATATATATGTGTGTGTGTGTGTGTGTGTGTGTGTGTGTGTGTGTGTGTGTGTGTAAAAGGATATTTTTTTGGCAAGAAATCAAGTTCAAGCAACTCATTTTAATCATCAGAATGTGTGTGTTCGATCGCCGAAGCTCCGTGAACATCGCTGGGTCTTATTGGTGAACAAAATTGAACATTTGTTCATCGCCGGAGGAGTAAGCTTGTTATATTTCGTTCTGACACGCAAGGGGTTAAGGTGCGCTACATTTAATTTCTCTATTTACTTTGTTACTCTCTCTGTCTATCTTTTATTCTATTTTTTTTTTCTTACATTTTTTTTTCTTTTTCTCTTCTTCTTCTTCTTCTTCTTCTTCTTCTTCTTCTTTTACATTTTATTAAAAGGAGTGAACATTGATTTTTTTCAGTATGCGTTTGTTTTTTTATCTATTATATATATTGTGTGTTTTATAATCCTTATAGTTTATAAATTACTTTTATCTTCACCATTGCTTTAATCTTTAGTCATATCATCAATACATTTTTATCAATAGTCAGATTTTGAAATTCCAATATTATTCCCACACATTCAACAAATAAGTAAATCCTCAGTACAGCCATGCATTCTTTAAAAAACCTTAATTGCTTCTCTTCCATTAATTACTTGAATTAGTCATTCATCGCTAGTCTTTTAGGTATATGCCGATCGCATACACTAGTTTAATACAATGGCTACCTGGCTATTTATTATGCAGCCTTGTTAACTTCCTCCAGTTGAGAAATTATTTGAGTTTTCACTAACGATGGACACAAAATTTCTTCTAGTATTCTGTAGCTTCAAACAACACATGCATATATACTTTTTCTTTAACTTTTGAAACGTGCCTAGTTTCTTGAGTTCGTTGTATTACAAGAAATATTTCTTCTTCTCCTTCTCTCTCTCTTTCAGCCAAGCTTTGCTCACTACAAATCTCGCGAGTTTCTTGACGTCTCAAAATTAATTTCTGGGAATTTAATCTTCATTTCTTTCAAGTGTAAATTTCACGCAAGAATTTAACTCGTCTTGGTGAGAGATATATGTTTTATTTTATTCTCTCTCTCTCCCTCTCTCCGTAATAACGAGGTCTAGGAAAATAAAGCACACGAGGTCTTTACACTAACAGCCTGATACGACGTGATACGCGTGAATCACAATATAATTATCCACTCTCTGTCTTTTAAATCTTTTCTCTCGCCCTCCCTCTTTCCCCCTCTTCCTCTCTCTCCCTCTCTCTCTTCTCCCCATCTCCCTCCGCAGCTTCCATCAACACACAAGCTTCGAGACGTCACTCCCATTACGCACGCACTTCACTTCACATGTAAATGAGCACCGTACATCAACACGGGGACGATTAAGCTCAAGCTTTTGGGAGAACTTTCGACACCTCGATTCCCTTACGCAGCCGAACCCCCTCCCCTGTCCCCTCGGCGCCCCCTCCTCCCTCTCCCTCTCCCCCGTCCCCTCCTTTAAAATATGAAACGTAATAATTCAAAGGTTGTTTATTCTGCCTTTCCAGCGGGAGCAAGGAGCGCCGCGGCGCTGGAGGGTCGCCGGCGTGCGAGCGAATGAGCTGCCCTCTGTTGTTTATTTAGGCGGCGGGGGCGGGGCTTCCGGGCCCGTGGCGATGGATGGTCCGCGATTGCCATATGAGGGGCGCCGGATTTGCTGTGCGTTTCGGTCTCTTTCTCTCTTGCTATTTGATTTTGGGAGTGCTTTCGGAATAAAGGTGGAGATTGCTTCTTTAAAGAGGATGAAAATTCGAGGGAGGAAGTGAAATGTGTGTATGTAGATGGGCCGGAGCCGCCATGATGGCAGCTGCCAACACAGTATCTCATTGGTCTCGGCCGTGACTCCGCCCGCGATGGCGGAGGCTCCGCCCACCCGTCCTTTTTCGGTCATATAAATAGCGGCCCGACCGAGGCGCTGGTAGATTTCTCATAGCACTCGTGGATTGTTGTTGCGCATTCGCCCACCGCCGCCCGCACGCTCGAAAAAATGGAGCGATCCACCGCCGTCAGCGAGCACAAAGCCGCGCAGAAGCCCAAGCTGTCCTTCAGCATCGACGCCATCCTCGGCAACGACGACAGCGGCAGCGTCCGCGCGCCCACGCCCTCGCCCGACCCCGAGTGCCGGCCCGCCTCCTCCTGCAGCGCCACCAGCGACGTGTCCTTCGCCAGCCACGACTCCGACAGGTCCGTGAGCCCTGCGGTGGCGCCCGCGGGAAGGCCCGTCCACAGCGCCATGCCCGCCCAGTGGGTCCCCGCGCACCCGTACTTCCAGTTCGCCGTCCACGGTAAGTTGCCCTAGCCCGTCGGAAGGCCCTCGGCAGGGCCTTCCTCTCCCGAGTGTACATGAGCGTTTCCCAATGCCCTTGCATCCGCGGCCGGAGTCTAACCGAGTCTTGCCTTCCCACAGGATCGCCGGCGCTCCCCAAGCTGCCCAGCTCGGTAGTTTTGCGCAAGCACAAAGCTAACCGGAAGCCGCGCACGCCCTTCACCTCGGAGCAGCTGCTGTCGCTCGAGAAGAAGTACCGCGAGAAGCAGTACCTGAGCATCGCCGAGCGCGCCGAGTTCTCCGCCTCGCTCAGCCTGACGGAGACGCAGGTCAAGATCTGGTTCCAGAACCGCCGCGCCAAGGACAAGCGCCTCAAGGAGGCCGAGATCGAGCGCCAGAACCGCCCTCTGTACCCGACCTACGGCGGCCTCCTCCCCATGGGCGGCCTCGTGCCCGCGCTGGCCCTCCAGAGACCCCTGGTGCCCCTCCTCGGGTAGAGCCCTGGAGAGACGCCCTTGCAAGTACCTGCAGCAGCACCAGACAGCCCCGGCGCCCCCGAGGCCTCCTCCTCCGTCGGCCTCCTAGTCACCCGCCGCCACGGTAAGCCTGTCCCAGTCCACTATTGATTTCCAGCAGAATTCCGATCACTGGCTTTAAGGAGTCTCTGGTGAAGCAAACCTAGAATGTCCTCATTGAAATCTCTCGCTCATTCAGACTTGGAAGTAAATTAATAGGTCCTTGCACCTTTTCATTTTTTAGAATAGAAATACAGGTGATTATCCCCCAAGATAAGAATGGCGGAACTAACGTGTTTTTTCTTTTTTCTCCCCCCAGGGTCTGCACCAGCTGCCATCCCCCTCTCCCCGTTGGTGACTCTCGACTGCACGCTCTGCCACGCCCCCGCGCATGGCAGGAATGTTGTTCACGCCCACAAACCTCTCACAGCCACGCCCATTATGGATATCTCAGTGGCCGCCCGCTGGAAGACGGAGATATAGACTGTGATAAAAAAAAATATATATATATAAAAAAATAAATACTTTTTGTAAACATCTATATTTTTTTTAAAAATGTAATTTGTTGGATATACGTGTGAATATATATATATATACAGTATTCATAATAAAATATACAGATGAATTTTATGACCTGTTTCTAATACCCAGTCTCAAATAGAAGAGTTTTCTCTACGATACATGGCTGCTTTGATAAGTTAGAATAAAGTCCAAGAGATAAAAATGTACATAAAACTGATCCAAAACTAATTGGATGCGTTAATATGAATGTTGACAAGCACTGGCATGTCATAAGGCTGTGCAAAGGTCTTCAACTAATTGAAGCTGACAAACTTTTACGTTCAAATAATACATGTTGGATAAAAAAAAAAAAAAAAAAAATACAGCAAATATATTCCGCGTACATGTACTAAATCTTCAGATTATTAAAAAAAAGATAGAAATGAAAGGTGAAATAAACGCAAAGGTGAAGATTGTAATGTAAATAATTCCGCTAACCTACAAACCTTGATAAATTTCCCCAAAATAAGAGAAACCGGTAACCCTACTTACCTACCCCCTTTCCCTCCATCTTCCTCTCTCTCCCTCTTCCCCTTCCTCTCTCCCTCTCCCTCTCCCTCTCCCCCCGACCCACCTCTCAAATTCATCTTAAACCGATTTTCTCAAGTCCTTGTCCACTCAAAGTTTTCCACGCTGACGACATGACAAAGTTTCCTTTGAGATTAACTAAGATTAACTCCAGATTAGGATCCTCGTGAGATGAGGTTAAGATGACAAGAGATCTGAGACGTGTGAAGATCTGTGGATGCTGTTGGATAGGCCTATATAGGCGGAAGATATTTTCGCTTTATTTCTTTTCTTGGTTCTTCGTTTGTCTCTCTCTCTTTCTCTCTCTTTTTTGACGTTTGAGTGGAGTGTTTATTTTTGGTTAAAATGTGTGGTGTTATGGTGTCTGGAGGAAGAGGAGGAGGAGGAGGAGCAGGAGGAAGAGGAGGAGGAGGAGAAGAAGCAGAAGAAGAAGATGAAGAAGAAGGTGATAAAGAAACGGAAGAAGGAGAAGAAGAGGAAGAAGATGGATAAATAAGTAACGGGAAAATAAATTAAGACAAAGAAATATAGAGTAAAAAAAAAAAAAAAATGGAATATAGAGGAACAAGAAATGAAAAAAGAAAAATAATAGAAAATAAGAAGATGGATGAACAGATGACAGGAGAAAAAAGAAAAAAAAAAATAGAAAAAAAATGAAAAAACAAAAAAATGACAACGTTGATAGTAATGACACTGATAATAACGATGATAATGATGATACCAATAATAATAATGATAATAGGGATTATAATAATAATCGTTGTTATTAGTATCATTATTACTATTGTTATTATTGCTTATTGTTGACATGATTATTATTGTTATTATTATTATTATCATTAATACTATTAACCCATTGCCGACGGGCATGGCATGTACTTACATGCCATGCCCACTGTGAATTTACTTGTTTGATTGTTTTTCATAGATGGCTACACTTGTACTAAGTCACCAATGAACCAGTTGCGAGTACTGCCTGTCTCGCCCGTTTACCCTTTTCTTTGATTTACGAAATAGTTTACGTTATCTTATTTTACTGTTACAAATGTTTATAACATTATAGTAATTATAATGTTTATAATAAAAATAACACCATCGATATTCATAGCACTAGTAAAAAAATACGTTTTCCCCGCCAATGCAAGGAAAGGTGAAATCAGGTAAGGTCTCAGGATCTACTAATTGGCATTTCACAAAACTATAAAAATGAGCACAGCATTTTCCCTTTTTTTTATTCATTTCCCCGGCGGCAATGGGTTAATATTGATATCAATATTACTATTATTATCATTGTTATCATTATTATTATCATTATTACTATTATTATTGTTATTAGGATAATAATAATAACAATAAAAATGCTAATAATGATAGTAATGGTAGCAATAATAACACTGATAACAAAAATAATGAAAATAATGATCATAACTGAAAAATAATGATGATAGTAACAACAACAATAAGGATAATAATGATTATGAAAACAATAATCATTATCATTATCATTATTATTGCTGTTGTTCTTATGCTATTCCTAATTATCATCTTTATTATTATCTTCGTCATAATTATCATCTTTTACTATTATCATTATTATTGTTGTTGTTATTATTATCATTATTATTATTATTATTATTATTATCATTATTATTATTATTATCATTATTATTATTATTACTATTATTATTAGCATCATTATCATCATCACCATCATTATTATTATTATCATTATCATCGATTATTATCAGCAATATAATCATCTTTATTGTTATTGTTATTAACATTATTATCATTATTATTATTATTATTAAGATATTCATCATCATTATTGTTATCATAATTACTATTATTATTATTATAATTATTAGTATTAGTATTATGACTATTATTATTATCTTTGCTATTATCATTATTTTTGTTATTATTATTATTATTATCATTGTTATCCTTATCATTTAATTATTATTACTATTATTACTTCTATTATTATTATCATTTTTATTATTATTATTATTGTTATTACTGTCATTTTCATTGTTATTATTCCAATCATTATTCTGTTATATTCATTATCAATATGATTGCCATTATCTTCATGTTTATAATTGTTGTTATTCCTCTTCATGATCATTATCATTATCATCGTCATTACTATTATTATCACTATCATTATCATTATTGTTATCATTTCCATCATCATGAATTTGTACATGTCATAGTTATGATGATGTAGATTATTATAGTAATCAACATAGCGATAATGATAGCAAAAGTAATAATTTCGATATCTATAATCAGTATTAGCTGAGTAATTAGCATTTCTTAATCACCAAACTTATATTCATTATCAACATAATCACTGTCACCATCGCAATGATAATTATAATCATTATCATCCCCATCACAATAATCATCAGAATTACCATCACAGTCACAATCACCATCACAATCACATATTCATTATCATCACCGCCATCACCACCACAACCATCCTCACCATCATCACCACCACAACCATCCTCACCATCATCACCACCACACATTCACTATTATCTTTTTACGACCCTCATTCACCAGAAACAAAACAGTGTTACCAACGTCGCCAGCTCCATCTCCCCCCAAAATCACGGTTGCCACATATGCAGTTATTATGACAATTATCGTGGTGCCATCGCGTCGTAAACAGTTACACAGATCCGTAAGATTGATGTTATAATAAAAATCTAATTTCTTTTTTCTTTTTCTTTCTTTTTTTTACCCTTAACAACTCCCTACTTTATGTAATCATTCTTGACTCTCCTTATCAGCAGGGTTGACAATCGCGCGGTGGTAATAACATGCTATTAAAGGAAAATCAACTTCTGTTTTGTTGCCATGGTAACGGCGTCGGCGCGGGGGGAGTGGGTGGGTGGGGGGGAGGGTAGTGAGCTTTGTTATCATTTAGAATTGTAAGAAAGAAAGGTTTGTTTTATCGGTGGTGTCAAAGGCAATCATTTTTATCAAGTGTGTTGGAACGGTTGGAGTAATTGTGGGGGGAAGGGGGGGGGGGGGGGAGGGGGAAACGTGACAGCATTTGCGCTCGGAATGGTAGTATTAGTAATAGCTGAAAAATATAAGGGGACTGACAAGGGTTGTTCAAAGTTTTTTTTTTTTTTCAAATCGCTTTACTTTACTATTATATAAACAGTAATTAGAAACAGTAAGAACTATAATAACACAAGACCAGTAGGTTTAAAACACTCGATAACATAAACATGAAGTCCAGTAGCTGTATTAATAACTGACATTAATTACACCGGCGTCTGCAGTGTGCCAGACATAACAATCATGACAGGAAGTGGCAAGTCATTAAGGTGATGAATGGCACATGCGTATTTTTGCAGATTTATGGCGATTAATTTGTCATGGCAGTAAAGTAACCGATTTTTATGTTTTTTTTGTTACCTTTATATATGTATATATATATATATATATATATATATATATATATATATATATATTCTACAAGATGTTTGTTACGCAGAAGAGTTGATGTGTATCCCCCCCACTCTCTCAATATCTAGCTATCTCTATCTCTACATCGACTCTATGCATCCATCTATCACTATCTCCCTCACTCTCTTCCTCTCCCCCTCTCCTTGCCTCTACCTCTCCCTCCCCCCCTTCCCTTTCCCTCCCTCCTTCCCTCCTTCCCTCCCTCTTCCTCTCCTTAACTCCCCCCCCCTCTCCCCCTCTCCCTTCCTTCTTCCCTCCGCTCTCCCTCTCCTTCTCTCTCCCTCTCCCTATAACTACCGAATCGAGAGGAAACGACTATTCTTATACCTAACATTTCTTCAAACTCTCCCTTCCTCCCTTCCTCTCCCTCCCCCTCCCTCTCTCTTTCTCACTCTTCCTTCACCCCTCCCTCTCCCTCTCCCTCCCTTCCACCCTCTCTACCTTTCCTCCCTCCCCATCACTCTTCCTCCCCCCCCCCTCCCTTCATCCCTCCCCTCCAGTCTCCCTCTTCCTCTCTCTCCCTCTTCCTCCCTCCTTCTTCCTCCCGCTCCCTGCCTCCCACCCTCC
>NC_061838.1:1094528-1104574 GCF_019202785.1 Penaeus chinensis | reverse complement strand
TCTCTCCATCCTCTTCTCTACCCTTTTAATAATCTTCTCCTCTTATCTGTTTCCTCTCCTCTTCCTCTTGTTCTCACCCTTTACGTTCTTCTCCGCCTCTCCCTTTCTTTCTGTCTCATCTACCACCTCTAGTTCTCTCTTCCTCTCTCCTCTCCTCTCTCCTCCGTCCTTCCTCTTCCTCCCTACCTCCCCATCAACGCCCTCCTCACCTCACCCCCCCCCCCGCCCCATTTTCTCCCCCACCCCCCAGAGAGAGAGAGAGCGAACGAGAGATAGACAGATAGATAGACAGATAGAAAGATAGAGGAAGAGGAGCCCCTGATTGGCGTCGACCGCTTCCTTTAGGTCCTGATGGTCTGTGGTCGCGCCCCCCCCCCCCCATCCCCCCTTGTCCTCACCTCCAGCTCCTCCTTTTCCTCCCTCTGTCCATCTCCTCATCTCTTCTTCTTCTCATTTCCCTCTGATTCTCTTATTTTTTCTCTTTTCTTCTCCGCATCTCTCAATTTCTCCCTTTCCCCTGGTTCTTTGACCCTCTCCTTCTCCTTTCTTCTGATTCCCTTACCCTTCCTCTTTCTTCCTTTATCCTTCTCTTCAGTTCTCCTTCTCTCCCATTTCTTATCCTCTTTTCCATATTCTCCTTCATTTCCTTCCTTCCTCCATCTCCTTCTAACCACATACCCTTCTCCTTCTCTCCTTCCCCGTTTCCTCTCTTTCTTCCTCCTTCTTCTCCTTTCTTTCTCCCAACTTCTCCAGAAAGAGAGAAAGCGAGAGAGAGAGAGAGAAAGAGAGAGAGAGAGAGAGAGAGAGAGAGAGAGAGAGAGAGAGAGAGAAAGAGAGAGAGAGAGAGAGAGAGAGAGAGAGAGAGAGAGAGAGAGAGAGAGAGAGAGAGAGAGAGAGAGAGAGAGAGTTAGAGAGATGGACATATAAATAGATAGACAGACCAATAGACAGACAGTGAGATAGATAGATTATATGAGGCAGTAGGATGATAGATAAAAGGATTTCTTCAACACGGGCGGTATAATTGACACGTGGGCGTTTTCGAGTAGAGGTGGGCGGCAGATCGGGTTTCATTTCATCGGCGACACCCCCCCCACCCAAGAATATGTGTGGGTGTGGGCGGGTGTACAGTATCTGCAGATATAGGTAGATATAGATATGGATGTAGATAGATAGAGAAAGATATGGACGTAGATAGATAAAGATAAATGTAGTTGTAAATAGATTATAGACATGGAAATAGAAACAAGAGTACATATAAATTTAGATAGATTTGTTTATAGATTGGTAGATAGATATATAGAATGATAGATAAATTGATGGATGTTTAGCAGATATTTATTGACCACAAACGATACAGAGTTTAAAGATATCATACATTACGTTCAATACACTGAAGCAGAAAGCGAAGAACCACAAAACAAATAAAAAAGAAAAGAAATAAAAACGGGAACAACGAGAGAAAAAACGAAAAAAAGAATAACAACAAAAAAAAAAAAACGAAAAAAATCATCCAAAACAGATGACGGAAAAATAAAATACACAGAAAACGAAGGAAAAAACAAAAAAACAATAAAACAAAAAGCAATAAAAACAACATATAATAACAACAAAAACAATATATAATAACAACAAAAACAGCAACAATGACAACACCAACACAAACAGCAACAACGCCAACAATGACAACAACAAAAACACCAACAACACCAACAACACCAACAATGACAACAACAACAACAATAAAACAACACCAAACAAAAAAAAACAACAACAACAAGAACAGCAAGGAGACCGAAGAGCCTCCGCGGAGCTTGGGGGCCCTGCCGCCGAGGGCAAGTGTCGTTCACGAAGGAATTCCCACGCTGATTAGGCCGCCCGGGCTTCCCTCTCTCGCTCGGCCTTTAAAGAGGTGTTGGATTAGATAAAGAGGAAGGGGGGGAGAGGAGAAGGCAGGAGGGAAGGGGAGAGAGGAGGAGGAATGGGAGGAGGGGGAGGGAAGGGGAGAGAGGAGGAGGAGTGGGAGGAGGGGGAGGGAAGGGGAGAGAGGAGGAGGAGTGGGAGGAGGGGGAGGGAAGCATGGGAGAGGGAGAGGGAGGAGGGAAGAGGGAAGAGGGAGAAGAGAGGGCAGTGAGAGGGATGAGGAGGGGGAGAGTGAGAGAGAGATATAGATAGGTAGATGGATTGATAGACAGATAGAGAGGGGCGAGAGAGAGAAAGAGAGAGAGTGAGAGAGAGAGGGGGGGGGGGGGGAGAGAGATACACACATGCAGACCAAGAGAATCAGAGGATTAATTATTTGGATTAGAGTCAATAAATGAGAGAGAGAGAGAGAGAAGGTCAATAGATTAAGTGATAGTATGACAAGATGACTTGTCATACTATATTAACAATCTCTCTGCCTTATTTAAATTGCAGAAAAACAACTTGTGATCTGTTAACTACGTGTAAATAATTCCTTATTAAGCCTTATATCCTCATTACGGAAAGTGTTATGCATTTTCGTCCATCATTAAAGAAAATGGGTAAAGGAATTATTATAGTTTCGTCATTGGCACCTACAACTTCACTATCATTATTATCTGTTCATCTATATCATTATTGTTGTCTGCTATTGCAATTTCATACACACATACGCATACATAGACATACATACATACACATACATACATACACATACATACACATACATTAACACACACACACAAACACACACACGCACAAACACACACACACAAACACACACACACACAAACACACACACGCACAAACACACACACAAACACACACACACAAACACACACACAAACACACACACACAAACACACACACACAAACACACACACAAACACACCATTAATCAAATCAAATGCCGTAACGAGAACCGGTAATTATTCACATACAAAAAGGAGGAAGTCGAGGCTCATGCATCACCGAGAGGTTGCAAAGAACATCCGGGACTTTGCAGGTTGAAGGTACAAGCTCATTAAGACGACAGATAATTATGTTAATTACCTGCATCCACGAGGGAAGAATTATTGGCTGGGAAGGAAGTGTTCGTGACGTCAATTGTGACGTCATCTTCACGAGTCCCGTATGTTGTTCGATGGGGAGGGTGGAGAGGGGAGGGAGGGGGGAAGGGAGGGAGGGGAGAGAGGGGGGTTGGGAGGGAGGGAGGGGGGGTTGGGGAGGGAGGGAGGGATGGGTGGGGAGGGAGGGAGGGAGGGAGGGAGGGAGAGAGAGAGAGAGAGAGAGTGAGAGACGGACAGACAGACAGACAGAGAGAGAGAGAGAGAGAGAGAGAGAGAGAGAGAGAGAGAGTAAGAAAGAGAAGGAAAGCAAGCAAGACAGAGAAACAAGAATAAAAACATAGACAAATGAAGTAAAGTTCACCCAAACATAAAAACGCAGAGAAGCGATCCCTTAAATAAATAGCGAAAGTTCCAAAAGAAGTACAAGAATGAAAAGGAGAAAAAGAAGAAATAATAATGATAGGAAGAAGAAACAACAAGAAGAATAACGAAATTAAACTAAAGAGAAGAAGAAGAAGAAGAAAGGAAAGAAGAAAAAGACGAAAAAGAAGAAAACGAAGTATTTTCTTCGTTTTCTTCTTCTTCTTCTTCGAAGTAAACAAAGAAGAAGAAGAAGAAGAAGAAGAGAAAAACCCTAGAGAAAGCACATCAACATTACTGTAAAATGGGCCTCGGTTTCCCACCCTCTCTGACCTTATTCCATTGGGTACAAAGCAGTAGGAAGTACTGTACCCGTGTGCACTTACTCTTACGTACACGGACTATCGCTTTGTGTACGTAAAGAGTTTTGAGCGAGAGAGAGTTTGTTAATAACGAACGGAGGATGTTTTTTGAAAACTTTAATGATGGCGTGTTATCTGTGGTTGATATCATTACTATTATTGTTATTATGAAAAGAATAGTGATGATGATAGGAGTGATGATAATGGTAATAATGATTAATGAAGAATGATGATGATTATCACTTTGATTATAATGCTAATGATGGTAGTAATAATGATGATGAACATAATAACACTAGCTCTAATGATGGTGGTGATATGTCGAATATGATGAGGATAATACTAATGATGATAAGGTAATAGTGATAATAATAATAACATGAAACATTCGAAAATAAGTAGATTGCAATGTGATATATACGTAACTCTAATATTTCCATCTAATCTAACTTAGGATAGTTCTCTAAGTCAAATAACCAATTTAAGTGTAACTGCTACCTTATGGCTAACTTCGAAGTTAACTTAAGTAATTTTCTAACTTCGAAGCATGATGTGTAGCTTTAAAATATAACTTTTAATTTTCAAACAAGTTTGATATCCAACCTATCTAATATTTAACATGTGAATGATTTCTAAAAACATAACTTTTAAAAATGAGGCTTAACTTCTAAAACTAACATGAAACTTCTTGAGTCTTCTAAGTTTCATGTCTAACTTTTGAGTCTAATATCTAACTTCTAAACTCTAACCCCTAATGTTTAAGTCAACTCATTTACTTCTAAGCTTGATATCAAACTTTTACATCGAATCCCTACCTCCTCAGTCTACTAGTTAACTTCTAAATTCAATATCTAACTTCTACATCTAACTCCTGCCTTCTAATTAACTTGTAAATACAATGAATAAACTTCTAAATCTAATGATTAATTTATAATTATATTGTTGACACTGATTTTTTTTTATCGTCATCTTTTTCTTCTTTCTTTCTTTCTAGATAGATAGATAGATAGGTATAGAGAGATAGATTAATGAAGAGATGGTTGGATGGATGAATGGATAGACGGACAGATGATTAGATAGATAGATTGAAAGACATATATATAGATAGATAGACAAGCAGAGAGAGATAGCCAGACAGATAGATAGATAGATAGATAAATAGATAGATATACAGAGATGGATTAATTAATAGATGGTTGGATGGATGAATGGATAGACGGATAGATGGATATATAGATAGATTGAAAGACAGATAGAGAGATAGACAGACATATAGATAGATAGATAAATAGATAGATATAGAGAGATAGATTAATTAATAGATGGTTGGTTGGATGGATGGATAGATGGTTAGATAAAGAGATAGATAGATAGATACATAGATAGATACATAGATAGACAGATAGACAGATATATAGATAGATAGATAGATAGATAGATAGATAGATGGATGGATGGATAGCTAGACAGATCGATGGGCAAAGAGATAGATTAATAGACAAAGATAGATAGGAACAGACAGACAGAAAAACAGACAAATAGATAGATAGACAGACATACAGACAAACAGAAAAATAAGAAACTGATACATACACAGAGAAACAGACAAGAAAAGAGGCTCAAATATACTGAGTGAAAGAGACAACATGACAAACAGAGACAGATAGACAGTCTAACAAAGACAGACAGATATGTAAATGCACCCGTTCCTCATTCTCCGTGTGAAACCTTCAGTTATATCCTTTTTAAAAGCCTACCGCACATGTTTAGCTATTTTCGAAATCGCTTTTATGTTTTATTTATTTATCTTTTTATCATAGCCTTGTGTAATTACATAATCGACAAGGCAATACACATTCTTTCTGACATAAACATTTGACAGAGACCTCTTGGAAAATGAGAAATTCCTCTTTAATCATAACAAAAGAGTGAAAGACATTTATTACAACAGATAAAACTTCAAGTGTAGTTTATTGAATCTTAAAAAAAAAAAAAAAAAGTTAAAAAAGTAAAATATAAAGGTAAAAAAAAAAAAAAAAAAAAAAATTAAAAAAGAAAATCAAAGGGTCCTCATTTATTTTGTAGCAAAGATTACAGCAGTGTTGTGATTCCCCGACACGAGTCTTCGGCGTGCGGGTGATTACTTGTCTGACAAACGGTAATGGATGCTTGCTATGGAAAAACCTTTGTTTGGTAATTGAAATCTGACCCTAAGTGAGTACTGATTCATCTAATGGTTAGTTACCACCACAAAAAAAAAAAAGAAAAAAAAGAAAGAAAGAGAGAGAGAGTGAGATAGATAGAAAAAGAGGGTAAAAAAAATATTTATGATTTTATAAATTACATGTTCGGCAACACTCTTTACTCCATAAGAATATTGCTATAAATTGTACGTAATGATCACGTGTTTGTTTTGTTCATCTGTTCCGTTTTATAAGTACAACAAATAATTTAGTAACTCCACCAAAAATCGTTAACTTGTCTGACAGTCAAATGAGCTCGTAATATAAAGGAGGAAAAGCCTCACATTGTTACCAACTATTCAAGAGAGAATCGTAGCCTTTATGTCTCGATGCGATTTTGTTTTTCCTCAGGGAAATTCTCTTTGAAGGGGATTTAATCGTCTCGGAAGCGACGTAACAAAAGAACATCGTGACAAGGGACTCGGAGCGCTGTTGCCATTCTTCCGTCGTTAAACGCAGAACTACAAATTATTATTTTGCAAATGACCGAACTTGCAACCCTCAAGATTGAAAACAAGTGATTTCAGTTTCAAGACTACCAATTTAGAAGTCTATTACCAGCCCGGAAATTGCCTCGCAGCAACCGCAGCGGTAAACCAAACAATTAGCAACAATTTGGCAACAGTCGGCACAAGTTAATGTCGCTGAGTGTTGCCATATTGCATGCACGTGAGTTCTCATTATGTCGGATTGATTTTTTTTTTCTAAAGCGAAGGCATAGTTACATGCAAGCACAATATCACTTGCAATTCGCCAATTATATAAGAGACGGTCAATTTATACGATTCACAAGACCAAACATTTTGAAAAAAACAACATGAAGCCAACATGCGTGATGTGGAACTGTTTATTATTCATATGATCAGCACTTTTTTCATTTCATTATTATCATTATCGTTTCTTCTTTGCTTATTGTTATTGCAACCTTTTGCAACCTCCTGAAAATTATGATTATTATACCTCATATTTATTGGCCATTATATACCTCGTCTTCTTCGACAACATATAAGCAAAAACACCTATGTTATGTGTTGCAATGAAAATTACCTGTTTGCAATGTGCTCTTAAGTATATATAATATTGGATAAGTTGATTCATTAGGTTTGAAAATCAGTTAAGGTTTATATTTATAGTGATTAACTCTTTTATTATTTTTTTTGTTGACTGTCGGTGGTTCGATGGTGTAAGAGATTTCTAGTAATTTCATCTTAACTTTTTTTCTGAAATTCTCGACGTAAAAAAAAAAAAAAAAAAAAAAATGAAATGACTATCATTATTTCCTTGGCAATTTGTACGTTGTTTGGGAGTTGTATATGCGTACACACACGCACACATTCACTTAGTCGCTCGCTCTCTTGCTCTCTCGCTCTCTCTCATTCACTCACTCACTCATTCACTCATTCACTCATTCACTCATTCACTCACTCTATCATTCACTCACTCACTCACTCACTCTTTTACTCACTATCTCACTCATTCACTTACTAACTCATTTACTCACCCATTCACTCACTCATTCACTCACTCATTTACTCACCCATTCACTCACTCAACCACTCACTCACTCATTTACTCACTCACCCAATCACTCATTCACTCACTCACTCATGCACTCACTCACCCACTCACTCATTTACTCACTCACTCACTCATCAACTCACACTCATTCATTTACTTATTTACTCACTCACTCACTCATTCATTTACTCACTCACTCACTCATTCACTCACCCACTACTCCTACTCAGGTGATGATAGTCAATGGTGACGTATGGTGCCCATGCATCATGCAACCTGACAGTGACCAGCCTACGTTACTGGTTCTATCCGTGGGCAGAAGATGGTGAGAGAGAGGGTGAACTTTTTCAGTGAACGAGAGGAAAGTGCAGTGGACAACTAGATAGTGAGAGAGCGAGAGAGAGAGAGAGAGAGAGAGAGAGAGAGAGAGAGAGAGAGAGAGAGAGAGAGAGAGAGAGAGAGAAAGAGAGAGAGAGAGAGAGAGAGAGAGAGAGAGAGAGTCAAATTTAAATTCAAACTCAAACACTTTATTCCATTAATTACAATGGGTATTACATTTATAGATATGTTGTTTACATTATGTAATGGGATGTTATATACATAAATATTTTACAATGCTTGTTTAACTAGATTAGACAGAACATTAATATCCCAGATAACTGAAATTTCGTACTTGGCTAGATGTTCAAACGCCTGCTGTCATTGATATTTCAGTAGATGTTCTTTCACTTTTGTTTTAAATGTTTTTTGGTTGGAGATATTTCTAATATTTTCTGGTAGTTGGTTCCAGATCACCAGTCCTCGGATTTGCATATTTCTTGACCCGATTTCTGTATTCGATCTTCTGATATATAAGGAGTTATTTTGCCTTGTAAGGATACCTGTTATGTTACCTGTTGTTTGTATAGCTAATAGCCAATTTGGGTAATTTCTTTGTATTATTTTATGGATCAGAATACACGTGTCATATTTGTGTTTCTGTTGTACTTTTAGCCATTTTAGTTTGTTTATATGTGGAGTGATGTGGTAATATTTATTTACATTTCCCAGTGCTACTCTTGCCGCGAAGTTCTGTAGTTTCTGTGTCCTTTGTATTTGTGTTTTGTTTGTGGAGCCCTAGATGTTTAGACAGTAATTAAGGATACTAAGTGCTAGTGTTTGCATAACAGCAATTCTTGTTTCTGTGGGTATTTTATTTTTTATATGATTCAAGTATATCAGTGTGCCCATTACTTTTCTGTAGATGTGATCAATGTGTGTCTCGAATATCATGTATCTGTCAACGTGTACCCCTAGGTTGTTTACTGCTGTGTTGGGTTTGATGAAGCAACCTTGGAAATCAGTAACTGTATCTGTGGGTATTTTTGCTATGTTCTGACGGCCGAAGTATGTTTTTGCTTCTGTTAGGGTCTGTTTAGTCTTTTCTATCAATTAATTTAGATTGTTTACAGAGGCAGCGTGAAGAAATTGAGAGACAGTTTTTTACAATTGATGACAAATCATTTATGATATAGTAAATAAGATTGGGCCAAGGATTGAGCCTTATGGAACACCGAACGCAACTGATTGCATTGGTGTTACTTTTTCATGGATTTTGACTGATTGAGTTCTCGCGGACAGATAACTTTTGAACCAAAAATTATCAATTTCGTGATTTGTTAGTTTGTTTTCAAGTAATTCATGGCTGACACTGCCAAAGGCCTTCGATAAATCACATAGAGTGAGCAAATTGATCTGGTTATTGTCTATATTATTATATATTTCATTTGTGACTTTTAGTAATGCCGTTTCGGTTGATAATGTATTCCTAATACCGTGTTGCGTGTTAGATATAAGGTTATTCGCTTCTAAAAATGTCGTTAATTGGTTTGCAACTATTTTCTCGAGAACTTTAGATATTACTGGTAGTATAGTGATGGGTCGATAATTATTGATATCGACCCATTATTGATATCGAGATAGATAGATAGAGAGAGAGAGAGAGAGAGAGAGAGAGAGAGAGAGAGAGAGAGAGAGAGAGAGAGAGAGAGAGAGAGAGAGAGAATAAAATAGAGATAGATAGAGCGGAGATTGAGGGAGAGGAAGAGGGAGAAGGAGAGGATGAAAGAGAGAGAGAGAGAGAGAGAGAGAGAGAGAGAGAGAGAGAGAGAGAGAGAGAGAAAGCAAGAGGAAGATGGAGAGGATGAAAGAGAGAGAGAGAGAGATAGAGAGCAAGAGCTGGAGGATGACACAAGTTTCCAAAGACATGTACGCCAGTTTCAGACTCTGCTACAACATATAATGTATAATTAGTTAAACTTCTGCTGTTTCTGTTGGCTTTGCTGTTTCTCTCTGCTGTCGTTGTCTGTTTCTCTTGCTGTTATTATTATCTGTTAATTCCGTTTCTGTTATCTGTTATCATCTGTTACTTCCGTTCTTGCTGTCTGTTATATCTGTTGTTTTATCAGGTGGCACTTGTTCCGGGCCTTAGAGTCAAAAGCTCCAGCAGGATCAGAGTATGCGCTGCCGCACGTATGCTGTACATCACTGGC
>NC_061838.1:1087028-1089528 GCF_019202785.1 Penaeus chinensis | reverse complement strand
ATTAAATAAACCACAACTATCATTATCAATTATATTATTTTTAAACATATTATCCCTATTTCTACGGGCTATTATCAAAATTATCTTGATATAAACATAATAACAATGATAATGATAATATATGATAACATAATAATGAAATAATAATCATAACAATAACAAAAACAAAAAAAAAATAAAAATGATAAAAATGATAATGTTTATAAAAATTTACAATAATAAGGAAATTAACAAAATAATGATATAAAATATTATTAATAACAACTCATCATTATAATATGATTGTTTATGATAATAATGTAATAATAATATTAATAATAATAATAATAATAATAATAAAAATAATAATAGAAATAATGATAAAAATAATAGCAATGATAATAATGATAGCAATAATAATAATGCTAATAATAATAGTAATAATGATAGTGATAACAGTTATAATAAAAATGATAATACAAACACTTGCAACAGCAAAGCCATTTTCTCTGCCTTTTCTCTGCCACGCAACCCGGTGCGGGCGAGCACCTTTAAACCCGGGCGGAGTTGCAGCCTTCTGTGGCCGGGCTCCCCCTCAAGCCTCGGTGCTTCGAATGCAAGGGCCGCCTGCATTGGCCGGTTCAGGCATGCAACTGCAGAGAGCTTATTCATATCTGGCAATAATGAAGATGTTGCAACTAATATAAAAGAGTGTATATAGAATGTTTGAATATTTATTTCCGATCGGGTGTGGTGTGTAATAATAAGTTGTTTGGGTGTGGTGTGTTGTGGTGTGTGTTGTTTGTTGTTGTGTTTGTCGTGTTGGGGTTGAAGTATAAGTATGGTTGTGTATGGATGTGTGTGGTGTGTGTAAGTGTATGTTTTTCTGTGTAAGTATGGGTATAGATGTGTTTTGTAGTGGGGTATTCGAAATATGTTTTCTTTATCTGTCTACTCCTCACTTTTTATCAGTCTGTCCCCTCTCCTTGCGCAATGTCCCCTCTTCCTCTCCCCCTTTCTCTTTATCTCCTCTCTCTCTCTCTATCTATCTATCTATCTATCTCCTCCGCGCTTGTCTCTGTTTTGTCTCTCTCTCTCTCTTCTCTCTCAGTCTGTCGCTTCTCTGCCCCTTCCTCTCTCTCTCTCTCTCTCTCATCTCTCTCTCTCTCTCTCTCTTCTCTCTCTCCTCCCTCTCTCTTCTCTCTCTTCCCCTCTCTCTTCATCTCTCTTTTCTCTTCTCTCTCCTCTCTCTCATCTCCTCTCTCTCTCCTCTCTCCTCACTCTCCCCTCTCTCATCTTCACCTCTCTCCTCCTCTCTCTCCTCTCTCTCTCTCTCTCTCTCTCTCCCTCCTCTTCTCTCCCTCTCTCTCTCTTCCCCCTCTCTTTCGCTCCCCCCTCTCTCCCATCTCTACTCTCCTCTCTCTCTCCTCTCTGCTCTTCTCTCTCACTTCCGCTCTCTCCCTCTCTCTCTCTTCTCTCTCTCTCTCTCTCCCTCCTCTCTGTCTCTGTTTTCTCGGGCTCTCTCCTCTTCTCTCCGTCTGTCTCTGCTCGGCCTTCTCTCTCTCTCTCTCTTTCTCTCTCGCTCTCTTCCTCTCCGCTCTCTCTCTCTCTCTCTCTTTTTCCCCTTTCTTCTCTCTCTCCTACTCTTCCTTCTCTCTTTCCCCTCTTTTTCCCCTTTTGTCTGTCTCTGTCTCCTCTCTCTCTCTCTCTCTCTCTCTCTTTCTTTCTCCTCTCTCTTCTCCTCCCTCTCTCTTCCTCTTTTTCTCTCTCTCTTCTCTTTGTCTGTCTCTTCTCTTCTCTCTCTCTTCTCTCTCCCCTTTCCCCTCTCTCTCTCTCTCTCCTCTTCCTCTCCCCTCTCTCATGTCTCTGTCCTGTGTCTTCTTTATCTCTGTCTCTTTTCCCTCCTTCCCCCCCCCCCCCCCTCTTATCTCCCTCTCTTCGTATAAATTTTAAATGATCTATCTATCTTTTTACATCTACTATTTATTTATATTTATCTTTTTATTTTTTAAATCATTTTTAAATCTATCTACCTACCTATCTACCTACTATTTTTCCCCTATCATCAGTCAATCTACCACCCACCTACTTTGTATAACACGCAAACACACCCCCCAAACAACAAACAAACAGAAAACCAAGAGTTCCCAGAAACGAATCTTGCATATTAATTTTTCCGGGCAAATCACATGCTTTTGAAGCCCCTTTTCCCCAAGAAAATCGGCCGGGGTCGGCTGCCCCTCTGTCTTGGTTGTGCTTGCGTTGGTTTTCCTTCCCATCGGTTTAGATTAAACGCATTTTGTGTGTAAAGTATTTAAACGAATTGACATTCACCAAGTTTGATTTTATTTTGTTTATTGAAATTTTTCTTTTCATGATTTTGTTGTTAGTGTTATTATGTTTTCTTCTTAATATATTATTATTATCATAATTATTATTATTATTATTGTTATATTTTATTATGTTCATTACATTACCCCAAAAATGATATTATTATTTTATTTTTTATTATATTATTATT
>NC_061838.1:1082028-1084528 GCF_019202785.1 Penaeus chinensis | reverse complement strand
TCTTCTTCTTCTTCTTCTTCTACTTCTTTTCTCTCTTCTTCTTCTTTCTTCTCCATCTTTTCTTTCTCTTTCTCTATCTTCTTCTTTCTCTGTTCTCATCTTTCCTCTCTTTCCTTCCGCTTCTTTCTTCTTCTCCTTCTCCTTCTCACTTCCTTCGTTCTTTCTCTTCTCTTCCTTTCTCTCTCTCTTCTTCTGCTTTTCTCTTCTTCCTTCTTCATTCTTTTACTTTCTCTTTCTTCTTATCTTTTCTTCTTTCTCTTCGTCTTCTTCTTCTCTTCTTGTTCTTTCTTCCTCTTCTTCTTTTTCTCTTCTTCTTTCTTCTCGTCTCTTCTTTCGTCTTTCTTTCTTCTTTCTTCATCTTCTCTTCTATTTTCTTTCTTCTTTCTTCTTCTTGTCTTCACTATTCTCTCTTTTTCCTGTGTTCTCCGTCCTTCTCTTCTTCCTTCTTTCTTCATCTTTCTCTTCTTCCTCTTCTCACTTCTTCTTCACTTTCTCTTCTTCCTCTCTTCTTTCTTTCTTCTTCTTCATCTTTCTCGTCTTTCTTCGGCGTCTTCCTTTCTCTCTTTCTCTTCTTCTTCACTTTCTTCTTCTCTCTCTGTTCTTCTTTTCGTCTTTTCTATCTTCTTTCTCTTTCTCTCACTTTTCTCCTTTTCCTTCTCTTCTTCTTCTTCTTTTCTTCTTTCGCTTCTCCTTCTTCATCTGCTTCTTTCTTCTCTCTTCCTTTCTTTCTGGCTCTTTCTTCTACTTTCTCTTCTTCTTCTTCTTCCTTTTACTCGTCTTTCCTTCCTTGCTTCTTCTTTCTTTCTCTCTTCTTTTCTTTTTCTTCTTCTTCTTTCTTCTCTTCTTTTCTTTCTGAATCTTCTTCTTTCCTCTTCTTCTTCTCTCTCTCTTTCGTCTTCTCTTCTTCTTTTCTTCTCTCTTCTTTCTTCTTCTTCTTTTCTTTCTTTCTTCTTCTTCTCCTGCTCTTGTTCTTCCCTTCTCTTTTCCTCTCTTCTTCTCTCTCTTCTTCTTCTTTCTTCTTTCTCTTTCCTCATCTTCATCTCTACTTCTTTCTCTTTCTTCTTTCTTCTCTATCTTCTTCTCTCCTTCTTCTCTTTCTTCTCTTCTCTTTCTTTTCTCTCTTCTCTTCCTTCTTCTTCCCCCCTCGTCCTTGGTCCCGTGTCCTCCTCTCTCTGACCTTCCCAGACTCCATCATCTTCTCTTCTTTCTTCTTTTCTTCTCTTCCTTCTTTCTGCTCCTCTCTCTTTCTCTTCTTTTGCTCTTCTCTTTCTTTTCTTTCTCTTCTTTCTCTCTTTCCTTCTTTCTCTTCTTCTCGGTCTTCTTTCTTTCGTTCGCTCTTCCGTCTTTCTTTCTTTCTTCTTCTGCTTTCTTCGATCTTTCTTCCTTCTTCTTCTTCTTCTCTTTCTCTTCTCCTCTGTTCTTTTACTTTTCTTCTTTTCCCCCGTCTTCGTAACTTCTGTCTCGCTTTCCTTCTTCTATCTTCCTTCTCTCTTCTCTTCTTCTTCTTGCCCCTTCCTTTCTTCTTCTTCTTCTTTCCCTCTTCTTCTCTCTCTTCCTCTCTCCTTCGTTTCTTCTTTCTCTCGTCTCGTCTTCTCTGTCTCTCTTCTCTCCTCGTTCTTTTTCTTTCTTGCTGCGTTCTTTGCGTTCTCTCCATTACTTCTCCTCTTCTATCTGTTTCTTCTTTTCTTTTCGTTCCTTGTTCTCCGTTCTTTCTTCGTCCCTCTCCCCCCCTGCCCAACCCACCTCTCCCCTCTCTCTCTCTCCCCTCTCTCGCTCTCTCGCTCTCGCTCTCGCTCTCTCATCGCTCTCTCTCCACTCGTCCCCTCTCTCTCTCTCTCCGCTCTCTTCCAATCTCTCCTCCTCCCCTCTCGCGCTCCTTGCCTCTCTATCTCTCTCTCTCGCTCTCTCTCTCTCTCTCTCTCTCTCTTCCCCCCTCCTCCTATCCTTCCTCTCCCCGCCCTCTCGCCCTCCCGCTCCCCTCTCTCTCCTCTCGCTCTCGCTTCCCGCTCTCGCTCTCTCTTCTCTCCTCGCTCCCTCTCCCTCTCCCTCTCCCTCTCTCTCTCTCTCATCTCTCTCTTCAATCCCTCACTCTCCTCTCTCTCTCTCTCCTCTCTTCCTCTCCCTCTCTCTACCCCTCTCCCTTCTCTCTCTCCTCTCTCTAGCGCTCTCTCACTCTCTCATCTCTCTCTTCTCTCTCCTCTCTCTCTCTCTCACTCTCTCTCTCTCTCTCTCGCTCTCCCGCCCCCTCCCTCTCTCTCTTCCTCATCCCCCGCCCTCTCCCCTCTTCCCCACGCCCTCTCTCTCTCTCGCTCTCTCTTCTCGCTCCTCTCGCCTCCCCCACTCCCCCCTCTTCTCCCCTCCCATGGCCACCCTCCCTCCCCGCTCCCCCCAATCCCCTCTCTTCCTCCCACGGCTACCTCTCTTCCCCCCCCCTGAGTCTCATCCCCTCCTCTCCTTTCTCTCCTCTCTCCCCCCCCCCCTCTTCCCCCCCCTTCCCCTC
>NC_061838.1:1069528-1077028 GCF_019202785.1 Penaeus chinensis | reverse complement strand
ACACACACGCACATGTACACACACACACACACACACACACACACACAAACATATATATATATATATATATATATGTGTGTGTGTGTGTGTGTGTGTGTGTGTGTGTGTGTGTGTGTGTAGATAGTTACATAGGTAGTAAACTGATAAATGAACCATAACAATAATGTTAAAAATAACGACAACAAATTGATGAATTTCAGTAATTAAATCCCACCGAACTATGCAGACCGACGCTGGTATTTCCGCAGTGGGCATCACGACAATTCATACCATCGTTGAAATACTGATAAGAAAAGTGTCCGGTGTGATACCATCAATTCCAAAGAGGTACCATCATTATCTCCTGTTGTTCCGGTATTTGGGTATCGGTATCCCCCCTCCCCCCCTCCCCTCATCTTCCCTTCATCTCCGTCTCTTTCTTCTTCCTCTCTTTGTCTCTTCCTCTTTCTCTGTCTGTCCTAAAGTCTCTCTCTCTCTCTCTCACCTCTCTCTCTCTCTCTCTCTCTATCTATCTATCTTTCTATCTATCTATCTATCTATCTATCTATCTATCTATATCTCTCTCTCTCTCTCTCTCTACTTTTCCACCCTCCCCCCCACCCTCTCTCTGTCACCTTCCCCCCCTCCCCCCCTTTCATACCTATCTCTAGGCCATTAAGGGAAAACCGGAAAAATGTCGGCTGTGATAAAAATGAAGATAAGGAGGAAGCCGATAAAGAGAGAATAAGGAGAATCGGAAAGGCGATTATACACTTGTAAAGACTGAAGGAATCTTGTCTTAAGGAGGGGGAGGGGGAGGGGGAGGGAGGGAGATAAAAGGGGGAAGGAGGGGATGAGAGGGGGGGGGAGAGGGGGAGGGGTTGGGGGTTAGGGCAATGGGCAAGGCTGGGCTGGCGAAGGGGAGGACCAAGGGTGGAGGTGTTAGGGTAATGGGTAATGGTAGAGTGTGAATGGGTAAGGATTGGGGATTAGGATAATGGGTTAGGATACGAAACAGAGTGTGATAGGCAAAGTATTGGGTAAGAGGCAATGGTGGGGGAGTGAGGGTAGGGGGACAGATGAGGGGAGCAAAGAAGAGAGAAAAAATAGGGGAAATAATGAAAAAAGAATGAGACCAGAATAAGAAGGAGGATGAGAATTGGGGAGGGGGAGAGAGCGAAGAAAAGGGAAGCAGGAGAGAATCAAAGAGGGAGGGGGGGGGGGAATGGGGAAGGTACATAACACACTAAGATTAATGAAATAGACCGAGACAGGAAGACCGGTTTTCAGTAAATATTTCGGTAGCCTTTTGATGAAATGTTTCCTTGGATGGGCAGCGACAGGCGGCGGGGAACGCAGACGTTTGGAAGAAGAGAAAAAGAAAAGAAGAAAAGAAAGTTGACGAAAATCAACAGTCTGAAGCATATGCACACACATACACACACACACACACACACACACACACACACACACACACATATATACATATATATATATATATATATATGTATATATATATATATGTATATATATATATACGTATATATATATATATATATATATATATATATGCATATATATATATGCATATATGTGTGTTTATATATATATATATATATATATATATATGTGTGTGTGTGTGTGTGTGTGTGTGTGTGTGTGTGTGTGTGTGTGTGTGTGTGTGTGTTGTGTTTATGAAAATATGTATACACAGATACACATGTATATGCGAGAGAGAGAGACTGCAAGAGAGAACGCGAAAGAGAGCGAGAGCGAGAGCAAGAGAGAGAGAGAGAGAGAGAGAGAGAGAGAGAGATAGAGAGAGAGAGAGAGAGAGAGAGAGAAAGAGAGAGGGGGGGGGGAGAAGAAAAATAAAAGCAGAGATAGACAGGCAGATCGATAAAAAGTATGAAGACCCACAGCCCGAGGATCGCATGCATCTGTCGTCTATATATATTAGTCAAAATTTAATGTATGTTTGTTTAGTTTAACAAGACACTTGCTGTGACATTCTCTCGGACTTCCGCATCTATCATTTGCATTCTTGTTTTCTTGTTCGTCTCTATCCTCATTTTTCTGTCGACGTCATTCTCTTTCTTTATTTTGTTTTATTTTATCTTATTCTTGTATGCCTATTTATATATTTATATTTCTAGCTATCTACCTTTTTATTTGTTATCTTTATTCTCATTGATCTGTCTACGTCTTTCTCTTTCTTTATTTTGTTTTGTCTTTATTCTTACTTTGTCTATCTATGTCTTTAGTTTTGATCTATCTTATATCTATCTTATTTCTTTATCTATCAACTTTTTTTGATCTTTTTTTAATTTTGTTTATTTCTCTTTCTTTTGTTTTATCTTTATTCTTATCTTTCTATCTATATCTTTCTTTATCTATCTACATTTTTATTTTCTTTATCTATCTGTCTAATTACCTTGTTCATCTCTATTCTTATTTAACTCTCTACATCTTTCCCTTTCTTTACTTTGCTTCATCTTTATTCTCATTTATCTATCTACATCTTTATTGTCCTTTACTTTGATTTATCTTTATTCTCATTCATCTGTCTACGCATTTATCCCTTATTGTTTTGCTTTCGCTTCTTTCTTTTTATCTGTTTACATCTTCATCTCTCAGTCCTTTTCATCTTCATTCCTATTCATCCCTCTCCGTCTTCATCTTTCTTTACTTTTCTTCATCTCTCTTCATGTTTATCTTTCTCTTTCTCTTCTTTCCTTCATTCCCATTCTTCCATACCTATCTACAGCTTCATCTTTCTTCCCTTTGCATCTTCATTTTTATCATGGCCATTGTTGCTTTTGTTATCAACGGCATCGTAATAATAATCATTATCATTACTAATTTAAATAATTGTTGTTATCTTGATCTTTATTGTTATTACTACATAATGATTATCATTATCATTATTGTTATTAATATTATGATGATCATTATCAATATCATTATAGTTAATAAGATTATCATGATTATATATGTTCTTTAACTATCATTATTTATATTCATTAGAAGTATCATTATCATTAGTATCACTATAATTATTATTATCATTATTTTCACTATAATTATTATTATCATTATAATCGTTATTATTGTTATTATTATTATTAATGTTATTATTATTATTATTATTATTATTACTATTATTATTATCATCATCATCATTATGATCATCATCATTATCAATATTATTGTTATTGCTATTATCTTTATTATCATAATTATTATTATTATCACTGTTGTTTTTATTGTTATTATTATTATTGTTATTATTGTTATTGTTAATGGTGTTGCTATTAATATCATTAATGCCAATACTGTTACTACTGCTATTGTTATTATCATTTCGTTCTTAAATAATATTTTCATCATCATTATCGTTAATATCTTTCTAATCATTACTAGTAAAATTATCATCATTATAATTGTCTTCGATATTATTTCCATCACCTGTATTGATATCATCTTCATTTCACTATTATGCTGATGACAGTTATCGTTGTCATTGCTATTAGGCTAAGCATCGGAGCGGATGTATTTGATGACAAGTGGGAGGCTGAGTTGTAGTTTTATCTGTTTATTTAATTTTCTAAAATCTATTTCTGTCTGTTGATTGCCTGATTGTTCTTGCCTTACTAAGCAAGACCCGTCGTCTTCCAGCGGCGCGAAATCACCGCCAACGAAGGAGGACCACGAGTTTAAGATCTTTTTATCTTTCGTTTGATTGCTTGATGGATTTCCACTTCCCCCCTTGTTCGCCCCCCCCCCCCCCCCCCATGCTTGGTGCCCGCCAAGAGCGAGCGCCGCCTCCGCTCTCCCTGCGGAACACATGTTCGGGAAAGAGGAAGCTTTAAATCAAGGGAAAGGCAGACGTCCGCGCCCCTGCTGGTGGCGAGTGTGGGGATCCGATGGCGGGCAGGTGGCACTGGCGGTCGAGTTATGGGGGTCGGGCGGCACTGCCGGTCAAGAGAGAAGGGGCAGAGGGTTGGGGAGGGGGGAGGGGGCAAAGGATATGGCTAAGAGGGGGGTAGGGGTAGGGTGGCACCTGCTTCGTTCTTTCTTGTTTTTTTGTTTTTTTATTCTTCCTGCCTTGGTCTTTCTTCTCATTCCTCTCTCTCTTTCTCTGTCTGTCTATTTCTCCCCCTCTCTCTCTCTCTTCTATCTCCATCCTTCCACCCCTTCCTCGATCTCCCTCTCCTTCCCCTTCCAACCCTCCCTTCATCCACCTCCCCCTCCTTCCATCCCTCCCTCCACTTCCTCTCCCTCTCCTCCTTCCATCGCTTTCCCCCTTTTCTCTCCCTTTCTCTCCTCCTTCTTCTTTCCTTCCCTCCATCTCCCTTTTCCCCCCTCTCCTTTCCTCTCCTCCTTCCTCTCTCTTCTTTCCTCTCCCCCTTGTGGTTACCGCGGAATGCCAGTCCGCCGGTTAGTGTACGGTTAAGGAGGAAATCTTATCCTAAGCGGCTTCCTGTGTTTCGTTTGAACCTGCTGATCGAAAGGAAGAAGAGGAGGAACAAGAGGAGGAACAAGAGGAGGAACAAGAGGAAAAATAATGAAGGGAAGGATGAGAGAGATAGGGGGGAAATGAGTGAATGAATGGAGGAAGGAGGAAGGAAATAAAGAGTGGGAGAATGCAAGAGAAACTGAAGGAAGGAAGGAGAGAGGAAAGAAAGATTAGGGAGAATCCAAGGAAGAAATATAAATTAGGAAGGAAGGAGGGAAGAATAAAATAAAAGAAGGAAAGGAAGGTAGGGAGGAGTGAAAGAAAATAAAAGAAAGAAAAGAAAGAGAGGAATGAAAGATAAAAGAAAGAAGAAAAATACGGATACATTTTTCGAGAAAACATACACGTGTTACCAAGAAAAATAAAACACATACAGTACAATAACAGAAACATATTTACTAACAGAGTCACTTACGCGCATATACCACAACAGAAAACCACACACATTACTATAACACACAGATACAAGCCAGCCACAGTAAAAAATACTTACATAAACAAACAAACACACACGTACACGTATTCTCATAGATTACCACAATACACATTCACACACACACATACATACACACATGCAAACACACACACAAACACACACACACACACACACACACAAACACTCACACAGACACACACACATACATACACATGCACACATACACACAAACACTCTCACACACACACATACAAACGCACACACAGACACACATACATACACACAAACACTCACACACACACATACACACACATACAAACGTACACACACATACAAACACTCACACACACACACACACACAAACTCACACATACACACACACACACACACACACACACACACACACACACACACACACGCACGCACGCACGCACACACACACACACACATGCACATGCACATAGTCATTAAAGATGGTTGGAAGCGCTAATAGGCGTTTGGGTAATTAATATCCAATTAAGGAGCAAATGAAACCGGGTGGATTTTAGGTTCGTTGGGAGGGGGGGACCTGCCTTCTGAGAGAGAGAGAGAGAGAGAGAGAGAGAGAGAGAGAGAGAGAGAGAGAGAGAGAGAGAGAGAGAGAGAGAGAGAGAGAGAGAGAGAGAGAGAGAGAGAGAGAGCGGGAGGAGAGATTGGGGGTAGGGGATGAGAGAGAGAGAGAGAGAGAGAGAGAGAGAGAGAGAGAGAGAGAGAGAGAGAGAGAGAGAGAGAGAGAGAGAGAGAGAGAGAGAGAAAGAAAGAGAAAGAAGAAAAAAAATCTCCATCTTCATAAATCTCATTTTTGCAGACAGCACAACAAAAATAGAAAGATAAATAAATGAATAAATAAATAAATAAATAATAATAATAATAATAAAATAATAACGTGATGTCTCTACCACTCAGCAATAAGTAATATATTTTTTAAAATGTTCATTCTCTTTGCCTCTTCTAATTCTAATTTGCACATAAGTCTAATAGTGATAATAAAGTCAATAAAGTAATAATCACAGTTATCAAAGGGGGTCGAGTTAACTTTATTTATTGCAATGTTAATCGCAACATTTGTCACCCTTGCAATACATGGCCCCGTGTCACATCCATCTTGCAAGCGATAGAAGCATTAGCTATCTTCTGCACAGGAAAAATAGTTTGGAAAACAAAACAATTAATAATAAAAACATTCTCAGCATTGAGGATAGATTAAGATAAAAAGAGGGAATTTGTAAATTCCGAATTTGAATTTTTTCCCGTATCTATATTCTCCCTATTTAACTTTTTTCTTTGATTTTTTTTTTTTTTTATCCTTTTTAAGCACTGTGATAAATCAGAACCGCAAGGCAGCAATAAGACTTGATTTACGCGTCTCAACCAACTGGCTTCCCTCCCCCCCTCCCCTCCCTTCCCCTTCCCTTCCCCACCACCCACCCATTATGGCACATCATTAGAGTGAAATACCACTCTAATATGTGTGTTTTTCCCGTCTTCATTTTGGCGAAAGGCATTCATGGTTTCGAATCACCACTCGAGATGTATTTCGGTATATTTGTCTGTCGCAGAGCAAGGAAAAAAGGAAGAAAAAAACTAATCTTCTTATAGTCTTTCGGCGACTCCCAAATATATTACAAGAAGGGTTTAGATCTCCATCAAAAGTATAGACGCCAGACCAAAACAAGTCTATAAAGTCATGGAGTTTATGTAAAACAAGAGACGATCGCATGAAGCGTTCCGAACCTTCTTCCTCGCGTCTGACTCGCTCCTCCATCCTTCTTGCGTCCCCGCGGGCTGCACGACTCCAGTCCCCTTAACCGGATTCTCGCGCTTATTCGGCCCCTGTTTATAAGACTCCTGAATTTCTTTCTCACACAATGGAACGTCATAAGTAATAAGAATAACAACGAAAGTTCAGCGTCACTGTAAAATGGCTTTATAATGGAGCTTCATGTTTTAATACTGAGGTAACGGAGAATGTCATGCCTCTGTAATTGGCTTCATTTGTTTATTAATATTCTTATTAATATCTCTTGGGTATTAAGTACCTTAATTGCCCAGGCTTATATATTTCAGAGTTTACGAGCGTAACTACTCACGAAAGTGTTGTCTTGTAATTAACAAGGGTTCATTTTCAAGGTGGAAAGCCATGACAAAAGAGGTGTTGTAGAAACGGCAAAAATATAATAACTACAAGAAAAACAAACAAACAAAATAACAAACTTGCCAATATTTTCCATAATCAACGACAATTAAACAGTTTCAATTTATGTCTAGATATGAAACATCCCATATAATGGGAGTTTTGTATTGAATCGAACCTTAATTGGAATTATAAATATCTATAATCCTGTCCGCCGTAATCAGGCAGTTTTTAGCACGCAGATTTTCGCCTCTCCTGATCGAATTCTTTTAACAAACCTCAAAGCTTTCCGATACACACCTTGCTTGCGTATCACCTAACCTAATTACGAAAATAGAGATTCCTTTGAATAAATTACTCTCCCTCCCTCCCCCCCTCCATTCTACCATCCCC
>NC_061838.1:1050301-1052801 GCF_019202785.1 Penaeus chinensis | reverse complement strand
AGAGAGAAAGAGAGAGAGAGAGAGAGAGAGAGAGAGAGAGAGAGAGAGAGAGAGAGAGAGAGAGAGAGAGAGAGAGAGAGAGAGAGAGAGAGAGAGAGTAGAAACAAAGAGAGAAAGAGACAGAGCGACAAACACACACACAGCGGACGGGCGCTTCCAGACTGCATCTCATGACTCAAAAACTCGCACTGATCCATAAGGGAATAAAACATGCCGGGCAAAATATTCGTGAAATTCGAGTTCAGTTTTGTAATCAGTAATCTGTTGATTAGATTGAATGCTGAAACAGTTTTTTTTTGTTTTTTTTTTTAATCTATCCATTTGCTCATTCATTCATTTACATAAACAAAAAATATTTAGTTTTGAATTCCTTGTTCGATTATAGGTTGTGGGGTTGTGGCTGTATGTGGACCTTTGTCTCACTGAACTTATAGATGTATAGATGTACATATTTTTTAGGCAGATTCCCCCCAAAACTGATTGACGTTTATAAGGTCTCTTTCCATTAGGAGTTCTGAACATATGCTCGCTTCTTCAATCTTTATATCTTGTATTCTCTGCTTGAGATATAGGTCTCCTGATTTTTTTTCCAAAGAAGCTATTTGTTTGCTTGTTTGTTTGTCTTTTTTTCTCATTTTCTTGCATCTTTCACTGAACCAGTGCCTGCTGCCATTTGGAATTCTGAAGCAGATCTGTCGACTGCTGCTTCGCAAAATTTTGAATATTGCACATCAATGTTCTCTTAGTTCAGGATTGTTTCCTAGTTTATGCCATCAAGCGATTCTTTCAGGCTTCTATAGCTATTTCTCGAGTAATTATATTTTCATTTGTTTTCCCTGCTTAAAATGATATTTTTTTCTGTATTGGATAGTATTTTAGTTTAATTACCACATGATCGCTTTTCCCCAGAGGTGGACAGGATTCTCTCTCCCCAATATCGTCTTTATGCTTTGTGAATAAATCAAGGGTAAACCGCATGACTGAGCCTCTTACCCTGGTTCGTTCTGTCACGTTTTGAAGAAGACAATCGTTAATAATTCCTAAGTATGGCTGTGCTTCTGGGTCGAGTGTTTTCCAGTCCATTTTGCTATTAAAATTCCCTGTTACAAGACTTCCTCTTACTTAGATATCATCAAGATGTGATGTAGTTTGCATCATATGTTTCTACCCCATTTGCCTTTATTTCCACTACGGAGTCTTGTTTAATCTCTAATTCCTTAATAATGATTTCTTTCCCTGTTGTTAATCATGCCTCCACCCCCCCCCCCCCCACGTTTTTCTCCAAATATTATAGTCTTTGGGTCTTAATATTACATTTCGTAGGGTTGTGGGTTCCGGTTGGATTCAATATACATGGTTTATTGATTCCAGTTACTGCATCAAGATCTAGTAACTTACAGGCTAATATATCTATATTTGTTTAAACTATTTCTAGATAATCTTAGGATATTTATTTTGATGACAAAGCTAATGTTTGTCTGTCTCTAGTTTGTTTATTCTTCCTCAGTCATTTATTCCTTTCTATATCTGTTTTTGTAGTACTCTGTCGCCTTTATTCGTATTTATCATATTTTCTTTTATTATTTGTTTTTGTTACCAGGACATGAGGTTTCTTTATGACATCAGTTACCATTTGTTTGTTTATGAATTTCACTTTTAAGGGGCATTTCTTTCCCTTTGCAAATAATGCCAATCTTCTTTGAGTTACGACATTCTGTTCCGAGAATTGGGGATTTATAACCTTGAGGATATTGACAATCAATTTCTTGTCTTCGTTGTGGCGTCTGATTCCGTTTTCTACGACTTTTTCTTTGTGTCCTGATATGACCATGCCCTTTTATTTCACCCCGATTTGCAATGTTCCTTTGGCGAAGTTGTGATTTAAATTCATTTTTCTTTCTTTGCAAACGGAGTATTTTTATCTCCCTTTTTTCATAGTGTCTGTTTTCTAACTTTTTTTTTATTTTTTATTATTTACTTTTTCCTTTACTCTCGATGCAACGTCAGGCGTGTCTTGTTTCTCCCAGTGTTTGAGTTTGGCCGCTTGACAAACTGCATCTAATCTGCTTAATAGTTTCCTGTACTTTAATTACTTCTTGGGCTTTTCCTTGCAGATCCTGGGCTTACATTTGGCCACCGCTCTCCATCTTGGGTTCTGTTTCAATCTTTTCCTTCAGTTCTTTTAATTTCTTGTCAGATTTTTTGATTCTTCAGTTTTCTCTCCGTGGATGGTTGTGTTTCTGCGTAAAATATTCTTTATTTCCTTCAATATTTCTCTCTTTTGTTTTGGTATCGTTTCACGTATTTTCAACCAATCTGCTACCAGGCTGTCTACCCCGGCTTCAAGAGCTTAAGTTTTAATTACCGCTTTTGCTAGCTTCCTTTTTCGAGTCTCATCTTAGCTGCTGCCCGTCAAACAAACACAGAAGCAGAGCTGTATTTGCGGCCGTTCTCCCTCTGCTCGAAACGCTCAGCATGCACGATTCGCAGTCGCTTCTCG
>NC_061838.1:1027801-1032801 GCF_019202785.1 Penaeus chinensis | reverse complement strand
ATATATATATATATATATATATATATATATATATATATATATATATATATATACACATACCTACATGCATAATCACATATACATATACAATTTATATACACATACACACATAAACATACATACTTATACATAAGCATATATATATATATATATATATATATATATACATAAATACACATACATACATACATACAAATACACACACACACACACAACACACACACACACACACACACACACACACACACACACACACATATATATATATATATATATATATATATATATATATATATATATATATATATGTTTACGTATACTACATGTACATACACATACACACCTATATATACACACATACAAATATGCTTATATTAACCTTGCATGTATTTGCATATACACATACACATATATTTATAAATGTATTACATAGACACATTTGTACACATATATAAGCATTCATACAGATGCATGAATACCCGCTGTTATCTACCTGTGTATATATACTTACACAAATTACTTCTTACATCGGAACGCACTCTGACATATGTAAAAGATGGGTCTTCAGCGATTTTTTGAGTGACAGCAGTGATGGAGCACTGTGGAGATGTGGGGGCAGATTATTCCATACACTTACTCCATGATATAAAATACATGTCTGGTTTGAGCCTGCAGTTGGGTGCTTCAATGGTGAGTTTGATCGCAGAGGATATCTTAAATCATTTCTGAACCAGAATAAGTTATTTTCGTAGATATTGATACATTTAAAAAGGAAGAGAGCACGAAAGTAGGTATTTATGTCTCTCAGTTTCAATAGTTTCAGTGTAGAAAATGCACAGTTGGTATGGTCATATTTGTCTAATCCAGCAATTGTGCGGATTACTCGTTTTTGGGCAGCTATGACGGGCTTTAACCCATTCGCCCCATGTGGCAAGAACACATGCCATGCCCACTGTAATACACGTTTATTTATTGTATCTATCTCACCTGTTTACCCTCTTCCTTCACTTTAGGAAAGGGTCTTTTGTATCATTTCCATTGTCTAAAAGATTTTAATGACAATTTAATAATCATAACATCAATAACAATAATAACAGTATCAATAGCAATGTTATTAATAAGGAAAACACATTTTCCCGCCAATTCAAGGAATGGGGAGTTCAGGATCACTCACGAGGGCCAATCGATAGACTCCTTGCCGGATGAGCACAAGTGGAGCCATCTGTATGTAACAAAATTCACCAAAAAACCACAGGGGACAGACCAAATCCGGGGCTAATGGGTTAACGTGGTTCATTGACAGCTCCCCAGACACTGTTGCAGTATGTTAGATATGGATAAAATAATGAAAAATATATGCTTTTACGGGCATTCATAGTGAGAAAATTGCGCGTTTGGTACAAGATACCATATGACTTTTCCACGACAATTTATCGTCAAATATTACTCCAAGAAATTTAGTTATGGTTTTCCTTGACAAGGGTTTATGTTCTAATATTACCGGCAAAGGTGTAGCGGGAAGTTTTTTTATTACGACTGAATATAACATAATGGGATTTTACAACGTCTAGCGTAAGTTTCTTTTAAGAAATCCAATTAATGATAGTGTTAAGTTCTCTATTGATGCTACTATTGAGTTGATTAATATCGTTACCTGAAGCATAGAGGTTGCTGCCATCAGCATATGAGATGAATTTCAGGTACGAGGATGTGTTCACAAAATCATTGATGTGAATCAGAAAAAGAGGAGGCCCGAACAGTGACCCTTGAGGTACACCATGAGATCATGGAAGGCAGTCTGAATTGGATCCATTATATGGAACAAACTGATTTCTTTTTGACAGATATGAATACAACAAGCGGTTTGCAGAGCCCCTGACACCACAATGAGCAGAATTGGGCGATTAACCATATCAAAAGCCTTAGATAAATCTAGACATACAGCAACAGGGAATTCGTTATTATCAAAGGCCTTGTAGATATGGTTTGTAAATGACATAACACCCATTTCTGTTTATTTATTGCTTGTAAATCCAAAAAGGCTATCTGACAGAGTACTGTTGCGTATGATATAGTTTTCCAGTTAGATACAAATGATTTTCTCCAGAAGTTTTCTTATTACAGACGGAACTGATGCTGGCCTGTAGTTATGAATATTGGTTTTGCAGACTGATTTGTGAACTGGAGTAACCGTTGCTGTCATGAGTTTATTTGGGTATAGACCCGTAGTAAGTGAATTGTTGCACAAGTGAAGCAGGGGACGGGAAATGGCAGGCAAAGTGGACTTAATTATTGGTGCTGTGATGCCGTCAAAACCGGGGGCAGAATACAGTTGATTTACGACCTCACAGAGTTCGGATTCGGTTACGGGATTTAAAGATAGATTTGTGTTGTGCGGAAGCCCCATGAAATTCATGAAACTATGGAATGGATGAGTGATATTGTTAATTAAGTTATGCGCAACATTAACGAAATAATTATTGATATAGTGAGGAATCTGAGTAGAATCTCGAGACTGACCTTCCTCTACATCTATTGATTGATATTGATATGTATTATATCTGTTCAGAATTGAATTGCTGACCTTCCACGTGTTCCTGCAGTTATTTAAGTTTCTTTATATTTTTCTGTATAGAATTTGCTGCGGGCAGAGCGAATCACTTCAGTGAGATGAAAACCCGTTCGCCTGAGCGCTCCATACGTAATCGGCCGTTTTGCACATAGGCGCTGGAGCCTGGCCTTCTCACTTATGAGAGCCTATATTGCTGGAGTTAGAAGGGTTTGTCATATGATTTTGGTCTGATTGATTTAGATTTTCCGGGAAAATACTCATCATATCCGGCTGAAAAAATGATGACGATATCGTAAAGAGTCTTGACGGGATAAAGTGTTAGTGTAGGCATTGTAATGAGGTTCATTAAAGAGATGTTGTATATCTGTAGTTAATTTGGTTTCGCAAAAGGACAAGATACCAAAATTGTAGTTCAGTGGATGTAAACGTTGGTCTATGAATGTGTCGAGATGGAGAGGGATGCTGTTAATATTTAGACTTATAACAGATATCACATTTTTTTTTTTTTTTTTTTAGACAACTGCAGGACATTGCTGAGCTGATAATCAATGGAATAGTATTTGCAGTCCGGATTATCGAGGCCTAAATTAGACTGGAGAAATGTGTCTGGGTCAGTTTGATTTGTGACATCAGAGGTACAGGGTGGGAAATTATAGCAATTTTTTTTCCCCCAAGTTATCCAAAGATGTTGCAGCATAATGAAGAATATTGTACAATTCGAGATCACTAAACATCGTTGAACGGAAATAGGAAGGTACCCATCATAAATTGGAATCTATGATACCGTTAACTTCAGGAACCTTACTATGATGACTGAGGAACCTGCGTCTGTTCCCTCCTGCGCTGCGTCGGCCGCGCCGTGGGTCTCGTGGCCTTGGAGAGGGCCCCGGGGTTTGAGGCCTTCGATATGTGTGTGTGTGTGTGTGTGTGTGTGTGTGTGTGTGTGTGTGTGTGTATGCGTGTGTGTGTGTGTGTGTGTGTGTGTGTGTGTGTGTGTGTGTGTGTGTGTGTGTGTGTGTATGTATGTATAATGCTGAACTGGAATAGTGTGGTTTTGGCCTCAACAATAAATCTGTAATTACCTCTATAAACCGTTGATGTTTTTAAGTAATTAGAAAAAAAAAATGAGTATGTATACATCTTATGAAGACTTGATAATGTGAAGGGTATAATACAGGTGTAGCATTAGATTTTGTTCATCATATAATGTATTCATAACCATTTTGTTTAATTCAGTTACTCTTTTAAACATGAGGAGTGTAAAACCAAGTGCACATTTCATAGTACAGGTATTTTTTTTAAAGTAAAAATCATACATAACTACATGATATACGTGTAAGTAAATGTGCAGAAAAAAAAAATATTATATTCATTACATAATTTTTAGACTACAGAGAATTCCAACCACTGTTATGAAACGCACATTTAAGTCACTTATTCACATGCATTTGATTGTGTTTAAGAATCCTAACTTTTAACTTTTAACCGTTTCATTACCTCCCATTCTCACTAATTGGTCATAATGTGTATGATTACCCTTTTTTTATTCTTGTTGCACTGTTTGGCTTTCTGTGTACATCGGCGTGATTCGGTCTGAGAAACACGGAACGAGATTTTAGGAATGAACCGTATTTGGAATTAGTATATTGTTTTCACTTCCCTCTCCCCATTCTTAAATTTCTGTGTCACTGACTTTCATGTTTCATGATGGTAATAGTGATGGTAGTAATAATGATCATGATTATGATGATGGAAATAAAGATAATGATCATAATGATGATGATAATATCAATGATAACGATGATGATGGTGATAATAATAATGATAACAACAATATTACTACTGCTACTACTACTATCACTATTACTATCACTACTACTTCTACTACTACTAATACTACTACTACTGGTTACAGTTACAATGATAATTAATGGTAGTTATTTTTATAATCATAACAACAATGATAACTGTAGCACAAATCAAATATGATACTGTTGATAATGATATTGATAATGATAATGGTGATGATGATGATGATGATGATGATGATGATGATGATGATGATGATGATGATGATGATGATGATGATGATGATGATAGATAGATAGAAGTGAAACTACAAGTAGCAGTAATATAGATAGATTATAATAGTAATAACATTTAAGATGAAAACAGCATATGATACACTAAGAAAAAAGAAAAAGAACTGAACCCAATCCGATAATTCACGGAAATCCCTACATGGCAACTAGTCTGGCTAAAAAGGGCGGGGCTAATATTGACTGACCAATCAGAAGATGAGAAGAGTTATGAATGAAAGTTTATAATTTCGAGAAGTGAGTTACTGATCATAGCGTGTGTGTGTGTGTGTGTGTGTGTGTGTGTGTGTGTGTGTGTGTGTGTGTGTGTGTGTGTGTGTGTGTGTGTG
>NC_061838.1:1020301-1022801 GCF_019202785.1 Penaeus chinensis | reverse complement strand
GCTTGTGGTCGTATAGATGCGTGTGCGTGTGCATGCAAGTGATGTCAAAGAGTGCGCGTGAAAGGTGACGAGGTGCTTGGAAGGAAATAGCTGTGGATAGCTGACCTGGCGGCGCTTGTAAGAGGTCCGGCAGTAGCAGTAACAGCGTATTTTCCTTCCATCGATAAACTGCCAACCCCTAGAGGTGAATACTGAAATAATTATATGTTGATGTTTATTGTATAATAAGTTTATTGTATAAGGAGTATAATCCGGACCTAGCGCATTACGAGATGCTTAAGGATACTTATTTACTTTATTTTTATTACGATTGTACGTGTGAATTAAATACATTAAATGTTGATATCCTTCCCCAGAGACGAAGACGAGCTGGAATCCTGAAACTTCACGACAGTGGCTTGGACATTGCAGAACGTTGCAGTCAACATCAATGAACGTTTTCGAAAAATAGAAAAAAGAGCGAATAAGAAAAGTGAAGTGAAGTGAATATATTGATATGACTTTAGTGCATGAACGGAACGGATTGTGCAAGTGATATCGATTTTATTTCCTTATTTCCAAATGTATGTTTATTTCTCATAAATTGCGTCGCAAAAATAAAGGGTTAAAGGCTTATATATATATATATATATATATATATATATATATATATATATATATATATATATATATATATATATGTGTGTGTGTGTGTGTGTGTGTGTGTGTGTGTGTGTGTGTGTGTGTGTGTGTGTGTTTTACTGAACCCCAATATTCTCAACTACTCGTATCTATATCTATATACCTGTGTATACAAGGATATTTGCAAAAACAAGATCTTGACATAATATTTCGTTACAAATAATAGAACAAGAGATCTTATGACTCATTACTGTTGTTGTTGATATATTAAATGTTATTGTTTTCTTTTCGTTTCACTGTGCTTCCTGATTTTGCTGTGTCTGTTTCTATTATTTTCTTTCTTTTTTATTCATAATCATCACACCATATTAATATCACTTCATTTTCATTATTATCATAATTATTATTATCATTATCATCATCATTATTATTATCTTTATTAAAATTATCATTATTATTAGTATTTTTGTCATCATAATTATCATCATAATTATCATCATTATTATCATCATCATCATTACTACTGTCATTATAATCATCAGTACCGTTATCATTATCATCATCTATATGTCTGTCTATTTACTAATCTATCTATCTATCTACCTATCTATCTATCTAATTACCATCATCATTACTATCATTATCACATTGATATATAACTTTGACCGTTAAATGAGAATTTATATTTTTATTTTTTATCTCATGAGGCACTGAAAGGGGGGGGGGAGGGGGGGGAAATAAAGAGGAATTGAAAAATAGAAGGAGAAAGAGAAGGAGAAGAAGCAATATAAATATATATATATATATATATATATATATATAAATAGAGAAAGAGAGAGAGAGAGGAGAGAGAGAGAGAGAGAGAGAGAGAGAGAGAGAGAGAGAGAGAGAGAGAGAGAGAGAACCAGGTGCAGACGATACACCTGCGCAGGGAATCACGCTAAATACAGGAACCTCTGTAAAATCACAGCGTTCTCTTTAAAGCCGATTTTGTATCTTTTTTCTTCTCTCTCTCTCTCTTATTTTGGCTGTGTGTGTGGGGGGGGGGGGGGAGAGGGGGTTGTTCAATTGCGAAACTCGAAGGACAAAGGAAAGTGTCAGAGGCGAGAGTGTTGCATGCAATTCTCCTGTCTTGGGGGAAAAGGGACAGAGAAGGCGGTCTATTAATGGTTCATAATCCCATATTCCTTGAGGCTGGAGAAGAAGATAGAGAAAGAGAGAGAGAGGAGAAGGAGATGGGGAAGGAGAAAGCGAAAAGGAACGAGAAAAAGGAAGAGAAAGAGAAGGAGAAGGAGAAGGGAAGACGAAGACGACGATGAAAAAGAAAAAGAAAGAAAAACTATTAGTCAAAACAAGAAGGAAAAAAATAGAAGAAAAACAGAAAATAAATGGTAAGTATAAAGAACAAGGGAAAGAAGAAATGGAAGAAGAAAAACAAAAAGAAAAATCAAATATGAACAAAAATAGAGAACACACAAAAAAGGAAAAATAAATACGATCAAGACAAAAAAAGAAAGAAAGAAAAGAAAGAGAGAAAATAAATGACAATCCAACACACAATTCCACCTGACATATGACATGACATTAGCCATCTCTGGTTTATTATAGGATTCAGGGAAGCGGTTGCTTTCTGTGGCCGAAAATTTTGTTTTCAATATTGAGAATAATGATTTCTCTTATCTAATCTCTCTCTGTCTCTCTGTCTCTCTCTCTCTCTCTCTCTCTCTCTCTCTCTCTCTCGCTCTTGGTAGGATTAAAAACAAAAATCTTGATAACAGTCGAGGTATAGAATAAATGTCACAACTTTTGACCTTTATTAAGAACACCTGTCTGAGCCGCACTCGAGTCCGACTTCATTCCCGGCGAAGGCGAGGGGCCG
>NC_061838.1:987801-990301 GCF_019202785.1 Penaeus chinensis | reverse complement strand
ATCATATCATTATTCTTTCTCCCTACCCATTTCCCGTCTTGACCTGACATCCGAGTGAAAGCTATCAGTCACATCTGTTTGGGACAGCTGTGTGACCTAACCCCACTTTCACTCTGTGTGATTGACACGTGAAATGAATGTGAGAACCGCTGGCATTTCCTGTATATTGCCGGTGTGACCCGCGGTTAGGTCCGTTAAATAATGTAGGACTAGGGTTTAAGCTAGAATTGAGATTCTCTTATTAATCACATCCCGCTCACCCCCTTGACGTCGCTGCCCTGTTTGGGGTAAATCCCATCGATTTGTGATTCATGATAAATACCCGTAGGGCATTGCATGAGCGCCCATCACAGACTCGCAGATAGAGTGGGTTATTAATATTTTCCCAGCTCATTTCGCTTCATAAAGTACGGCAATTAGGGTACAGAGACCCCCCTGTCAATTGAAGTCTGTATGCGCAGCTTGACATGTTACCTCGGCAGAATTTTTTCCCCGAGAAGATTCACTTGCGAATTGTTTCACGTCACCATTCATTAGTGCGTCATTCTGTCGCATATCAATAAATGTTAAATTCAATGTAGTATTTGAAATAATTTTGTATTACCTCTATAACTTGTTTATTGCATTTGTGTAAAGTTAACGTTGATTTCCGTGTTTGGCACCCATGTCCGGTCTGTGTGAAGTCACTTTCACTCTCATTCTTCTCTGCGTTACGACAATTGGTTCAAGTAATTCCTTGCGGATGCCTTTGTCATTTCCCTTATTTACCCTCCTGTCTATCAGAGACAGGTTAGCAGTTCAAGCTAGGTCTATGCGGACCGCTGTTACCGTCTCTCTCTCCAAATATTTTTTTCCTTTGTGAAAATAAAACACAAAATGAAAAAAAAGAGAAGACGAAAATAACGAAAATTCAACCACCATAAAAACTGCAAATTATATAAATAATCGGCTAGTGGCGCTTAACATCCCCTCTTCTCTGTTGTCTTTCTTTTCTCTTACTATCTTGGCCCTTATGTGTATAATCTTGTTCACGATATCTGTCATAGTACCGAAGGAGGCCCTGCTGCAGAAACGGTCACCTTCGGGCGCTGTAAAAATCGTCACCGGGTCGATCCAGTGAAGGACCAGGAACTCGCCAGAGCAGGTACCAGTCGACCCATAATGCTGTGAACTTGCCTGGACGCCGCAGATCCACTCAACCTCCAGGAGCTCGAAGGACCTGGATGAGATCTGCGGGAACGTGCATTGGGCGAGTAAGCCGCCGAGTTAGGCCTGGTCGAGGAATACGAGGACGAATCCGAAGTCAAGGAGGACCTGTGCGAGACCTTCGAGGACGTGTGGATGTCGAGGACGAACGGATTTACCAGGGACCAAGATGAAGACGATGACAGGGACGAGCAGCCACGAAGATGCATCAGGGACATTACACGCAAGAACGAAGTGTTTACAAGTCAAGAACCAGCCAGGTTGGGTCACCCTTGAGGCAAATATCAGACGCCTCGAGGGCAAGGCGTGAGTAGGTGGCCAAGCAATATAAGTATGTATAAATAGCTTCTACGTGGCGTGCAAAAGCACGTATACGCGTGGCTTTACCGCAGGCGCCCCAACGTGCCCCACGCACCCATCAGTACTTAAGGCCCAGAATGACCCAGGTCAGTCTCAGTCCTTTCAGAGAGCCCTGCCGACCGCTACGGGTCAGGCTGGCCCCAGCCACGCGCCCCCCCTGCGGGCAGACTGCTTCGGGTCAGGCTGGCTGCGCCCGCCTTCCGGGCAGACCAAGCACTAAGCCTTACCAAGAAGACTTGTATCCGTGTGAATATCTGTGTTGCTTACGCTTCTCATTAAAAGAGGTTAAGCCAACCGTCCGCTATACTACTCCTGCTAAACCACATGTTTAAGGTGTCATTTAAATACCCTTTACAGTGTGTGTGTGTGTGTGTGTGTGTGTGTGTGTGTGTGTGTGTGTGTGTTTGTATGTCTGTGTGTGTGTGTGTGTGTGTGTGTGTGTGTGTGTGTATGTGTGTGTGTGTGTATGTGTGTGTGTGTGTATGTGTGTGTGTGTGTGTGTGTGTGTGTGTGTTTGTATGTCTGTGTGTGTGTGTGTGTGTGTGTGTGTGTGTGTGTGTGTGTGTGTGTTTGTATGTCTGTGTGTGTGTGTGTGTGTGTGTGTGTGTGTGTGTGTGTTTGTATGTCTGTGTGTGTGTGTGTGTGTGTGTGTGTGTGTGTGTGTGTGTGTGTTTGTATGTCTGTGTGTGTGTGTGTGTGTGAGAGTGCGTGTATGAAGGGAGTATCAAGAAAAGAAGAATGAAATAATTGAAAAAACGATAAATAATCATTACAACCAACTATAAAGAAAGAAGATGATGAAGAAGAAATAAAAATGATAATAATAAGAAAATATGATAATAATGTTAATAACAATAACGATAATACTGATACTGATAATAAGAATGATGCCTATAGTGAATTTCCCTGGCAGGCTTCCGGGCCGCCTGTTCCC
>NC_061838.1:942834-950334 GCF_019202785.1 Penaeus chinensis | reverse complement strand
CTCGGTCGGTGCAAGGGGCGCGCAACATCCAGCACTGGAACAATATTTCCGCGGCCTTTGTATTGCGCCGAGACTCAGCCGCCAGGGACCGCGACTCGCAGCCATATAAGAGAGTAGATCATGCAGAGGTTTCTGTGAGTCTCATTTTTACTTGCATCGAGAGCTTGCTGTCTGTTAGGGTATACCGGAGTCTGGAGAATGCAGCTTTTGCTAGTCCGATTCTGCGTCTGATTTCCTTCTTGCAACGAGCATCTGAGGTGACAAGAGCTCCTAAACAGTTGAAGGAGACCTGTTAGAAATCTTTTTCTTCTTATTTCAAATAGAAATACATATGTATGTATATATATATATATGTGTGTGTGTGTGTGTGTGTGTGTATGGAAATATACATATATATATTTATATATGTTTATATATACTTATGAATATATATACATATATATTTATATAATATATATACTTATAAATATATATACATATATATTAATATAATATATATATATATATATATATATATATGTCTGTGTGTGTGTGTGTGTTTGCTTTTCATGCCTGTGTCCGCGTGGCACCAAAGGACGCCCTCTCCCTCCCCCACCCCCCTTATCTCGCATCCTGAGCCTAACCGGAATTAATTGCAATCCAAATCATCCCGTGACTAGCTTGAGCAAACACAGTGGGTGGCTTATTTCCATTAAGCTTCGTTCAGGCTTTCAACTTCCCACACAGCTTCGACAGAAAATAAACAAAATATAGACGAATAAAAAAAAGAAATAAAAGCGAAATAAAACGGGAAACTATACCAAATACCCGTATTCTTACATAAACCATACACCGGAAAAAAAAACAAATAAAAAAATAAATATACCTACTCACCTACAATTAAAATAATAATAATAATAATAACCAACAAGTCGCCCTCCCCCCCCCCCAAAAAAAAAAAAGAAAAAAAAGAAATGAAGAGAGAATAAAATCTGGAAACCCTCAGCCCCCAAGAAAAAAAAACGAAAAACCGAAGAAAAAAAAACGAGGAGGAAAAGAAAACCCGGAAACCCTCTGCCCTAGGAAAAAACGAAAAAAAAAGAAAAAAAACGAAGAGGAAAAGCAAAAGCTGGAAACTCTCTACCCTGAGGAAAAAAACTAAAAAAAAAACGAAGAGAAAAACAAACCCTAGAAACCCTTTGCCTCGAGAAAAAAACGGAAAAAAAGAAAATAAAAGCAAAATCTGGAAACCTTCTGCCCTAAGAAAAAAACGGGAAAAAATATATATATAAACAAATAAAATAAAATAAAACGAAGAGAAAAACAAAACCTCGAAACCCTCTAACCCCCCCCCCCCCAAAAAAAAAAAAAAAAAAAAAAACGAAAAAACGAGGAGAAAAACAAAACCTGGAAACCCTCTGCCCCGAGACGCCCCCCCCCCCCCCCATTAGGCCAGCGGGACGGACGACCCCCTGTTTGCGCCAAGGGGACGAGTCTATCTCCCGCCCGATAGATGGCTGGTGACGATGGCCTGATTAATTATCATCCGGGAGACCCACGCCGACTGCACTACAAGGTATCAATTAATTAAGCGCCCGGTTAATGAAGAGGATAAAGATAGGGGGGGGGGGGAGGGGGGGGAGGGATAGGGATGGAAGGGGGGAGGGGGGTCGATGTGTGCTTGTCATGGTTTCGTTTTGGGGGAGGGAGGGGGGAGGGGGGGAAGGGAGAGGGGGAAGGGAGAGGGGAGGGTAAAGGGAGGGAAAGGGAGGGGAGAGGAAGAGGGAGGAGGAGGGGAGAGGGGAGGGTAAAGGGAGAGTAGAGGAAGAGGCGAGAAGGAGGGAGAGGGAGAAGGGAGTTAGAGGGAAGGGGAGGGTAAGGGAAGGAGAGATGAACGAAAAGGGAGAAAAGAGGTATGGGAAAGGGGAGAAAGAGAATGCAATGAATAGACGGAAAGAAGATGAGAAGAGGAGCAAGGCAGAAAAGGAAGAGGGAGAAGAGGTGGTAAAAGATAAAGGAGGGGCAGTAGGAAGAGGGGGGGAGGGAAGGGAAGGAGGGGAGGAGAGGAGGGAAGAGTGGAGGGGGGAGTGGTAGGGAAGGGAGGGGGAGGAGAGGATGAGGAATGAGGGGAGGAGAGGGAGGGAAGAGGGAAGGAGGAAGAGGAGGGTGGGATTGGGTGAGGGAAGAGGGCAGGGAAGAGTGGAGGGGAGGAGAGGAGAGAGGGAAGGGGGAAGGGAGGAGGAAAGATGGGAAGAAGGACGAGGAGGGGGAAGGAGAGGAGGGAAGAGTGGAGGAAGATAGAGGGAAGGGAAGGAGGGGGGAGAGGAGGGAAAGGAAAGAGGGGAGGGGGGGGAGAGGGGATTTGAGGGAGGGAGGTGGAGGGGTGGGGGTAAAGGAATAGGAGGAGAGGAGGGGGGAAGATGGGTAGGATGGAAAGGAGGAGGAGAGGGGGAAGGAGAGTGGAGGGAAGAGTGGGGGGGGAGTAGGGTGAGGGGAAGGGGAAAGGGAAAGGGAAGGAGAGGAGGGATGGGAAGGGTGAAGGGAAGGGCAAGGAGGAGGGGAGGAGTGGAGGGGAAGGGGAGAGGGGGGTAGGGGGGGAGGGAAGGAGAGGAGAAGAGATAATAAAAAGGAAGAGAAACAAGGAATGAAAGAGGAGGAGTGAGGTTGAGGTTAGAAAAAAGGGAGGGGAAAGTAGAGGGGTTTAAAGGGGGTGAGAAAGGGAAAGGGAAAAAAAGAAAATGATAGGAGAAAGAAGGAATGAGAGGAAGGGAAGAAAGGAGGAGAGGGAAGGGAAGAGGAGGTAGGGGAAGGAAGAAAGGGGAGAAAGGAGGGGAAAGGGGAAAGAGAAAGGCGTGGTGGGGGGAAAGGAGGTGAGGGAAAGGGGGGGAAAGGGGGAAGGGAAGGGGGAAGGAAGGGGGGGGGGGGGGAAAAGGGGGGAAGGAAAGGGGGGGGGGGGTTGGGAGTTTGGTGGGAGAGGGAAAGGGGGGAAAGGGGTTTAGAGGAGAAACAAATGGGGGGGAGAAAAGGTTTTTGGAAGAGGGGGCGGGTTTTGGGGAGGGAAAAGGTTTAAGAGAATTCAGAAATAGAAAAAAAGGGTTTTTTTAAAAGAGGGAAGAGGGGAAAGGACATGAATATAAAAAGGTAAAAATGGAAAAAAGAAATATATATATATATATAATATTTTATTTATAAATATTATATATTATTTATATAAACTTAAATATTTTTATATTATATTATATTTTTATATATATATATACACCTTCCCGTTTTAAAACTTTTAAAAAAAAAGGGCTTCTCATAACAAACACTAGTGTACTTAAATAGCATCAACATTTGGGTTATTCTTTTTTTTAACCCATATCCCTTTCGTTTCCATCAAATTTTTATTCATTCTTTCCCTTTGGGGGGGGGGAAACCCCTTTTCTCTCTGCGGGAATGAAATGGTTTTCCCGTGTCTGTTTTTTATTGTCTTTATCCTAAACTGCCTTTTTTATTTTTGTGTGTCTGTTCTCTTGTTGTCTCCTCTTTTCGCTCTCTTTCTCTCCCCTCTATCTCTCTCTCCTCTCTCTCTCTCTCTCTCTCTCTCTTCTCTCTCTCTCTCTCTCTTCTCTCTCTCCTCTCTCTTTTCTCTCTCTCTTCTCTCTCTCTCTCTTCTCTTCTTATATATTTTTAAAATAAATTTATATATTATTATATATTTTTTAATCTACCCATCTTTTTTCTCTCTTCCTCTTTCTCTCCTTCTTTTTATATATATATATATATATTTATTTATTATCTACCTATTTTCTCTCTCTCCCCCTCTCTCTCTCTCTCTCTCTCTCTCTCTTCTCTCTCTCTCTCCCCTTTCTCTTTTCTTTCTCTTCTCTCTCTTTATCTCTTCTCTCTTCTCTCTTCTCTCTCTCTTCTCTCTCTATATATATATATATATATAAAATATTTTAAATTTTTATTATTTATATTTACCCATCTCTCTTTCTCTCCTCTCTCTCTCTCTTCTTATCTATTATTATTATCTATTTATTATTTTTTTATCTATTATTATCTCTCCCTCTTTCTCTCTTTTCTCATTCTCTATCTATCTATCTTTCTTCTATCTATTATTATCTATTGTTCCCCTTCTCTTTCTCTCTCTCTCTCCTCTCTTCTCTCCTTCTCCCCTCCCCTTTTCTTCTCCCTCTCTCTCTCTCTTCTCTCCTTCCCCCCCACTTCCTGTTGATGGGGGACAGGTGTGGGCGCCGGGGGTTTTCATGCTACTAATGGGTGGTTATGGGCGAGGTGCCTTCGCATCCCTCCCCCTACCCCCTTCCCTCCCCTCTCCTCCTCTTCTTCCTCCCCTCTCCCTCTCCTCTTCCCTTTTCATCCTCTCTCTCTCCCCTCTCAGTCTTTTCCTTCCCTTTTTATCCCCTCTCCCTCTTCCTTCATCCGCCTTTCCCCTTCCTCTTCTGGATGCTTTCGAGTGGGGTAGGAGGGGGGGTAAGTAGAGGTATCTCTAGCTATCCTTCTTTCTCTCTCTCTTTCTCTCTCTCTCTCTCTCTCTCTCTCTCTCTCTCTTCTCTCTCTCTCTCTCCTCTCTCTCTCTCTCTCTCTCTTTCTCTCTCTCTCTCTCTCTTTTCTTTACTTTGTTGATTTTTGGAGGAAATCGACTTTATTCCATGTGTTTGCGTATGTAAATCTAAACACGCACATGCAAATGTACATGTTTATACACGCTCACTCAAACATATACAGTTTATACACACATGCGTACATATATATGGTATTATGTATGTGTGTGGGAGTGTTTATATGTGTGTGTATGTGTGTGTGTGTGTGTGTGCTTGCGTTCGTGTGCACTTAGGTCTTTGTACATATGTGTGTGTGTGTGGCGAGCGACCGTGTGTGTTCTCGTTCGTGCGTGCGTGCGTGCGTGTGAGGGTCCGCGCATATCTAGCTGCCCGAATTCAACTTTTATTGCCCCGAACAGTCAACAAATCCGTCCAGCCGTAAATCAGCGGACGCATCTAGACCAAGGGTAACCTGGGTGTTAACTAGCGACCGTCACACGAGACTCGTAGGCCCCGCCCACCGACAGGCCACGCCTCTCGTCCCCTCCTCTTTCCTTCGCCTCTCCTTCCCTTCCTCCCCTTCTCTTCCTTCTTTGTCGTTCTTTGTACCTTTCTGTCTGTCTGTCTGTATGTCTTTCTCTCTCTCTCTCTCTCTCTCTCTCTCTCTCTCTCTCTCTCTCTCTCTCTCTCTCTCTCTCTCTCTCTCTCTCTCTCTCTCTCTCTCTCTCTCTCTCTTCCCCTCTCTCTCTCTCTCTGTTTCTCTTTTACTTCTCTTCTCCTCTCTCTTTCTCCTTTCTCCTATCTCTTTCGTCTCCCCTCTCTTGCCTGGTGTTTCCTCTCCCCTTCTTCCCCTCCTATTATCTCCTCCTACCCTATTCCCTCTTCCTCCTCCCCTCTTGCCCTCCCCCTCCTGCTCCCCCTTTACCTCCCCCCTCCCCCTCCTCATCCTCTCCTCCCTTCTTGCCCTCCCCTTCCACCTCCTCCTCCCTCTTCCCACTCCTCACCCCCTCCCCCCTTGCTCTCCTCTTCCTCCCCCTCATCCTCCTCCTCCTCCTCCTCCTCCTCCTCCTCTCCCCTTCTTTACAAGATCTCAAGAATTCCATTTGGAGGAGATCGTAAAATGTTTAAACAAATGTAGAATGTAAGCCGAGTGTCGGTTTAACCTCACCACATGATCTTTTAAGAATGTTGTATCATGCATGTGCCAAACAGTTGAGGGGGAGAAGAGGAGGAGGAGGAGGAGGAGGAGGAGGAGGAGGAAGATGAAGGGGAGTGGGTAGATGGAGGAAGGAAAGAGGGGAGGAAGGAAGAGGAGGAGGAGGAGGAGGAGGAGAAGGGAAAGAGGGGGGGAAGGAAGAGGAGGAGGAGGAGGAGGAGGAGGAGGCGGGAAAAAGGGGGGAAGGAAGAGGAGGAGGAGGAGGAAGATGAAGGGGAGTGGGTAGAAGGAGGAAGGAAAGAGGGGGGGAAGGAAGAGGAGGAGGGGCAGGAGGAGGAGGAGGAAGATGAAGGGGGATGGGTAGAAGGAGGAGGGAAAGAGGGGGTGAGGAAGAAGTAGGAGGAGGATGGAAAGAGAGGGAGGAAGGAGGAGGAAGATGAAGGGGGATGGGTAGAAGGAGGAGGGAAAGAGGGGGTGAGGAAGAAGTAGGAGGAGGATGGAAAGAGAGGGAGGAAGGAGGAGGAGGAGGAGGAAGGAGGATGGGAAGGAAGGGGAAGGGGAGTGGGTAGAAAGGAAAAAGGGGGGTAAAAGAGAGGGGGGAAAGAGGAAGAGAAGAAGGGAGAGGAGGAGGAGGAGGATGAAGAGGAAGGGAAGGAGAAGAATTAAGGGGGAGAGGAGAAGGAGGAGGAGGAGGAGCAAAGGAAGGGTAAGGAAGAGAGGAAAGAGGGAAGAGGAAGGAAAGCAGAATGAGAAGAAAAGAGGGGAAGGAGAGTGGGTAGAAAGAAAAAGGGAGAGAAGAAAGAGGATAGAGAGGGGGAATAAGAAGGAAGGAATGGAGGAGAATGAGGGAAGGGAAGAAAGGAAGGAGGAAGAGGAGGAGGAGGAGAAGGAGGATGAAAGGAAAGAGGGGAAAGGAAGAAAGAGGAGGAAAGAGGAAAAGGGAAAGGGAGAAGAAAGGGAAATAAATGAAGAGTAGAAGAAGAAAAAAAAGAAAAAATATATTAAATATTCTATTAAATATTCACATTGTCTTACTGAGACACACTCCATCTTTACTTACAAACATTATTCATAATTTCACAGACACATTCTCACATAAACACACATATCCCCCACACATACCCACACATCTCATACCCTCATACCCTCACACCCTCCCCCCCACACACACATACCCACCCCCATTCACACCCTCCCTCCCCCCCCCCCCAATACACTACACATCTCACACCCACATACCCCCTCCCCCACACACAACCTTCCCCCTACCCCCACCCCCACCCCACACGCACCCCTCACACCCCCACACACACATACCCCCCCCTTCACACCCTCCCTTCCCCCCCCCCATACACACACCCTCACACCCCCACACCCCCACACCCCCACTCTACACATACACCCCACACCTCCACCCTACACATACACACCCCACCCCCACCCCCACCCCACACACACCCTCACATCCCCACACCCCACACCCCCCACCCTACACACACACACACCCTCACACCCACATACCCCCTCCCCCCATTCACACCCTCCCTCCCCCCCCCCATACACCCCTCACACCCCCACACCCTTCCCCCCCCCCCCCCCCCCCCCACACACACACTTCCTTCCCTTGACGCCCGTATAAATACAAGCACATCCTCCGCCGGCCGTCAGTCAGACAACAGCGGCGAGAGAGGAGAGACACTTCGTCACATTTATCTTTCTAGCGCATTACACTCGGATCGCCGGCCTCCTTTCTCGGTTCGGGAACGGCCGGCTTTATCGTTCTTAATATATGTATTTACGATTCGCTGTAAAATG
>NC_061838.1:910334-917834 GCF_019202785.1 Penaeus chinensis | reverse complement strand
TCTGTCATGAAAATCTTTGAAGGAGAATATACATCCTGACTAATGTTATTTGTCACATTAAAGCGTACTGGAAAGTTTCTGTAAGTTCACACATATATCTTTTTTTTTTTTTTTTTTTTTCTCTGGCAAAATTAGAAGCAGCAATCACATATAAAAAACATAGGTATGTTGACTGACATGCATAAATGCTGATATGATAATTTGTATGAAGCAGCATTCATAATTTCAAATTTCTTTTTCATCTCTGTTAATCATAAAGGTTTTACCAGATTATTATGATTAGATTATTTTTTACAAAAATAAAACTATTCACTGGTGATATTGCAAAGCAAAATTATCAACACTGAGAAAAAACTTAAATTCCCCTTTTACACTTCTAATATCATGATATAAATAAAAACAGTTATAAAGCACTGTTGCAATACATTGTATTTTCAATTTCCAGCTCTCCCTTACTAATTTTAGTCACAAATTATTTATGCAGTGCAATTGGAGACACACTGGTTTAACAGAGACATGATTGTAATTTGCGCATCAGCATATCTTTGGCCCACTGTGACGACAGAGGTAAGGAAAACCCAAGATGAATACATGAATATTTCTAGTCTGTGGGGTTGAAGAAACTGCCAGAAACAAATGCACAAAAGCCTCTTTGACAGTACAACAATCAGCAATGCATTAGACCAGAGCTTGGAGAATCATATCAATAGCATTTGGCTTGTAATCAAATCTTTCTGCTTGATTCCTGGATAAATATCTAAAGCTTCCTAAAGCATCTCTGTGAAAAGCCGTTATTGCTGCTTTAATGGCATTTAGGTGCAGAAAAATCACTGACAAGCAAGCAAGCCTAGCAGTGGCTGTCAAAAAAAAAGAAAAAAGAAAGAGAACCAAAAAAGGACGAGAAAATCTTGTGGGGAAGCGAGAAAATTAAATGTGAATGAAACCTTAAGCTCATAAAGCAAGTTAAATGCTAACTTTGAGATGATGAGCTACAACAAACTCTACAACTGGAACAATTTTTGTGGTTATTATATAACAATAAAGTAACAAATGGTACTTTAAGTGTAACTCACCTTTCTCTTATCTTTGATTTTTGTCTATTTTGAACAAGTTTACTCTTTCATATACATAATAATAATGAAAAAAATATAAATAAATAAAATAAATATTAATAATAATAATAATAATAAAAAGTATAATAATAATAAAATCAATCTGTGTATGGTAAATGAAACCATTCAAAAGTCACATGACAGAAATATTACAAATCATATCTTAACTTAAATAAAAATCATGGCATTCCTCTACAGAAAATGCCACTATACTGTAATTATTGAATTTTGATTATCTCACACAGCGTATAAAATGTAAATCTCTTTCAGGTGAATGGAAATCTTATTTATAAATATTAAATATTTTCCCATATATCATTTTTGTTTTTCTTCCCAACCTCTTCTTTGTTGGCACATGATCCACCCAATCCATGGTACATAATATTCTGTACACAGTAAGAGTTTAACAAGATGAAAATCAGGTCGATGGAAAACAAAAACATTAAGTAGTCAGAACTATAAGGTAAGGATTAACGGGAGGGGGAAAAAGAACTTTCTGAATATAAATGATCACCCAGCGTTACACTCACTGGTCAGAACCCTCCCTTACATTACCCTATGCCATCAGACAGCTGCAGAGACGTGTCCTTCCTTTAAACCTTTTCCGCAATGAAGGGAGGGAATGGCCCATCCGTCCACTTTATAAGGCTGTGTTCGGGAAGGAGAGAGGCCGTGGTGTGGTCGGTGAGTAACGTTTGTGAAAAGTTGTAGTGGTTCTGGCTGCTCTCCTGCTCGTGGGGGACATCCCCAAACTGCCGGTACAAATCTGTGGGAGCGGAATAAACACTGTGAATTTCACTTGCCTCTGACAGGCTTTTTCGTCAGTAGGTTTTTTTTTTTAAATACACCTGTATTTTCTTAATCACAATTCACAACTTTTAATTACAGTAAGGAAGAATACAGCTTTTATGTCTGTTACTTGCTGCACTCTTCACTATCACTTCATTCATTAAAGAAAGAGAAGAAAAAAAGAAGAAAAGCTGGGGTGAATACATAAATAAATATCAAATCCATATAAACAGCACAGATGAAACATTAGAACCCTACATAAAAAGAGAAATCAATGAATGATAATACACACTCCAATACACACACATACACACACACAAATGCCGACATGAATGCACGCACACTAAAACGCACACACAATCCCCCCCCCCCCCCCCAACACACACACACCTTTTAGTATAGCTGAGGACCACAGTTGAAGATGCAGGTCAGGGATTTTGGAAGCCAGCTGCATGGCCGGCGTGACCATGTTGTGCGCCTCCCTGGGGTTTCCGAGGGCCAGGAAGATGTGTCCGAGAAGCACCAGGGAGCAGGACGTGAGGCGATTCAGGTCTTCCGCATTGGCCATCTTCAGGGACTCTCTCAAAAATCTCCTGCAGATGGTTGCATAGGTGAGAGGAATCAATTTCAGTGGTTGTGTAAATTTATTTTCTTAAACATCTTTGTCATGGCTTCAGGGTGCTTATTTGCAACCTGGAGTTGCAAACAAGTCTTGCGCTTACTTTCTGATAATACAGTTAAAGCATCTGATAGAAAGCTACTTCATATGAGCATATATTTTGCTCACACTTTGAAGATAAATAATTGCACTTTAGCACAGTATATTTAGCAATTAATAAAAAAAAACTGTCTGATGATCATTTTCCTACAAAAAAACTGAATCTGAATGTTTAAGAATTGGATATTGTAACTTTATGGACTTGGAATCTAAATAAAAACTACATAATATTAAAAACTTTGTTTTCTTCAAGATAAAAATAACTAAATCCTTAAAAAACTACTTTTCCAACTGTCTATTTACTCAAATTTACACTTCATAACATTGTATATACATATACTGTCACAGATATGAAAAATATATCATACTTATGATAAGGGTATTTACAAACTTTCACAAATACCATACTTATAAGAAAAGAATCTTCTTGGCATGTACATACCCACTGTAAGTTTACTTTATCAATTGTTTTTACACATAGAGAGATGGCTACACTTGTACAAAGTCACCAATGAGCCAATTACGAGTACTGCCTATCTCGCCCATTTAACCCTTTCCTTGATTTTTAAAAATATATTATGTTATCTTATATTGCTGTTACTAGGGTCTATAACATTATAGTAATTCTAATGTCTTTAATAAAAATAACACAATCGATATTCATAGTATTTCAGAGCCATCTATGTACAAAGACACTTCACAAAAAATAAAAAGTGAGCACAGCATTTTCCCGGCAGCACTGAGTTAAGCTCTGACAGACATTAAAAAAATCTCATGCCCTTAACAGAACATTCCCACTCACTTTCCATCATTGTGACGGCTCGTGAAGAAAGCGTGGAGGCCCTGAACATAAAAGGAAGCAGCTCGTAAACTCTGGGACTGGGTGGGCAGCGTCTCTGGGTTTATTCTGTCCATGATGTCAGCAAAGTCCCTTTCCCGCTTGCATCTTAGGTAAACTACAGCCAGGTTGAGGTTTGCAAAGATCCAGAGGTCTCTGTTCTTTGAGGTCTATGAGTAAAAAATAAAGAGAAGAAATATATGAATTACATTTGGTTAAATAGCTTTGTGTGTGTTAATGATGTCATCAAATGTAGACATTGAATCTATTGGATATTAATATGTAATCAAAACACATCAGTATCTTACCCTTAAAGCAGCATTGAACTGTATTTCAGCAGCTTCAGAATTATTCATACTCATGGCATAAACTGCAAGCAGAGTGTGCAACTGAGCGCGGTGAGCCTTGAAGAAAATAAAAATAAAAATTCAAAAATCACTCACAGAACTGAGATGATAATCATAGGTCATATGTCATCTTTAATAACTGCAACAGGGCAAAGCAATCTGGTAAAATTTCAGCCGCTGAATACTAGCCAAATAGCAAATCAAACTTAATATATGTACTGTCACTAAGAAAAATTATAGCATTGCTGCAAAAACAAGTTTCGAAATTATCTTAAAACTAGACTGAAGCAGAGAGTGCCATACCTGTAATTGCTTGGCATCCTCTTGCAGGAGTTGGCACACCTTTGCGATTTCTTTAATGGCTTGGGCCTTCGAGCCGATTATCAGGTGGCACATAACACTGTGCTCAAGAAGAAGCAACTGCAAAGACCTCAGAATGGATGTGTTTTCTTCAGCTGAAAAAAAAAATAAATAAAAAAATAAAAAAATTATTTTGTCATGTGTAAATTGCAAAATGGATGCATCACACATGGAGACAGATAGACTTAAAGATAAGACCTGCCAAATTGAATTATTTCTAATAAAAATCTAATGAGGCACATTTGGATCCACCAAATGAAACAAGATTAAGTATTTGCTTAATGATCCACAATGAGAATTAAATAACTTACATTATAACAGTTTCCACTTTTCTGAACATATCCCTAACTAACGAACTTATCAATAGACTTTATTCGCCAGGATGGATTTGGTAAACAAAAACAGCAAAAAAAAAAAAAAAATAACACCAAAACATAAAACTGGCAATTCAAACTTATGTAAACTATCCCCCATAAAAATGCATATATAACCCAAACCTGAGACCTCACAAACAAACTCACAACTCCATTTGCAAAGAGAACAAACGAAATTATCTTACCCTTTAGTTTGTCGATCTGTAACAGCGCTTTGTCAGTGTACTTTTGTGCCTTCTCCATATACCCTGCCTGCATGGAGTGCATCACGGAGACGAGGTACACCAAAACGCAGAGTTGTTCACGAGGTAACCATGCAAACATCTCACTCGTGCTGCTTGGGATAACCTCTGGAAAGTGTGGTGAGAGAATGGGTTATATTCTGTACATTATCTCTTTTATGGTATATGGAACATGAGATGACCTAAAACAAGCAGAATTAGCCTATCTATCTCTCTATCTATCTCTCTATCTCTCTATCTCTCTATCTCCACACACACACACACAAACGCACGCACGCACGCACACACGCACGCACGCACGCACGCACGCACGCACGCACACACGCACGCACGCACGCACGCACACACACACACACACACACACACACACACACGCACGCACGCACGCACGCACACACACGCACACACACACACGCACACACACACACGCACACGCACACGCACACGCACACACGCACACATGCACACGCACACACACACACGCACACACACACACGCACACACACACACGCACACACACACACGCACACACACACACGCACATACACACACGCACACACACACACGCACACACGCACACACACACGCACACACACACACGCACACACACACACACGCACACACACACACGCACACACACACAAAAAAAAAAAGATACATACCCTGTTCAGACAGCTGGGTAATATTCTGTATAGACTGTTGAAGTTGCTTGAGTGCCGGCTTCACACTCTTGACCTGACCACTGTTCAGGTTGTGACACACTAGCAGCACCAAATAAAACACCTGTAATGATGCATAATGTATGAGCTGATAAATGATCTCTTAGAATAAAAAAATTAATTCAATTAACTCCTTTCTCTTTGGTATAATAATAACAACATTGCATCTATCTTGGTTGAGTGTACTATAAAGAATGCATCTATTTTTCTATACATCTTTCAACATGATACTATCACAAGACTAAACACTGAAAAGGCAGTTCAAAAACCTTACCACAATTCTCTACTGCACATCCATAGTCACTGCAGAATTTTTTTTTTTTTTTTTTAATATTCTCTGTCCGGTCTCAGGAGAGGAATAACTGGCAACTCACCCTAGACCTTGGGAGTTTCTTTAGAGAAAAAAATAATCAAGGTGTAAAGCAAGTAAAGTATAGCATATAAGTTTTTAAAATTCCAAACACATCTAAACACAAGGATTAAGTGTCAGCTGATTAGAAGATGAAGATGAAGAAATAGAAGAAGAAGAAGAAGAAGAAGAAGAAGAAGAAGAAGAAGAAGAAGAAGAAGAAGAAGAAGAAGAAGAAGAAGAAGAAGAAGATGAAGAAGAAGAAGAATCAGCCTTCTAGGCGAGTCACTAGTTTTTCCTTTCCGGAGATTGGACACACTATAACTTCTCACGTCCTACTTTCTTGCCTTACCCTGAGGTGCTCCTTCTGGCCTTGTGATCCATTGTACTGCTCGACACTCTGGTTGGCCTGAGCGAGCAACGCCTGGACCTCAGCAGCACCACGGCCTTCAAGGAGCATCACCTGAGAAAGAAAAGGAAAAAAAAAATTCATTTTCAGTTTTTTCTCTCTCTAGAGGAGTAACTATTTTCTTAACCCCTGTCACTAATGATGATTTTCAATATGTTGAGTAGTCACCTGCAAAGGCATAACAATGTTTATTCAGTATACAATCATCAACAATGGACAATTTACTCTACACACATCCCAACATCCATGCAAAATAAACACTAATACCAAACAAGATATAAGATCTGTGAGAATGATAAAAATACAGATGGTAACTTACAAATATAAACCTGAATTGTAGAAGAGTGCGCAACTGCCCATTTTTGTAGTAAAAGTTTAAATAGTGTTCATGATAGCAGGCCTATGCCCAACATCTACATCCTACATCCTACATCAGAGTAAATCTAACTTTTCTTCCCCATTTCTACACTACTTGTAAATATACTTTTCATCCTATAATCTTTTCTCATGATGACCTTTCATTTGAGAGCCGCCGGGGAGGCTGCATAACCCTTTGTAAAATAATACCAAAAAAAGTAATCAACAGGGAGTGGTACTCTTTCACATTCTCCTACAAAGTTCCCCATCTCTGTTGATATCTAACTTACCATAATTTTGCTGAGAAGAAAAAGCACCTGGTTATAGGCAACACCCTGCATGTGGCAGTATTCCAAACCCATTTGCAAGTAGGTACTAGCCATTGCATAGTCAACCTCCGTTAAACTCAATTGCTGCAATGCAAAAATTGATTATTTTTGTTTAATTCTTTAATATCATTACATAGTTTCATTAATGGTATATAAATCAGAGTATATGAAAAACATATAAACTTATAAACAAGAAAATAAAACACTACCACAGTAGAATTAAAAAAAAAAAGAGTTCTTCACAAACCATAGTAAAAACTAAATGGATAAGCTCAGAATTGTTTGTCATCCACATTTTACAAACTTAATTGTATATTATCCACATTATCTAAACTTACATTTTCATATTATCCACATGCTATCAACATAATACAGAATACACACAAATAACTTACAGCCGCTTGGAATATGATACGGCAATGCCAATAGACACTCTGGCGGGAGAGTTCGATGGCCCTGCGCAACAGAGGCTTGGACCTCGCGACTCCTCCGGTCTGTTCGTACAGTTTTGCAAGTTCGCTGGCTGCCTCAGAACGTACATCGTCAAAGCCAGCAAT
>NC_061838.1:892834-902834 GCF_019202785.1 Penaeus chinensis | reverse complement strand
AATTTCCTATAATACTTAATTATACTTTGCAAAAGACATTCACAAATGCTCTTAAAATCTCTTTTTGGTTCAATGTCAATATATCTAAAACTTATTATTCTGATGTACGATTTCATTATCTCTTTATTAATAGACACGTTTCGTTTGTTTAGCCATTTTGTCGGAGTACAGTGATTTTCAGAAGAAATTTGAAAAATAAAAATGATAAAAATAACGACAAAACTTTTTAAAATGTACAACAGCAACTTGCAATACGTTGTTAAATAAAATTGGCAACAAAAAATCAGACTTTTTACCCACATACTTTGATTTATCTGTTAATCGTTTTGTAAAATTTTCATTTTTTCTTTTTATCCTCATTCATTTCACCCAAAATACATACTTAAAAATCGTAATCTCATATCTAATAAGAAATGTAACGAAGAAAAAAAACTCACCTTTATAATCATGTATAAAAGCAAGCGAAAAGGATAACCTAACATGAAAAAAAATATACGTCTCCCAAAATTTACGCACACCAAATTACCTATTTCTTTATCCCCCTTATTTATCACCCCTCCTCTTTTACACCCATATCTAAACTAACCCTTAGCTTCTCATCCCCATCCTTCTATTGCCCCCTTATCACCCATTATCTCATTTCCCTTATACTTATTGTTCTTTACCCCCCCCCCCTTTTATTGTTTATCTGATCATCTATTATTCCTTACCCCCCCCCCTCCCTTTATTATTTATCTATTTATCATTCCTTATCCCCCTTTATCACCCGTTATCTCATCCTCCATTTACTTATTATTCCTTATCTCCCCACCTTCATTATTTATTGATACATCTATCGTTCCTTTACCCCCCCCCCCCTTGGATAATTTATTAATCTACCTATTTACCATTTCTCATCCTCCCCCCCCCCCTCCTCCTTCCCATTTATCCCCCATTCCCCCATTCCCCTCATTCATCACCCCCTCCCGCGATCTCCCCCTCGAGAGACGAAGGGAAACCGAGGCGAGACCCGCACACACACACACACACACACCGACTTTTTTCCCTTATTTTTGCCCCTTTCCCCCCCCGCCCCCCTCTCTCTGATGACGTGACCGGCCTTTCTTCCCCGCGGAGAGGCCTATGCATGTCCCCCTGGCTTCGGTCCGCCGCTTCCCCCGCAGGCCTACGAGGAGGTTTAAGTAGGCCTCGACTGATGTCTTAAAGGAGAAGACGCCGCCGGGAAGAAGGTCAGACGCTAAAGGGTTTTTTTCTTCGCTTGGGCTATTTTAAGGTTTAATTTTATTTGGTGGGGGTGCTTTGGGGTTTTATTTTGGGGGGTTTATGAGGTTTGTTTTGGTTGGGGGGTCTTGTTTATTTTTTTATTTTATTTTTTTGAGGGGGGGGTGAGGTTCTTAAGATTTGGGTTGATTGTTTTGGTTGTGTTTTGTTGAGATTTTGTTTGTTTGTCTGGGTTTCTTGTTTATTTGTTTGGGTTTGTTGTTTTGGGAGGAGGGATTTTGTTTGTTTTCATTTCTTGGGAGGATTTTCTTCATTATTTTTGTGTAATTTTCTTTATTTTTTTTTTTCTTGTTTACATTTGTTTTCTGTTTCTGTTTTTATGTTAGTAAGAAGGGATTTGGGATTTTTTTAAATTAAATTAATTTTATTCAAAGAGCGAGGTTTTCTTCATTGTTTTTTTCTCTTTCTCTTTGCTTATTTTTCTTTTAATTTTCTTCTCTCTCACTTCTTTTCTTTTTCTTCTTCTTTTCTTTTATATGTTAGACTAATATTCATATGTTAGACTAGGATATTGATATATATATGTATATATATATATATATATATATATATATATATATATATATATATATATATATATTGTCTTTCTTATTATGTATATTTGAGAACGATTTCATTATTATCATTACCATTATCTTTTTTTTTTTTCTTTTTTTTTTTTGCATCACAATGAATTATCATTTTTTCCCCAATAGTTTTAGCCTTGCACATTTTTTTTTAGAAATTTTAAGGCACTATGTCATTCTCTCTTATTTCCTTATTTAGTGTCTTGTATTCCTGCGCATCTCTTTTAGTATGTTGTTTTGCCTACTTCCCTTATTTATCTGTTCATCCCTTTATGTTATCCGTCTTTTTATCCGTCTCTCTATCCTATTTCCTTGAGCTTTTTTACGAGCACGAGAAGATGGTTTGAAAAATAAAGGGTCGAAATAGGGCAAAATAGGTAATAGAGACGCATCCTTTGCGCGGAGAAATTGGTGTCTGTCTGTCTTGATTGTGTCTTTCCACTCGCCCTTACCTGTCAGTGTCTGTCTGTTTACCTATTTGTGTGTCTGTCTGTCTGTCTGTATGTATACCCTCTGTTTCTGTATCTGCTTCTCTGTTTATTTGCCTCTCTGTCTATCTATCTATTTAGCTGGCTCTCTGTCTATCCATCTGTCTATCTATCTATCTATCTATCTATCTATCTATCTATCTATCTGTCTCTCTGTCTATCTTTCTATCTCTGTCTGTCTGCCTGTGTGTGTGTGTGTGTGTGTGTGTGTGTGTGTGTGTGTGTGTGTGTGTGTGTGTGTGTGTGTGTGTGTGTGTGTGTACATTCCTGTGTCTGTGTGTGTATACCAACCTGTGTGTGTGTGTGTGTGTGTGTGTGTGTGTGTGTGTGTGTGTACATTCCTGTGTCTGTGTGTGTATACTAACCTGTGTGTGTGTCTGTGTGTGTGTGTGGCTCCCCTTTGGGTGTGTCATCCAGAGGAGGTCAGTGTCCTAGCAGTGCCTGAGGAGCCATCACTGCTCCCTGTGGCTGACGAGGCTGTGAGTTTACGGTGCCTTTGTGTGGCGTTGGGGCAGTCTCTGCGAGTACAGTGAGATTACAGTGAGCTTGTGTGCTGTGGAGGAATGCAGTGAGATTGTGAATGCGGTGAAATGCAGTGAGATTGTGAATGCGGTGAAATGCAGTGAGATTGTGAATGCGGTGAAATGCAGTGAGATTGTGTGCTTTGGGAGGGAAATATAGTGAGATTGTGTGGTTTAGGTTTGGAAATATGGTGAGATTGCTTAATTTGGGCTGGAAAATACAGTGAGATTGGACACTCAAGTTTTGAAAATTTACAGTGAGGTTGCAGTGACCCTGTGCAGTTGACGAAATGCAGTGAGATTGCGTAATTTGGTTCTGAAAAATGCAGTGAGATTGTATAGTGTGGCTTGGAGAAGGAAGTGATAAATAACGCATTTATATGCTTATGTATTTGAGAACAATTTCATTATTATTTTTTTATTTTATTTTATTTATTTTTTTTTTTTTTCATCGCAACGAATTGTGATATTTTATTTTTACAGTGCTTATATAATGTGTGTTGTGGCTTGGGGAATACGATGAATGCTTGATATAGATTTTTAAATTTTTTTATAGTGGTTCTTGGTGCTTTTATATAATGGTGCTTGCTTTGTGATTTTTTTATTTTTTTTTTTTTATATATAGTGGTGCTTGATGATTTAACTTAGGCAGTGTAGGTTTATCGGTTTTATTCGGAATTTCTGTCTATTGAGAGGCCTGTGTGTGCGTTGCTTGCAAATGCCGATCACAAGCGAAAAGATTAGTATTTTTGAGATAGGTTTGTGCGTCGTCTAACAAGGTTACAGATATTTTGTATGTGTTAAGTTCTTCAGCAAAGACTTTATGTTTATGCATCCCATTACACAGGTTTTTGTGCACATTGCCGTAAATGGTTAGGTTTGAAGTGTGGTGCAATAGGGGTTTATACTCATTTAATTATCCAAAGCAGGATCACGTGAAGTAAGAGCTCGACCAAGACCAATTTCTCAGTCGGTAGGAAATCCCTTTGTTGTGCGCAAGTTTTATCTCGCCGGTATATGTTTAAGGCGGAGTTACGTTGGCCTTTGCTGATGCGATGCTGTCCTTTTTTATATATTTTTTGCTGTTACTATTGACTAGAGCCATGTCAGCTCCTTTTGGTGATTTTTTTTTTTTTTTTTTTTTTTTACAGTCCCATTCTAGACAATTACGGATATTTAGGCTTAATAGTGTTTAGTTTCAGGAGCTTTGATTTGACAGACAGTGACAGCTATCAGTCTTTTAACAAATATGCTCTCTTGAAGTATACAGACAATGGCAGAATTGAAAGAATGAATTTGAAAAGTGAAAGGAAAGAATATGTAATGCTTTTTGAATAATTTAATTACTAGTAGATATTAAGTACGTTATTAAAAGCTGTCAAGGATGACAATTTGTACTAAAAGTAATTTAAGTAAACTAGGTCAAGTTACATTAATTGAAAGGTGACTAGATCAATTCCAGAGATGGTTGTGATTTTATTTTTTTTTGCATACTGAGCTGAAAGTAAGCAAAAGATATTCAAGAGATGCGGCTCAGCTTATTTATTCAGCAGTTATTTATGACTGAATTATTAATCACCTTAATTTTAAATGAGTTTTTTTTTTTCTTTTTTTGAGGGGGTAGGGGTAGTGACAATACCTCTTGGTATTTGTCATTAAAAATAGGTTCAACACTTAGGTATCTGTCTCTAGTTATGGTTGTCTGTCTATTAGTTATGATAGATATAATAACCATTACATACCTCTCAGTGATAATTTGCATATGTTATATAGATGGGCAGCTCAGTCTCAAACTTAATGTGATGGCCTCTGGTCTGTGAAAGTGCAATTTAATTTATTGTGATGGTAGTTTTTTTTTTTCTTTAGTAATAGTTTGTGTAACTAATGAGTGAAAAAAAAAAAATATATATATACATGCGTGGGTGCAATGGTGTTGGTTTGTATGTGCATAGTGTAGGTGGGTGTATGGGTATGTATGGATGGATGGATGTAATTATGTATGCATTTGAGTCTAGTTTGAGAGAGGAGGAACAGGACGCAAGTGATAGATGTGTGCAGAAGGAAAGCAATTTAGTGTCGTTTATTTGCTTGATCAAAACGCGCTTTCACACTCCCATTTTCCGCACCGCCCTCTCAGGTCTGCACTCACCCACGCTGCAGTTTTCAAGAGAAATAGCCTCGTCACAGTTATTTGTGTGGTTTGTATTTTTGAGTTGAATTGCTAACTACTGTTTTCTTGGGTTAAATCTGATTTCGACACTGCACAGATAGGAGAGCACACACCGAATATATTTGTAGAGCCACATGAGCATATAACTTCAGGTTGTGAGTCACTTTACCACTTGTCTTTGCAGGAGAGAAATTGCTGTTCATCATTAGGTGAGATGTCATAGAAATTTAGGTCTAGGTCAGCTGATTTTAATCTATTTATTGCTTTGAAGATATTAAATGTTAATCAGATTCATATATTTGTGTGCTAAGTTATCTACTTCTTTAGGATTAAACTTTGGCAAACTTATATGAATTATTAAAATGTATGTTTATGCTAACGAAATTGAACATTGGATCCATTTTTTAGAGTTTAAAACTGTTCTAAATCAAGGAATTTGAACTGACTTGATTGGATTTTAGAATTCTGACTAGGCCATCAGGCAGTGCCCATATTGATGTGCCGCTTGTTCCTTCAGGGAGAGGCTTGAATCACCACAACCTCCCTCATGGTATGTCTTCCATATACCCTGCCTCTCTTGCATGGGCTCCATCTTACTTAGAAATCCTTTTGCCTCTCAGCTGTAATGAAGAGAGTATGACAAAATTTTCCTTTTACATTTTGCACCGTTCATTTGCGACTCTGTTAAACTATAGATGGTCTGATGTGGTTGCATCATAAACAGCATAGTAACAAGTGGGAAGACAGGGAGGATAGAGTTACAGTAGGGTCGAACATTTCAGTGGAAAGGATATCCTGTGTCCGTAGCTGGGAGGAAGAGCTCCACATACATATGAGTAGTAGGTTGTACTTGTTTATTCATATGTTGAGTAAAAGTCACCCTCTAAACTCTTGGGCAAGACATCCTTTTCAAGAAGGGAAAAGCGCATTCAGTGTCAGATAAATATTGCTGGAGATGTAACTGAACGATATTGCAACTTAGTTTAGCGTGTTGTTTGATTTCATATTGTATTATGCTCAGATAACAAACAGGAAAACTGACACACCACATCCTTTAGTCCCCTTCTGAATTCCTGACTGATAATATGGTTTTCACAGTAAAGTGATGCAAACAGTTTACTTAGGGTCACATTCCTTGGGTTTGCATGTGGACATACAGTAAGGGATATATGTGTATGGTAAATAATGTGTATTTGTATTTTCCTTCTTTTTTTTGTTTTTTTTTTCTTCTCTTTTCCTTTTATTCTTCTCTAATGAGTATCTTGCCTCAAGTAGTTCATAGGGTTCTTTGTTATTGATGGCATTGTATCGTTATTTTGATTTGGTTTTCTTCGCTGGCGTAGGTCAGAATGCATTTATAACATTTTTGTCATCTACATCTAGTGATAACTGATAATTGCATATCATAAATAAGTCTCATGTATTATGTATTTTGTGTAAAGCCCCCCTTTCGTGTAATGGAGTTTTGATGCCCTGCTTGTGAGGACAGAGCCAAGGGAACTATCATAGTGGAATAATCTGGTAAAGAGTTGCTATGGTTATATAATTGTTTTTTGTGTATGTATTAACACTGTTCAGGTACTGAAGCCAAGGTTGGTAGGGATGGTGGGTGAAGATGTTATATGTAACCTTTTTCTCCCTTAAACTGATGCCCATTGGTTAAAAGATTGCGATGCTTGTGTACCGTACTATAAGTTGGGAACGTTGAATGCTCACGATAGAGTTTAGAGTGTGCATAACCATGAACAGTTTTTAAAATTCGCCTCATTTAGTTTCAAGACAGTCACCTGTGGTATAAGTTTTGAGTCCATGTCATTTGCAGTTATTTATTCCTACGACAGAGGTCTCTCTTTTGAATAGGTTAGTATTTTTACATACAGTCGGAAATTTTGGTGATAAATTTCACTGTCCATCATTTTTGTGTCCACTATTTTTATCATCATCATCATCATCATCATCATCATCATCATCATCTGTTTAGACTCCAAGGAGGTACGGTACACTTTGCCATGCAGTCTGGTATATCATTTAGTTAGACTAATGCTTGTCATGAAAAGTGCATGTTAAAAGCTAAGTACTTACTTGATTATACACATTTATCATACTGAATATTTTGTGGCGTGTTTATTCACCATTAACAAATTAGATTCCTGAGTCTTTCCTTCTCTTCCTCTCTTTCTCTCTCTCTCTCTCTCTCTTAAAGTGACTATGTGATTTAAAATGGCCATTGTGCCAGAAGATGAAAATGGAAATAAGGTGATAAATTAATGAATAGTTGAAACTAGGAAAATGCGGGATTGGCAAGATGCGGCCAGGAGTTCAGTTTGTGTCACTTAGTATAGGGTAGTCCAGGCTGCTCAGCTTTTACACTGGATGAGCTTTAAATAGAAGAATAAGTGAATAAAAAGAAGATTTATTATTTTATTTTTCTGTGTAAATTTATCTGGCTAAACCATTTTAATTTGAATGATTATATATATATATATATATATATATATATATATATATATATATATGTATGTATAATATATATATATATATATATATTTTTTTTTTTTTTTTTTTTTTTTTTTTTTTTTTTTTTTTTTTTTTGAGGAGACATGATTGTTGAAGCTACTGTATAAGCACTTTTCTTTATTGCAATTTTAAGGTTTTGTGGGCTTGTTTGAATTGCAGCATATTCAGCCATTCTCTCTATCTCCTCCTTTTATATCAGAGAGGGAGAGAGCTAGAGACTGAGAGATGCTGTATATCACCGTTCATGAATTATCAAAAAAAAAGAAAAAGAAAAAAGATTGATAATAATAAAAGCTTCCTGGATGAATTTTTTTTCAGTAGTCAAGAGTTTTTCGTGACTAAATCCTAGATGCACACATGTTCTGGCTGCTGTTTATCTAATCTCACCATTAAAACATATTTATAATCCACATCCTTGATTTGAAAGTTCTCAGCATAGGCTGCTCACCTGGCATTCGTAGTTCAGTATCCAGTGCTTAACGCTGATAGACCAATATTTGGCTAGTGTGTTTCACTTCTACTTAATTGAAACTTCCTTTCTTTAATCCTAACAGATGCAGCCAAGTTAGTTTCAGAGTGCCACTACCTCAAGAATCCTAAATCAGTCAGTCAGTGAGATTAGAGAAAATTGCTCTAGTGTTTGATTTTGTTTAATCTAATAGTTCTAACTTTATTACCTTTAGGATATGTCTCGGTTCAACAACACAATTGATACTCTTATGTCACCTCCTCACTCTGGTGTACATAATGACTCTGTGCCCTTTCCTCCTCATGTGTATATTTGGGGTAGTGTATTTCAGTGTGGTTTTCAAAATTGTTGTCTTGTTATTTAAGAAGAAATATTACAGTTAATTATATTCTACAAAAGATGAGGATCAGATGAAATGATTATATACCTGTTATTATCTCAAAATTCTTATCACTGACACGTTTTCAAAAACATTTTTCTAAGGCTGTCTCATCCTACACAGGTTTCTTGTGTCAACTTCAAGGCTTGGATCACCCGACCTTTGCTAGTCCTGATGTATGGATCATCGAGTATAGACAACAGCATGGACTTTGAGAGCCCTGACGTCGAGAGAGAGTTTCCAGGCCTCTATGGCTCTGAGTCCTCGAGGCGAAGCGACAGTGACTGTGAGCATCTTAGGGATTTCTGTCATTTGTTGTGGTATTATACATATGTAGATATATGTATATATATATGAGTCTGTATTTGTACTTCTTTTTTAAGGTGAAGGTGAAGTTCATGGCAGTGTTAACTATTTATTAAGCATTCTGGATAGCAATTTTCCAAGACCATTTCCAGCAAGAAGTATATCATAGGAGAAAAAAAATGTCAGCAATGTGTTTTTTAACATAGTTGTGAAATATAGCTTTCCTTTTTTTCTGGAAGGGAATAGGTGGTATAGTAAAGGTATTTATACTGATGCTATATAGGATGATGGTCATTTAATGAATAAGTTCTAGAATTTTATGAGAAGGAAGATAGCCTAACAAGTTCAAAGTTGCTCTTGATGATAATAAAAGACGAAAGAAAAAATCAATGGTAGCAGAGATTAATTAATTTCCTTCATAAGAGATAGATTTTGTTATAGTCCCCATATGTATACAAAGTCAAAAGAAAGTTTCCAGAAAAGACTTGGAATAACTATTGGCCTTTAATAAAATAGATTGATACTGAAGAGTGTCATCTATGGGAAAATAGTTGCACTTTGAAAGGGATGTACACTTGCCTCTAGAACTCCACATTCTGTGCATTAGTGCATTTGTTGTTTCCAGTTTAATATGCTTTCATATTTGTGTGTTTTCATTTTACCATTGTTTATTCTTCTTACAGGAGTAGCTTTGCTAGAATTTTTACTAATGACTTGCATTTTGATGGCCAACATTGGTCTCTAGTGTAATGTTTCGTGTTTTGTCATATTGCATGACCTGGTGACAAACTCTTGTGACTAGCATGTTCAATTTCTTGTTTGCTGCTTTCACTCTGTGACACATTGCAGACTAGATGTATGTAATGATGTCTTCTTCCATTATGTTTATCTTATTATACATTTTTTAGCAGTCTTTGTAGCTTTTATTTATCAACAGTGGAACACTTCTGAAGTGATGAGGGAGGGGGACATAGAATTTGCTTAATGACAGTGACATATTTTGCTCCTGTTTCTCTTCCCTCCTCTCTTCCCCCTCCCTCATGGATGCAAGGACGTTAGCATTGTTTGTGTCTCTTTCCCTTGTTTGCCTAAATTTTCATTATCTGCAGCATGGTTTGATTTTAACAACTCCTATAGCACTTGAATCTAAAGCCATTAGTGATGTGTGTTGATTAATTGTTTACACAGGACAACGCAAACACACAGACACATCTGTCTCCAAAGTGTGTTTACAAGCTGTCACACCTAAAGGAGTGAAAAGCTGCACACATGCATATACAGTCATATGCAGAAGCACCTATAT
>NC_061838.1:880334-887834 GCF_019202785.1 Penaeus chinensis | reverse complement strand
CACATTCACTGTGGTTTTCATTTATATTTTCTTATACAAATGATGACAGTAGTGAACCTGACCATCATTATGGGCATCATGATCTCTAGATTTTTAATATATACCTGAAATGTAGTTAAATAACATTCTGTATGTGTTAATATAAAAGTTAGATTGCTGTTTTATGCCTCTCCAGCTTCTTCATTTTCTTTTCCTTCTTCTTCTTCCTTTTTTTTTATTGGTTGTGATTCTAAGCAGATCCAGTAATTGACCTTATACAATAGGTGACCAGAAACCAGAAACCACAATGAGTCGGGGAGATTTGGCTCTGTTGCTCCATTCATGAGCGCAAGCCAGAACTACGCTCAGCTGTGTAGAATCCTTTGACATCGTGGCATAATTTTATATAACCGAGGGAGGAAGGAAGGATAACTCACTGAATGATTTTAACTTCATCTCAGATGTTTTTATTTTAACCTGTGCCACATTTTTGCTAATTTTATGTTGGTAGATGTACAAGAGAGTGTTTCCAGCCAAGAATCTAAATGTTAGTACATTATAATCCCCGGAGTTACCCTGTCAGCCTTGGAATATCAGCATGAAAATTATATTCAGTTGCTGGATTATTGTCAGTCTTGGTGCACAGGTATGATGGTGGCCATTGTAAGTCAGCTTATTGTGTTTGTTTGTATTCTTTGGAAATGTCTTTTTTAAACCAGGATATTGTAGGAAGTAGGTTTTATTTTAAGTATGGGTTGTAAGTTGAATACACATAAGAGCGAGAGATTATGCATTTTCCAGAATATGAATATATGTTGAGGTGATTGTGTGCAACATTACATGAAGTATTGTTGCATAGACTAAAGTATCTCCTGCATTACTTCAAGGTTTCACTTGCTCTTCATATTATGTTTCTTTTTTTCTTCTTTTTTCTTTTTTTCTTTCTTTCCTTCTTTCTTTCTTCCAGTCTACTGAATTATGTGGCATTATTAAGGGATGATGAAATGCTTAGCTATTGTTAAGAGGGGATGTGGGACCCATCTTCAATTCATTCTCCCAAGTTTACTGAATTACTTAAAGTCGAGCTCTAGTTTGAAGAAGTTATATGTTGGTAATTCAATATTTCAAGTACATGGGTAGATATAATCTCCTTCTGTAGGTCTAGCCACTATTGTAAAATAATGTAGATGCATAAATAAGGTTTTATATATCAACTTCTCATCTATTACCATGCCTAGTTGTTACAAAGAAGGAGGATATGGAGTTTGTAGAAACAAAGTTTTTATTGCGTAGTTCTAGCAGTTTTAGAAACAAAATGGTAAGTACGATTCTGGCATTCTGATAGACAAATTAATAGCAAAATCTGTCAGTCTGATAAACAAGGCTTTTAGTAGAATTCTGTCTGTCTCATAAATTAATTTCTTAACTATTACTGTATCAGATATGTTAAAAGTATAGTAGTTATTAGGTTAGTAGGATTTAGTGAAGAAAGATATACTAAGTGTGATAAGAAAAAGGACTGGTTATAAAACATATGAAATGGCAGCAGTAATGACAATATTAATGCACATTTTTTTTTCATTTTATTATTATATCTGATGAAAAATCACCCATAGATCCAAGTGTTGAAACTTATTTGAAAGATAAGATTAGTTTTCCTCCATATTTGTAGTTGTACTATTTTCTCTCTGCTAATGGATCTTGTATAAGAGTTAAGGATGACTTTCTCTTTTACAAAATCATCACAGCTCAGCATTAATAATTCTACTCGTGTTGGAGCAGACTTTATATAGTGTCTTGGTTTCCCGAAATAAAAGATGCACAGACATTTATCCAAATTTTTACATTACTACTTTGTGGAGAGATGATTGATAGAATGAAGATAAATAAAGGAGCAGAAATGGAGTCATGGGAGAAAATGAGATAGAGAAATTGTCACAGTTTGCAGGAGGTATACAGAACATTTCTTCAAAAAAATCAAGTTGCCTCCACTAGACAGCTATGAGTGGTGAAGGATTAAGAGACTTGCATGAGTGAATGCTTATGAGACTGCTTTGTTTACATCATCCCAGTTCTTATCTCTATTGCTTTCATCACCGTCAGCCACCACCAATAACCACCACCACAACCACTACCAGTACCACTATCACTACCTACCACTACCAACCATAGCCACCCATTATCACTACCACTACCTTTACTACCACCACCACTACCACCACTTCTACCACTACTACCACCATTACTCCCACTACCACTACCACTACCACCACTATTACTACCACTACCACCACTACCACTGCCACCACTACCACTACCACCACGACTACTACTACCACTACCACTACTACTACCACTACCACCACTACCACTACTACTACCACTACCACCACCACCACCAACCACTACACCACTACACCAAACACTACTACCACTACCACCACCACTACCACCACCACTACCACACACCACTACAACACACACTACCACTACCACCACTACCACTACTACCACCACTACCACACTACCACCACTACCACCACTACTACTACCACCACTCCACCACACACTACCACTACCACCACCACTAACACCACCACTACCACTACACCACTCACTACACCACTACACACACACACCTACACCACCACCACTACCACACACTACTACACACCACTAACCACCACTACCACACCACTACCACACACCACCACTACACACCACTACCATACCACACTACTACTACCACTACCACACACACTACCTACCAACACTACCACCTACCACCACTACTACCACCATTTAACCACACCACCACTACCACATCACTACCATCACCAGCATTAATACCACCACACCACCACTACCACTCACCACTCACCACCACTACCACAACTACTACTACCACTACCACCACTACCATCACCACCAACACTACTACCACTACCACCACTACCACCACTACTACTACAACTACCACCACTACTACAACCACTACCACTACCACCACTACCACCACTACTACCACTACTACCACCACTACCACCACTACCACCACTACCACTACTACCACTACCACCACTACTACCACTACCACCACCACTACCACTACCACTACCACCACCACTACTACCACTACCACCACTACCACCACTACCACCACCACCACCACCACCACCACCACTACCACCACCACTACCACCACCACTACCACAACTACTACTACCACTACCACCACCACCACTACCACCACCACTACCACCACTACCACCACCACTACCACCACTACCACCACCACTACCACCACTACCACCACCACTACCACAACTACTACCACAACTACTACTACCACTACCACCACTACCATCACCACCAACACTACTACCACTACCACCACTACCACTACCACCACTACTACTACAACTACCACCACTACTACCACCACTACCACTACCACCACTACTACCACCACTACCACCACTACCACCACTACCACTACTACCACTACCACCACTACTACCACTACCACCACCACTACCACTACCACCACCACTACCACAACTTCTACCACCACCACTACCACCACCACTACCACCACTACTAGCACTACCACCACCACTACCACAACTACCACCACTACCACCACCACTACCACCACTACTACTACCACTACTACCACCACTACCACCACTACTACCACTACCACTACTACAACCACTACCACTACCACCACCAGTACCACAACTACTACTACCACTACCACCACTACCACTACCACCACTACTACTATCACTACCACCACTACCACCACTACCACCACTACTACTATCACTACCACCACTACCACTACCACCACTACCACTACCACCACTACCACTACCACCACTACTACTATCACTACCACCACTACCACCACCACTACCACCACTACTACTATCACTACCACCACTACCACTACCACCACTACTACTATCACTACCACCACTACTACTATCACTACCACCACTACTACTATCACTACCACCACTACCACTACCACCACTACCACCAATACCACCAATACCACTACCACTACTACTACCACTACCACCACCACCACCTACTACTACCACTACCACTACCACTACCACTACCACTACCACTACCACCACCACTACCACCACCACTACCACCACCACTACCACTACCACGTCCACCACCACTACCACTACCACGTCCACCTCCACTACCACCACCACCACCACTACTACTACTACCACCACCACCACCACTACTACTACTACCACTACCACCACCACCACTACTACTACCACTACCACTACCACCACCACTACCACCACCACTACCACTACCACGTCCACCACCACCACACCATCATTATAATTTTTATCAACGTCAACATCATCTTCATTGGTGTCATAAACTGTCAGCAACATATATGTTCTGTACAGCATTAAGTGGTACTTTTTACTTAGAGAACCACTACTATGTAATTCCTGTATTATAGAGAACCACTACTATGTAATTCCTGTATTATAGAGAACCACTACTATGTAATTCCTGTATTATAGGGACAGATTGCTTTTCCCCTTCCCCTTCCCCCCTTCCACCACTTTCCCCCTTCCACCACTCTCCCCCTTCCACCACTCTCCCCCTTCCACCACTCTCCCCCTTCCACCACTTTCCCCCTTCCACCACTTTCCCCCTTCCACCACTCTCCCCCTTCCACCACTCTCCCCCTCTCCTCTCCCCCCTTTTCTAACTCTCTCCCTCTCCCCTTCCCCCACCCTCCTCTCTTCCCCTTTCCCCAACCCCCCCTATCCCCTTCCCTTTCTCTCCACTCACCACTCTTCCTCCTCCTTCCCCCTCTCTTCTTCCTCTTCCCCTTCTGCTTCCTATTCACCTTTGCCCTTCCTCCTTTTCCTCCTCCTATCTCTTTCACTTCCTCTTCCTCCTTACCCCTTCCTTTTTTTCCTTTTCCCTTCCTCCCCATTTTCCTCTTCCTCCTTCCTCCGTTTCCCCATCCCCATCTGTCTCCTAATCTCTCTGCAACTTTTCCTTTTCCTCCTCTTCCCCCCTTTCCCTTCTTCTTTCTCCTCTTCCCTCTTTCCCCTTTCCCCTCTTCTTCTCTCTCTTTTTCCCTTTCCTCCTTTCCCCCCTCTTCTTCTTTCTTTCTCCCTCCTCCTCTTCTCTTATTCCCCTTCTTCCTTTTCCATTATTCCCCTCCCCCTACCTTTCTTCCCCCTTCCTCTTCCTCCTTTTCCTTTCATCTTCCTTCTTTCCCATTTCTTCTCTTTCCCCTTCCTCTTCTTCTCCCTCTTCCCCCTTCCTCTTCTTCTCCCTCTTCCCCCTTCCTCTTCTTCTCCCTCTTCCCCCTTCCTCTTCTTCTCCCTCTTCCCCCTTCCTCTTCTTCTCCCTCTTCCCCCTTCCTCTTCTTCTCCCTCTTTTCCCTTCCTCTTCTTCTCCCTCTTTCCCCTTCCTCTTCTTCTCCCTCTTTCCCCTTCCTCTTCTTCTCCCTCTTTCCCCTTCCTCTTCTTCTCCCTCTTCCCCCTTCCTCTTCTTCTCCCTCTTCCCCCTTCCTCTTCTCCCTCTTCCCCCATCTTCTCCCTCTTCCCCCATCTTCTCCCTCTTCCCCCATCTTCTCCCTCTTCCCCCATCTTCTTCTCCCTTTTCCCCCATCTTCTTCTCCCTTTTTCCCCTTCCTCGTCGTCTCCTTTTCTCCTTCCTCCTTTCCCCCCCATTCCTCTTTCTCCTCGAAACATTTTTCCCCTTACTTCGACATTTTCCCCCCTTTCCATTCTTCCCTTCTCCTCCCTTTCCTCTTCCTCTTCTTCTTCCTTTCCTCTTTCTTTTTCTGTGACCACCTTTTCCCCTCCCTCCTCTTACCCCCCCTTCCCCCCTTCCCCCAATACCCCATCCCCTCTTACCCCTGTCCCTCTCTTACCCCCCCCCCGCCCACCTCGTACACCTCATCCCCCTCCTTACCCCCCTCCCCCTCCTTACCCCCTCCCCCTCCTTACCCCCTCCCCCTCCCCCTCCTTACCCCCTCCCCTCCCCCTCCTTACCCCTCCCCTCCCCCTCCTTACCCCCCTCCACCTCCTTACCCCCCTCCACCTCCTTACCCCCCTCCACCTCCTTACCCCCTCCCCCCTCCTTACCCCCCTCCTTACCCCATCCCCCTCCTTACCCCTCTTATCCCTCTTACCCCCCTCCCCGTCCTTACCCCTCTTACCCCCCTCCCCCTCCCCCTCCTTACCCCCCTCCCCCTCCTTACCCCTCTTATCCCCGTCCCCCCTCCCTACACATTCTCGTCCGCAGAGCTGTTACCACCTGTGCTCCGCCCACGTGGTCACGGAGTGGTAGTGGCTGGGTGGTGCTGTGTATCGTTGGGGGGAAGGGGAGAGGTTCGATTGGGGGGTGGAGAGAGGGGGAGGGATGGGGAAGGAGAAGGGGATGCTGTATCCCCTCTTCCCTCATCACTTCTTCCCTTCCCCATCCCAGAGTCTGTGACATTTCCCCTTCCTTATTCGGCCCTCCCCCCCTCCCCTTCCCCTTCCCCTTCCCCTTCCCCTCTCCTCCCCCCTCCCCTCCTTCCCATTGCTTTTGGTCCTTCCTTTCCTCTCCCTCCCTCCCTTCTCCTCCTCCTCCCACGGCCTGTCCCCCCCTACCCCTCACCGCCCACCTTGCACAAATTGTTTGGCCAGATATCCTACCAGCGTGCATAAATACCGTCACGATTACCAATAGATTTGCATGTGCCTCTCATCTGTAGCCCTCCCTCCTCTTCCCCTCGTTCTTCCCTCTTCCCTCTTCCCCTCTTCCCCTCCGCCGCCCCCATATTCCCCGGTCTAGCCTCCCCTCCCTCTCCTCCCACTTCCCCCTTCCCCTTCCTCTCCTCCCACTTCCCCCCCCCCCTCCCCGAGCCGTGTCGAGGGGCAGGTGTCAAAACCCTCCTTCGCAGGTGTCGTAGAGATCCTCCGCCCCCCATTTCACAGCCCATTTTAAAGACGAAACGGAGAAAGTAGAGAAAAGGGTAAAGAGGAAGAAGATACAAAATAAGGAAGAAAGAAATAAAGACTAGCGGTTAAAGAGGCTACGTGGCATCCCCGCCGCCTCCACACATGTGCGATACTCCCCCGCGTCAACATACACGCATACACAAACACATACGTTGTCCTCTTCCCCCTTCCCCTTTTTCTTCTATTTCCCTCCACTCCTTCCTCCACTCTCCTTCCCCCTCCCTCCACTGTCCTCCCCCCTCCCTCTCATCCACTCCCCTCTCTCCCTCCCTCTTCCTCCCTTCTCCCCCCCTCCCTCTCCTCCACTCTCCTCCACGCCCCTCCCTTCCTCCCTCCTCCCCTCCCCTCTCCTCCCCTCCCTTCCTCCTCCCCTCCCCTCTCCTCCCCTCCCTTCCTCCTCCCCTTCCCCCTTCCTCCTCCCTTTCCCCTTCCTCCTCCCTTCCCCCTCCCCTCTTTCCTCCTCCTTCCCCCCTCCCCTCCTTCCTCCTCCCTCCTCCTTCCC